>NC_072855.1:57486772-57799090 GCF_028858705.1 Grus americana
ATTTGGTTTGAAGTCTGGGAAAATCTTCTGGGATTTGCTTTATAGAATAGGAGAAGAAAGAGAAACTTGAGACATACTGCCCTACAGGAGAAAAAAAAACAGAACTATCTCTGAAGATAAGAAGTCGTTACTGTGAAAATGAATAATATTCTTCTGTTATAAAAATACTAAATATTTAACAGCAAAATATGGTCATTTCCTTCTTTCCTCAATTACTTCTTTCTAGTGCTGGAAAGAGAGAGAAGACACTTTTCAAAAATGGAAGCAATCAGAATTCCACAACTGATACAGGCTGGGTGAGAAAGATGAGCTGAAAGAGTACATGAGGCTACTTCATACTGCACTGAGAAAAATCCCATACATGACAGTGTTTATTGAAATTCAGTACGTGATTCCACCGGAAGTCTCACGGAATACTCAAAGACATTTTCACTCATTTCGAAAGGAAGACTTCAAACTATAGTCTGTCTTTGACTTAAACTCGATTGTCGCGTACTATATAATTCAAACTACTTTCTGCTTTGCTCTCTAAATAACTGCTACTACAGATTAGCAGGAATTTTTTGACAAGTGCCAAAGACACGGTCTTCTGTAACACAATCCCCATTAAACACTTTAGAAAACACGACAATGCATCCTGAAAGAGGAGGGAACGAGTAGGTTTATACAACAGACACGTACGCTATTTGTTCGCTTACTGCGAATCCTACAGATGGTATTGAAAATGTTTCCTCGGGACTATGCATTTCCTTTCTAGGTTTCCACTGCCATTTTTAATGTATGCTATTGGATATTTACGTACAGTATTACGTAGACTCTTTTCCAAGATCTTCAAAAGCAAAGATGTTTGTTCAGTATATTTTTTTTTTCCAAACAATACCCAACTATTTACTTACCACTCACTACCTATCTAATAACCCTAATATGGACAGAGACTACACGTGGGAGAGAGTGGAATACGAGCGCCATTTTGGTCTGGTTTTGTGAAAAGTAGCTTCCACTCCTCAAGAATACCATAAATGTAATGTTTCTCAAAGAAATATATTTTAAGTCAAATTTTGCATGCTACACAAAACGGTTGCTTTCTGTTTAAGCAGTATCTTTTTACATATGGGTTACTCTAGAGGTAAGTATCTTAAGAGTTTTAGGGGCTATTGTTAGAAATTGAATACATTAGCAAATGCATCAAAAAACTTTAGTGTTTCTATCAAAAGGATAGCCAGTATTATTACTCTAGGCAGCTTTACCGAAATATTCATTTTTTCGGAAAATTCTGAGTGAAAAGTGAAGATAAATAAAGATATCGCATGTTGAAATCTACTATGTGATAAAAGAATCTTCCAAGGGAAGGAAAAGAGGAAGATTCAGTTTATCTTCTTACTCTTAACTTCTCCACTCATCCTTCAGTAATCCTTTTCATTTAGGAAAATTTCTTCTTCAGAAGACTGACTTGTGAACCAGGAGATACATCATAAACAGAAAACAGACATAATTTCTTCTTTATAAAATGTAGACCGCCCTCTAGCTAAAGGAAGTTTTTAGGGTTTTTTTTGTCTTCAGGTAAAGTGGATTGGCATATTTTAACAGTGCAGAATTTTGGTAGGTTGGAAGCATGCAGAGAAATGTATTTATTGCAAATACATTCTTTTGACATTGCAAATTACGCGAATTCTAGTTTTGTGTATAAATAAATTACAAGCAGGCTAATTATCATCTCCAAATGTGTAATGATTCCTCAGACTTTGATGTCTCATTGTTTTTCCTGACTATTCAGTGTGAAATCAAGTATTTTGGCAAAAACTCTCTCTCCCAGTGCAGACCATAGGTGTCTGAAATGCTCTTTATATACAAAACTAGTACAGAAACACCTGCATCTCAGAGAGAGACATGAACGCAGAAAACTGAACGGAGCCCCAGTGACACCATGCTACATTATGTTCCAATTTACTGGAACTTCCTGGCACAAATAAGTGGCCGAGGTTATTTCAACATCTCTGATGGGCAGTGTTGGCCCAACAAATAAAGTTAGTGAGATATAACAATGCCATAGCCAAAGTTGGTCAGCATACAAGTATTTTCTGGACTCAGTTTGTAGTGCAATTAATTAAAAATGAGTTTTCACATTGACTATAATAAGAGTGTGATTTGGCACTCAGTTGTCAAAAAAAAAAAAATTTAAAAAATCACATTTTAAGGTATCCCCCAGTAATTTTCAAAAATCTTTTAGATCACACATTTGGCAGTTTTAAGGTATACTAATTTAGACTATCACATCAGCATTTCAGAATTCAGAAACACTTATCCTGATAAAATTATGTGACTAAATTATCCCACATTTCTAAACAATCTACAGGAAGCTGATTGTTAAATTGTTACTTGCAGCTGCCTGAAAATCTCTTATGACAATACATTACAAAAGGAGATTCAGAAGAAAGCAGGAATCGAGCTTTACAGCAGCTGTACGAGCTGCATGCCAGTTACTATGTCAGACTGAGTTTAAAAATACCTGTATTTAAAAAAAAAAAAAAGAAGAAAGAAAAAAGAAAATGTGTTTCAAACAGCAGGTTTGCAGATCATCCCCACTAATTTCAGGTACGGGGAAAGATGACACAGTGCCTATTCAAGTCACCTGTTTTAGTTCAAGATTGAGAGAAGTTAAAAAACCCCCAGCTGTCAGGTTTCCTCATCACGATACCATTAAAATGATGGATCTCCATGTCTTTCTTTTCCTCTCCAGTTAATTACAAGTTTATCAAGGCTGGCTAATTAGATGTAATATGGTATTCCTAGCAAGGATATATAATTCCTAGCAAGTCTGATGAGATTTCTTTTTAGTGAAGTTTTGGTTCAGAGCCTGTGTGGGCAGTGAGTATGATAAGCACGTCAGCTAGCTAAATTCCTCCTTCTGATGAAACATGATTAGTTCTTTTTCAATGACTGGAAGTGATTGCCGTTAAGAGCAATATGAGCTAACAGCCCAGGTACAGAAGTCACTTGCTCCAAGCTTGGGCGAGAAAAAAGGCACGAAATCAATCTGCAACAAGTCTCTCTGGCCAGCAATCAGGACATTACTGAAAAAAACCCAACTAATTCAGATCATTTGGGCTGGAGAAAACTTTACTGTGAAAAGAATGAACTACAAGAGTACAAGAAAGATGAGCCTGCTATCTAAAACCCCTTTCCCAGAAAGTGCAAAATTACTGACAAAGACAAATGAAGCACCACAAGGCTCTTCCAAAGAAGTCCATTTCAGAATTTCCTGAATTCTTCCCTCAAGCAGTTCATATTAGCTACTACCCGAGACACAAAACTCAGCTAGATGGATCATCACCTGGAGATTGCCAAGTAAGTATAAATGTATTCCAAAGTAGGAATTTAAAGTTTTAAATTAAGGGGTTTTTAAAAAAGAAACCAACAAAATTCACAACACTGTAAGGCAGCTTGATCTTCTTGACCAGCAATTTACGGGTCCTGTCTGAACTGCTAGAGTCTTTATCTCATTCAGCCTTCAGAAACAACATCTTGCTTCTCCTAGACTCATTTAAAACATTGATGCAAAATTAATCATTCAAGATTTGAACTACAATCCATCCCCCATACACCACACTGCTTGTATTTCATTGGGAAAACCACATTCAGTTAAAAAAAAAAAAAAAGAAAGAAAAAGAAAAGAAAGAAAAAAATTGTATTCTTAAGTCCTTAACAGCCTCATTCTGTAATTCCAGGAATCTCTCGTTTGGTTGCAAGCCACGTATTAACTCTCCCATCAGAAACTCCTACAAAATTGCCTTTATCAAGCGAACAAGGATCTCAAAGCATACCCTGGCAGCATAGACGAGACTCAGAAGCAAGGTCTTCATAAAACCTGGAGAATGAAGTATCATGATTAAGGCTCCAGACTACTCCTCCAGCAACCAGAAAAGCTACACCACGCCTAGACTAGGCTCTCAGCATCGAGACTTCAGTTCACAAGCAGAAAGGTAATCAGAAGTTATTCCAATTTATATTTTACGCCACCTGTCAAGTGTAGTGCCTTCAGTACAGACAAATATGCAGCATGCACATGTAAAGCAATAAGCCAATGCTAACAGTAGGCTGCCAAGCAGAACTGGCAGGAATCTTACACATATTTTGCTGTTCCTGTTACAGAAAAGAAAATATTTGCATTTTTCATTCTTGTTAGCTCCCTTGAATTTCAAGAAACAAAAGGACATGAGAGCTGAAGCTATGAATTCCACAAAGTGGCTCTAGTATCCATATTAGCCTAAATTAGATGATGGAAATTATCAATAACAGAACAAGATGGAAGACGAGGGACAGTTTTAAAGATTTCCCAGATAAACCAGAAATGCCAGGTACAGTCTCCAAAACTTTTCCTTGGAGCAACATGACTCTGGATTACAAGACTCCTAGCCGGGAGCCCTCCATGGAGTCCGAATACTCTAATAGCTCCTTTGCAATTATAAGATGGACTGGTTATGTCTAGGAGTAAGCAATTTGGAGAAAGAAAAATTGTTCAGAGTTTGGCTATTCAGAGAGTGGCTGAACTACAAGAAAAGTGCTGCATATGGTAACAATAAGGGAGTACAAAGAGTTCTGTGCAAGAAAAATTATAGTCACAGCTTTTCAAAAGCATATTTCACAGCTGAAAAATAATTGCCGAGATACTTTTTATTTTTATAGTTTATGCAGGAAATCTGACAGGCAGTTTCTTGTGGTGCAGAGGCATTTTTGAGTATCTGAGCACTATGATTGCTCTTCCTGCTCAAATATATATGTAAAAACCCGTGAGAAAGAACTGGGCAGATCTTCTAAAAGACTGCAGCAGACATCTTTCTAGTTATCATGGCCAACATTGCACACATCGCAAATATATAGGAAAAAAGGGCCAAGTATGACTGTGAACCCCAAACTGTGAAGCACCTTTGTTGTCTCCATACATCAGGCTAGCAAGAAGATTATTCGCAGACAGACACTGTTTTTCACCTTGCAGCCTATGCGTCTCATCAGCATCGGCAACATTCATATGGACATATCTGTGTGACAAATTACTGCAAAGTGAAACTACTACTGACTCCAGAAAGAGTAAGAGCAACACAGTAATTCCCCATGCAAGTTACAGTAAAGAATGGAGTCGTGTGGGCTCTGATTTGTTTTGGTTCATTTAAAACTGATTTTAAACTGACTAACATTACATATATTATTTTGTTTGGTTCATTTTAAACTGACTGACAGTGTTTATTGTAGACCAAAATTCCAAGTACGAAATACCTAAGTGATACTCAGATGCTTCTTCAGGAGGAAAAAAAAAATAAAAAAAGAAAATTGTAAAATGAACCTGCCTAATCTTGGCAAGTCGTAAATGGAACAGTGAGTTGAGAAACAGCACGTTGTACTGACTGCTGTTAAAAAACGAACTATTTTAAAATTGTGATCTTAAAATGCTTACCCCCATATGCTTCATCCATCCATAAAAACTGTCTTGTGAAGGGTTGCAGAACTACATGTTTCCATAAAAAATATATCATTATGCTACTGAACTCCAGCATAGCTTAACAGGTACTTGAACACAGGGAACATACACACAGACCAAAGAGAAATCTCCTATATTCTACCGAAATGTTCTCGTTTCTCCTGAAGAAATTGAAACTCCTGTGTCCATAAATAGAAAGCACATGGCTAATTCATCAACGCCAACATCACTGTGTGAATATATTTGATGTGGTTGGTGCCATGTTGATGAGAAAACAATAAACTGTGAAAAATGTCACTTCTCAAAAATTAGCTGGCTAGCATTCAGCCAGAGATAGATTGTTGTAACAGCTGTGGCACGATGACTTTGATGAATTAGATTTTTGTTCTCCTGGAATAATTCTGAAGAATCTGTCTCCTCACACCACCATGGAAGTGAATCCATTTGCTCACTGTTGCCCTACTAAAGAATAATCTTTCTTGTCGTCTGTGTTTTGATGGCTTTACAGAATATGAAAAAAATGCTTTTCAGTCCTTTCAGTCAATCTCTCTTTTGGTTTCTACAAATCTTCTCTTTTCAGAGGGAATGAGGTCCATTTAAGGAAGAATAAAAACAGTCTTTTAGTAAATACCACAGTATCATAGAGAACTAACCTTCAGAGGCCAATTTTTGACCTCCCCTTGGTGGAACCATCAGCTTTGGAAAAGCAGCAAAACTCAAGAGCAGGTACATAAATCGATTTTTGCTCCATTAGGATAGAAGGATCTGACCATCACGCTCCTTTTATCTGCCTACAGAGGTGCATATTTTGAATGGGGCTCCCAGGGAATTAAGAAGAAGATACAGCTGCCATAGAGATACTTCCCTTTTGACTTACAGCAAATGAGATCAATCAGAGTGGTTACATCTCCATAAAAAAGGAGAACAGTTACAAAGGGTTTAAAAGAGAACAAAACTAAAAGCCAAGGTACTGAAGTGTTTATAAACACATAGATAAAAACCTCAACCTCTTTCAACTATCAGGAGGTGAAAGAAAGCTTTGTCTGAAGAATTCCATGATAAACAAAATGCCAATGTTCATACCTAGTCCTAGTCCATAAATGCAGTATTTCCATCTGGGATACAACATAAGAAAAAAAACTTGTGCAGATGTACTGCCTTAAAACTTAAACTCCAAAGCAGGTGCTTTCAGCTATGAGCTGCCAAACGCGCTCAAATACTGGAATATAAAATTGTGCACATGCAAGCCCATTCAGATACTTCTGACACGTATCTACCAGATTTCAAAGGCACAAATATACATGCATCTACGTTAAAGACGCTACCATCTTAAACACGCTATAGCCTAAATAATTTGTTAAATGTTGATGGTGCTGCATACAACTCTGTCCCCTCCAAAATCACTTGGAACAAGTAAATTCTCAAACAGCATAAATCATTATGGAAAAACTATATGAAGCATACTTTAAAAGATTATTTCATTCCAGAAAATAAAGTAGAATTCAGGGATGCACTACAACCTTTTCCATTCTTTCTTCCTGACTTGTTTCTCCATACAGTTTTCAATGATGCGCCACCTGTTCCATTTCCCCAATTTAACATGAAGAGGGATGTAGCAATGAAAGAATTTGTATTTTAAGAAAGGATTATTTCTAGTCCTTGAAGAAACTTTTCACATAAATCTTACCATGAACAGTACCAAAACTTGGTTTCCAGAAGGAACGTCTATTACAGTGACTACAAAATCAAAATCATTAAGGATGTAATGACAAAGATTATAAATTGCATGAAGCGCTTAGGCATACAGGATCTTTCTTTGCAAGTCTGTGCTTTTACTAGTTCTATTATTTTAACGGGGGAGCTGAATGCTACCTCATTTACTGCCTTAATGTCCTGTCCCACCAACCTCACACCTCAGTCCTAATGGCCTTTCAAAACACTGGACGCTGCAATTTAAACCCCAAGTGTAACATTTGGAAGTTCACCACAAGGTTGAAAGTAGCAGGCTGACCCATCACAAGAGCGTGGAGGATGAGGAAGAAGGGCAAGAGGAGAAGTTGGGTGTTCTTTATTGTAAGCCCAGGTGTAACTCATGCCTGAAAGATGACAATGAATAGTGTCTGGGTAGGAAATAATGTCTGAGATGGGATAACCTTTCTATTAGTGTCAGTATTTTTATAAGACATTATTGGGAAAACTTAAGAACTTTCTGCTTTTCAATATTTCACTCAAGAGCAAATAGCAAAGGGATTAAAGAAGGGCAAAATGCTGAGCCTTACATTAAAAAATAAAGTTATCAGAAGTAAGCAGATGCTTGAAAGTGTGTAGAGGCAACACCATATTGGCTGCCAAAAGATTTGAGGGACCTAGAAACCGGACTGCTGGGTAAGGAAATGGAGCAAAAGGCAGAGGAGGAAAAAAAGAAACTCTGTCAAGAACGAGTCAATGCAATAAAGCAGCCATGAAGGAGAAAGCCTGGAGCCATGTGTTCACCAGCTAAATGGAGAGTCTGAAGGGAATTTTGATTTGCTCGTAACTGGCTTGACAGAGGCTATTGAGAGGATGCTGGAAGAATCTTGTCATTTTAATTCAGAGCCTCAGCAGCAATGCTGCTTCCAACTACTTCTGCAGTTCGTTCTTTTTTGTAGGTGAAAGCATATACAGGCCCAACTTCCAAAGAATTTCTCCTGACAATTCCTTTTCTTTTATGGCAAATTCCATTTATGTATTTTTGAAATTTATGTGAAAAGAAGCAGGGGGTTTTTTGTGGTTTTTATTTTTTTGTTTTACATTGGAGAACAAAAGCTCATCTCTACAACATCTTCCTATGCAGTCAGTGCCTGTTTTCCCCCTCAAGCTATTTAGGAAAACCTACTAAGCTTCTCCATACTCATACATCAGCTTTTTGAAGCTTGCCTATCTAGAAACAAATTCAGAGATTTTTCTGCTTTGATTTTGAAATCCCCTTTTAACTCCAAGTAAAGCCAGTGTCTCATTGCGCAGTCCGAAAGAAATATTCCTCCTTCCTTGACAACTGCTGCTCCAACAGAAACAAGCAAACTCAACCAATAAAACATTTGGTTAGTGAAACCAAATCGACCTACAATATAGAACATGGGCTACCCCAGCCAAGAAAACCTACAAATCCAAGTATTTCATACCTGTGCCTTTCTGAGCCATACTCCAGCAAATCATACACTCCTCTCACCTGTTTTCTAATTTCAGTCAAATTATGCAAATTAAATTGAAGTTCACCAGAGCTGAAGAGGTTAATCCAAAGTCAGAATACAGTCCAACAAAAGAGCTTTTAGAATCCTAAAGCATTTACCAATCTTATTAGTCCATTTAATCTCAATATGTCCACTCTTTTAAGTTTTGCGGATCGACACACAAATACACCCAAATAAAGCATTTTCATTACTTTCTTCTGACATAACTGGTTTTCAAGATTATAAAAGGGTTCTTTGCTGAAGCTGGTGACAGCATGAAGAACAAAAATGTGTTTCTTTGCATTCCCATCTAGGGAGAAACAATTTGTATGTGATGGCAATACCAGATTACCCTGAGGGCAGAGACCTAAAATGAGAGATCTCCTATCGTATTCAGAGTGGATTAAAAAAAAATCATGATAATTGATCCACACAGCTGGAAGTGGAAACGTTGAGGTCATTTGCTCTCCGGAGACCGGCTAATCAGTCAGACTACCTGAACGAAAACCACAAGCCTCACTCAAGAGAAGTATTTCTATTAAAAAAAAGGAACCTGCATTTGCACTTTCACAATGACTAGGAAAGCAAATACTACGTCATGCATGACAAAAGTTACTGAACTGCTGTATGTTACTCTTAGTATAGTGCTACAACTTCTGTTTCACAAAAATCTGTGTACTGAGGAATAAAGACCTTCCTTAGCACCCACAATTTGTCTCCTATTTTTTTCTCTGCATAGGTCCCAATTCCACTTTGCCCTCTCAGAGTAAGTGGTACTTATTTTGGGGACTGCTTCTCTGAGCGAGTGCTGTTCAGCATGAACAAAAGTAGAAGACTCTTACCCTTACCTTTCCTTATCTCAGTTGCAATTGATCTGGTAAAATGAGGAACTGTTACAGAAAGAACCGTGCAACTTTTTACAATTTCCGACTTCTTCCTGGTTCTACTTCACTTTCTAAGAATTCCAGCCTTCCAAGCAGGAGCAAACAGCAGTTTATTTTGGTAATAACGTCATGTAGCAGCAAGAAACTGACTTCAACATTAAAAACTTAATATTCTTTTCAACTGATGAGTCCTCGTGTGCATGATTGTTTTTCATCATGCTCCTTTTGTGAGGCAAAGCAGCAAAGGGTTAAATTCCTCTCATTTATACTGGGAATAGCTACCGTGAACATGTATGAAATAATCCAAAAAGAATTCTTAACTCAATGGTCCTCTGTTAGATTATCAGTATGGTGCAGATCTCTATATTAGCAAAAATAATAAATGTTAATTGTTTTACCTTAAGCCAAAGGCGGGGAGGGGTAGGGGAGAGAACCACTTTGTGAGGGTGATTTATGATCTGTATCCTACACAGTCACAGAAAAAACTTCCAATTGACATTCCACACTGCTTGTATAAATCTTTCCTACCAGACAAGTATGTTCGCTTTCAGAAACCGCTTTAAGTAATTTCGATTTTGATATGCACACTCGTAGCTGAGAAAACGAAAACAAGGGCAGTGCAAACAACACCCCAGTATTTTCCTGGTGATGCAAAAGGCAAGCTGCACACTAAGTGCGCCCGACCCCAAGATCCCCAGGAATGGAGAAAAAGTACTTTAAGGCTTTGTTCTACCAGCTAACTTCTGGCATTAAAAAAGAAACCCAGAAACACAGAGCTGAGAACCTTATTACCTTGACAAACGCTAGCCAAATCATTTCTGGTGTAATTACCACATGATGCTAAGCAGCGTGGAGCCCGCCACCAGCGCATGAAAGAACTTTTTGATTCCCAGTAGGGAAAAAGCTCCTCATTCAGCTTTGTAAGAACCACCAGCCCAGGTGCCCACCTGCTCCAGATGTAGGAGAATACACTTCCACCCTGCACTTCCTGGAAATCGCAGAACCCAACCACCTCGTCTAGCGATTTAGGAACAAATTTCTTCAATGATATTTTACACCCCTCGACGTCAGCTAGGATTAACAACGCACTTAAACTCCCACATAGGGCTATTCATCTGGGAGCTGTATGGGTAGTAAAGTTTTACGTATCTTTCAGCTATGTCGTAAGTCTGAATGAAAAATCCAGCATGAAAGAAAATGACCCATCATGTTTGCAACCCTCCTTCAAGATGAAGGAATCGATGACTTAAGAATTCTTATAGTGTGCTTTAGGATTTCCCTTCCCATTTGTGACAGATAAAAATACTAACAAAATACGGGATTTCTACTGTAAGTGATTTAACGTTTTCTTTGAATCTCAAAATGTCTTGTCAGAAAGTGACAGCTCAGGTAAATTGTAAGAGGCATTTTTAACTATCAGTGGCTACTCGCTCTACATCCATGTGCAATTGTCAAACACGATTTGAGAAATGAGACCTAGAATTATAATTCCTATCTATGCATATATTGGGAAAACATTTGGAACACAACATTTTGCTCCAAGGTAGTTTGTTTCATAAATAAAGCTGTTTCTGTTACACAGGAGAGTTACATCACACATGGTGAGGAAATGACTCAGAAATTTCAAGTGGCATGCCCAAAGCAAGGCAAGTACAGTTTAAGCATTTAATTACGTCTGCCAAAGCATAAATGTGAAAATCATAACTACAGCCTTCTGCGTGGCACCTGCTTAGCTGCCACGCTGAACTCAGTGGAGTAGCCCAGACAGACCAGAAATTTATGTATACCATCAAACAAATGACAAACCAGCTTAATTCCTTTCTCTATCTATACACGTTTTATTATGAAAGAGGGTAATTTTTAAAGCTCTAGAGGAAAATACTGAAAAACAGACATTTAATTGTTAAATTATATCTATCCTATCTATCTGCCATCAGCTCTAATTCTGTGTATATCTGATAGATATATGGGGTTGTATCATTTTGAACCCATGTCAGCTGTGAATCTAAACTACACTGATTCACCCCAGCCCACAGTATCCTAGCATTACGTGCTCAGTTCTCATCACACGCTGACATCTAGAAACGGCCACGCAGAGACGTGGGATCTTACAATGCAGGAGTTCTCTATCCATGCATCCCAGGTGGAAACTGCTAATTTAAAGAGGGTCTTGGCAGATCCAGCATATGGTAACAATTGTCTGTCTTACTAATGATACATCAAGGTTATCTATTATAATGTTGTTTTATTGTTCTACTGATTTTTTACATTCTTATTTGTAATTCTATATAGAAAATGGACTAAAATAATTTAGAAATTTTAATGAGTTTAAACCAGAACATACTACGTAGGCAGGCATTTATTGCAGCACAAGTAGTTTTCGTAAGTCACCATGTGAAGTTTCTACTTTAGCTTATCTATGGCAATTTCTTTTTATAATTGCAAGTAAGGAAAAGGGTAGAAATATATTTTATATATTGCTGGCTTTTGCAGATGAGGCAGTTGTTACTTCACTATCACAGTCACAGATATGCAATAGCCTGGGGCACTCTGAGCATCCTCCAGGGAGTTGCAGAAATAAACACTGCCTTCTCTTATTTATGAACTCAGCATTATGTGAGTGTAACAGATGAAAGAATTCACCCATGGTTCATTCAAAATGGTAACTGAAGCAGCTAATAAAAATGTTCTGATGTGCAGCTTCAATTGTCATCTGTGATGCAAAACTAATAGCAACTGCAAGCTTAAGATGTTTCAAGCTTTTCTGTTCAAGTCAACTTTTATGATTATCTTCAATCACTGTAAAGATATCGACATACAAAGAAATTAAATAGCTAAATTGTATTACATATTATTTATAGATCCAAAGGTCATAAAAAACATTAGGGTATTAATGTGACTGACATCATTACAAAGGCCACAGTTATTACTCAGCCAGCCACGTGAATTTAGAGACTATTCCACAATTTGTAAGAAAAATTGGAAGCTTATTTGCCGAGGACTATTAGTATGTCCTCGGCTACAGTATTTTTCAAAAAAAAAAAAAAATAAAAAAAAAATTACCACATTCTTATAGCCTTCCTCCGGTTCTCATGGCACAGAAATACTACGTAGTTAACTTGCTTAGCAGCAAGTGTGTGCTGTGTCTGTTTAAATTGAAACTTGTATTTGGGAACCGCATAACTGTTGAGGATTCTGGTACTGTATTATTGAGAAATTCCGATTCACTGTGTCGTGACTGCTAGGGAGATTTTTGTGATGCCACTGAAATTTTCTAGGGACAAACCATTTGACACAGCTTGCCACTATAGGCCTATTAACCAATGCTACATGGCGGTAACCACTGCAAGCAAGAAAGGTGTAACACTTTTTTTAGAGTGGACTTTATCTCTTACCTATCAGAATATTAACGGCCAGAATGCAATTTTTGACGCTGCAGTTAAAAACTGCAGTTAGGGCCATTTGATATCAAGGCAAAATTCGTACTTAAGCAAGAGACTGGCCGCTGGTTCACCTTTTTTCAAGGCTCACATCATATAACACAGGTACAGCTGGAGAAAGGTCATCCTGGTATCCATCACTTAAAGCCATCAGTTCCAGTAGCTACATCTACCATTGAGTGCTGGACTTGACAGATGTATCCACAGAAAAGATTGCAAGCATCCTCTGCCTACAGCTGCAGAAAGGTGGCTTAACTTCACGCGTGAGAGTGGAACTCAATGCTGTATCTCCACAACTCTTACTCCTGCAGCTGCTGGCCTGACCGCAACAGAGAAGTCCAGCTCTCCTCATCAGCTGCTGTGACAGGACGGTAGAACTTGCGCGCAGCATACAAAGAAATCGTATTACACTCCGTGTGAACGGAATTAGGTTCTTGGAAGACTCCCTGACAAATGGCTCGTGTGCAGAGTTTTGGTGAACCATGGCAAGGCTATTTGGAGTTCTGATTTGTTGCGGTGAACATATCAATGGACAGTGGTTAGGTGAAATAAGAAAGAAGAGTCTAACGACCTAATTTGTACTCATCCCGAGTAGTCACTCGTTTTCTGCAGAATCGAAAGCACAGTCATCAGCTGGCAACTTTTTGGAACAATGTGGAAGGAGTACATTGTTACGAATAAAGAAATCTATAAACCCAGCAACCTTTTGAGATGGACAGCTGACCGACCGTATCTCTTTGAAGAGCGCAGAGGATTCTCCCCACTCCCTGAGAATAAGCAAGAAGTTTGAGGCAGATGGATCAACTGAAAACTGATGTCTCCCAAGCCAATCACCTCTGCCAGGACTAAAAATAAGGATAAAGTATATAGAACTGAGAAAAGGTGTATTAAAATCACAGTACAAAGAGGCTTTTGAAATTCCAGTTGTTTTGAATTTTCTGTATATTTAAAAAGAAAAAAAACAAACCTGAAATAGTTTCAATGCTTCACCACGAAACCTGAAATTTATTGCAAAAGTTTTGCCAGTATGTGTTTAAGACATTACTTTGGTCAAATGCCAAAAATAAAAGGTGGTCTGGGAAGACATATGTTGAGAAAAAAGAAATGCTGTAGAGTGGGAAACTTCGATAGGATCACCAAGCCAAATCCTCAGGGTAAGGTCAGGAACCAACATAGCCGCTCCTTGAGCTTAGACATTTATACTTTGCTACAACTGTGAAAAAGAGGAGACCTCACCAGCTACTGGAAATACCACAGCTGTTGCAGAAACGCTTAATACTGCCATAGGCTGTGCTTAATCACAGATGAAAAACTCTCAGTCTTTGCTCGTTTCTTCTAATTATTCCAGTTATGTTTGTTCAACAGCAACTGAGCTGCCTTAGTATCTGAGGCTGAAAAACTTGCATTTGGATGGGATTAATTTTACATATCGTATGCTGTATTTACACTAAAAAATAACAACAGAATAAAGACTACTAGATACATCTGAACTGACACAAAAAGTCCAGCCAACACCCACCCCTTCTTTTGGTAGACTTGCACATCAAATCAGTTAAATGGGAGAAAACAAGCAAGCAATTCTTGTATGATTTTTTTAGCAACGCTAACAGAGAAGAAATAAACTGGAAAAGCAGACATCCCACAGGACATCCTAATGAGAAAACTTTATGCATCAATTGTATTTCATTTCTTCTGCTAGAAATTGATTTATGTCACTTAGTTTTAAAGACTATATAAAATACCTCCAAAATCAAACTGGTGCTCCCCTAGCTCTGTAGATGGCTTGGAATCTCTCCCAGAAACAAGGTCTGTTCCAAACCTTGGTCACAGCCAAATCACTGAAATGTCACGCTCACAGCTTGCACTTCCAATCACTGGCAGCTCCTGTAAGATATTGGTCCTGATACCTCACGCACAGATGAGAATTATTCTCTGAGACTCGCGCCCTCCAATGATGTGCACGGAATTGGAGGCAGAGACAAGAGGACGAAAACCTCCAGGGTAACCTTCCCGCGCAGGTAAGCCTCCTGCTGCCGACGCACAAAGCCATGGGGTTTTCTCATTTTTTAAACAGACAACACATACATAATATACCTGAAAATATACAGTACCTTTTGAAAAGTTATTGCTGATACTGAATACTTGCCCTAAGTACCCACATCAGTGTTTCTGTTTGGTTTTGCAACTGCTTAATGCTTCTCAAAAATGAACAGGTGGAAGAAGAGCCAGATGTCATGGCTGCTTAATGCAACGAATACAAAGGAGCCCTCAAGCATAGCCTTGCCTGGTTGCTGCGCGGAACAAAGAATGAAAGCTCAATGCTTTGCCCTACACAAAGGTGCTCTTTCCAAACTGCACAGGAAATTCACCCCATGCAATTACACTTGAGTTTCATGATAGGGAAGGAAGAACGGAGGAAGGAAGAGGGAAATCTGCGCTACACTGCTCCTTACTGCACATTTACCTACACAGCCCCAGTCTCTAACTGGAGACCCAGCAGAAAATGAAACATAAAGCACTGTCAAAGACAAAGCAACACAGCAGGACAATAAAATACCTTTTTCCAACTTCTCACAACAGTATTTTTCATGTTCTTCCATACCAGGCCTATTTCTCCAAACTCAAACCCTTCACAGCATTTCTCTGTTCTACCTGGAATTCTCTTTGCCTTTAGTAATACAGGGACAGAAAGGGGGGTGAGGGGGAATCAGAGCTTTCTAACAGCAATCTGAAATTCTTTGCATAACAGGATAACAGCTTGTCTTATGGTATATTGGGACGCATTTTTATGGGTGCAAAAATCAGACGCGTGGTGATAAAGACATTTTCTAAGCTAGAAGGAATTCTAACAGGCTAAAAAATAATTGAAAATCTCTACCTGTAGTCCTAAGCTTTGCCAGTTTTTTGTCTTCATCATTCAGAGGTAAGTAAAACCTTCAAGAGCTAGGAAAATTTTAAATGAAATGACAGGTGAAATTTCAAAGATCTACATTTCAGTTTTGAGCCAGCGATGATATTTTACAGTTACAGGAGAGCAATCTCCAATTTAGACACATCCTTTTCTGCAAGAGAAGAATCTGTCTACATATCTGGAGGGTGAAACAAGGATGTTAGGCAAAATGGGATTTAATACAAGACACATGGTTACCTGGAGCAGCCGCAACCCCCCACAGCTCCTAAAAGTCTTGTAAATGCATCAGGTGCTCTGCAGAATGACATCATGGAAAGATGTTGAGGAAATTTCCCCCATCCCCTCTTTTATGGAGCAATACTATATAGACATCTTCATATTCTGACACTGTACTCTGAAGACAGTGCAGCTTTACGGCCACACATGCAACAACTTCCAGGATGATTTACTTGGATGTTGAGCTTGATCTGTACCCCAGCTTGGGAGAAAGAATAGGAAAAATTTTCTCAGTTTGCTTCAGTTTTTCAATGGAAAACAGTAAATAACTTCTACCCATTCAACCAGCTTATAAGATTATTTTTCCCTTGCAGTGCACTATAGGGATTGTGTATGTGGCTTTTTCACTGCATTCACAAGCTGCTGGGCTGTTGTGTTGGGGTTTTTTTTTCTTGTGTTGTCACTGGTTTTTTTCCAAGTTCTAACGTTATTTCTGAAGTGACTGTCATACAAAAACCCTGCAACAAATGCCTGTGTTCTCATTCTCTAATGTTTGTGCACTCTTTTGTTCTCTTTTATTTAAGAAGATGTGATAACCTATTTTAATTTTAAACTGAAGTCGGAAGAGATACAACTCTGAATTTCGTCACACTGTTATACAAAGCTCTTAATGAGGAAAAAAAAGGAACTGTACCAGTGTACGCTTTTTATGGTATTCATGGTGCCTTGCATAATAGCCAATTAATCATGGTCTTATAAACCTCTTAATAACTGTGTTACTCATTAGCAGAAAGTTCGGCTTATTTTCTTGACTTTTGATACCCTATCTTCCCAGGAACTTAGATTTCTCATGGTAATTCCTTTTACTGTTGTTGTTGTTGTTATTTCTTAAGGTATGTTTAAAATTAGCATGAACACAGACAATGAAAACTTATGTCTTGGAGAAAACAGCCACAAGCTTTTGTGAGATTGCAATGTTATGTTTTGGCCTGTCGAGCAGGGACCTTTTTTAGGTTATACGT
This sequence comes from Grus americana, assembly GCF_028858705.1. NCBI lineage: Eukaryota > Metazoa > Chordata > Aves > Gruiformes > Gruidae > Grus > Grus americana. The sequence goes on from NC_072855.1 coordinate 57,503,928, forward strand.
GGCAGATATACCTCACTATCCTCACAGAATATCCTATAAAATCCTATAAAGATTAAAGCAATAAGATTTCTACAGGAGTTAAATAGGACTCTAGAGAAATAACTGGAAACACTAATAGCCTTTTCATAGAGCTCCACAGGACTGTATAAGTACTTTTAAAGTGCGTTGCACTTGCTGTTACATATTTCCCATTCAAAGCAGGAGGATATGGCTGTAACTGAAAAGGTTGAAACAGCCAGCCAAGTGACGACTTTCAAGAACCAAAGCCAAATTTTACTCCCAGCCATTTTCAAGCAGGAAGAAGTGTTCAATCAGTGCTAAGCACTACTGAAGGCACACATTTGCCTGTGCACGCACGGATGGCTGCACATACACACAGAAATGCATTCAGACTAAAGTTTGCCCATAATAACGCCACTATTAGGCTCAGCAATTTCAATAACATGGCTTCCAAGAACCTTTATTGTCTTCAGATCCCACAACAAACGTCTTCAAGAAAACAGCTGGACCAGGACAAAGGACTGGGCCTTCAGGCTCTAAAGAAAATTATATTCTCAAACTGTCCCCATGGAGCCTTCAAAACATGCATGAGTCCATCACTAATACATTCACTCATTTTCTCGACTTACAGGTTAGGTCAAGAAGTTAAATCTATGAGGCTTTTGTGCTTTGCACAACATAAACTTTACCTTGTGCGTTAAGGTCATTAACTGGAATGAGGAACACCAGAGATATTTAATTTCCACGGAAGTCGTGACCTAAGAGCCTAAGGGCTGGTTTGTTGTTACTGTGGGTCTTTTGTCTGCTAAATCCCGATCTTTGTATATAGAGCTCATAGCTGGATGATGACCAAAAAAAGGTTTTTAGCAAGCTTTTCAGTCCATCTATTCCTCCACACACTTGTGCACTCACCTACGCAGATTAAGCATTGTAAGTGAAATGGGAACGTGTGCTCTGAAACCTGATAATGGTTTCACAGTACATCCAAGCAGGTGTCTTGATTCTGATGATCGGTTCCTCACCAGCTGACTTTCAAATAGTCGTAATAGTAAAGACAGGCATTGGGTGATGTTTCATTGGTAACATTTCTCAGTAAACTCTGCAACTACAGAAGACACCCAGAGAAAAGCATTGAAACGGGCTGCATCAAGAGAGGTGTGACCAGCAGGTCGAGGGAGGTGATCCTGCCCCTCTACTCCGCTCTGGTGAGACCCCACCTGGAGTACTGCGTCCAGCTCTGGGGGCCCCAGTGCAGGAGAGACATGGAGCTGCTGGAGTGAGTCCAGAGGAGGGCCACAAAGCTGATCAGAGGGCTGGAGCACCTCTCCTATGAGGACAGGCTGAGAGAGTTGGGGTTGTTCAGCCTGGAGAAGAGAAGGCTCCGGGGAGATCTAATTGCAGCCTTTCAATATATAAAGGAGGATTAGAAGAAAGATGGAGATTTTTTTTTTTTCACCAAGGCCTATAGTGACAGGACAAGGCGCAATGATTTTAAACTAAAAGAGGATAGGTTTAGATTTGATACAAGAAAGAATTTTTTTACGATGAGGTTGGTGAAACACTGGAGCAGGTTACCAAGAGAAGTTGTAGATGCTCCATCCCTGGAAGTGTTCAAGGCCAGGCTGGATGGGGCTTTGAGCTCCCTGATCTAGTGAAAGATGTCTCTTCCCATGCGAGGGGGGTGACTAGATGATCTGTAAAGGTCCTTTCCAACACAAACCATTCTGATTTTCCATGACTCTATGAAATTGTCCTCTACCTGGAGGTGTTCAAGGTATGCAATTTATATCTACCAACAGAAATATTTATAAAATTCACTGAAAAATGAGGTATCTTTTATCTGAAATACACAGGCAAATCAGTACAGGAGGGCCCTCCACGCTATACTATCAAGTGCTTATTATACTTTAACAGTCACTATGGTGTGCATATGCATTGTCTCTGAAATGCGTCCACTAACACATTTTGTCACTTGGTTTCTAATACACGTGACAGTAGGTATATACATCTTTCCTTGAATGGGACACTGCAATCAGCTTGCCTGACTACGTGAAAGAAATACATTATTAACAGACTTTAGAATGATGCATTATTTCATATATTAATTTTTTTCAGGTAGTAAGTCCTAAAGATATGAATGAAACTGATAGAAAAACAAATTACATACATTATCAGAAAATTACTCCGTGACCGACAACGCAGCCAACTGCTAGGACTTCTGTAATAGCGTTTTACTTTGCTCAAAATGCATTGAACAAAGCAGTCAAGAGAAACACGACACAGTTAAAAGAAAGGACTTAGAGGTCCCATATGGCAACTATACAGCTTTCTAATGTGGAAAATTGAGATGCAGTATCCTGATAAAGAGGTTTTTTAAAATTAGAGTAAAAAATACTTTTGTATACAAGAATGCAGAAGCTCAACACAAAATATGGATAATGTCAAACAATCAGTGCATTGTATTTATGCATTATAAACACCCAGGTTCTTTTTAAAAACTTATCAAAGTTTTGTTTGGGGTTTTTTTGGCTGGCTTTTTTTTTTTTAAAGGAAAGTCGTACATATTGTAGGCATCTGAGAAACAGAAAAAAAAAAGGTCTTTTTGACAGTAATAGAGCAAAACCAAAATACAGCAACATGATTTTAGAGTAATATAAGCTATCATAAACATATGATGAGTTACCGGATAGCCATTTCGCCCTGGTAGACCCTGGTTGAATGAGATGAAATGGTATGACACACATTAACAACACAGTCATGACATATGACATAACAAACATGCAGAGTACATTACTAGCAAATTATAATTTGCATATTAATTGTTGATACGTGATGATATTACAAACCAACATATACGAAATACATACTACACAATGTAGAAATGAAGCTTTGGCAATGGAAATTATATGTTTTAACTTAAACATTCTAATTAAAAGGCTACTGGCTACTTTGGATTCTCAGTGAAATTCCTTTTGTTAGGAAGAGAATTATCCATGTAAACCAAAGGGCAATATGTGATTAAAAGAAAAAAAGGTTTAGTGCCTAGGCACTAAAGTATTAGATACATAAGCTACCACTAGAACATAGGTGCCAAACAAGAAATTTGAGAATGGTATAACAGATCATAAGGAAAAAAAAAAAAAAAAAAAAAAAAAGGAAAGCCCCAGTCTTTGACTGTTATCACATATGACACTCAGTAGTCATGTAGAAGGAAAACAGAGCACTGCAGTAGCCTTGGAAAATATAACATACACCTACTTCCATGCAGCGCTATGGGGGATATACAAATATTTGCTATTTTAAATGAAAACAATTACCACAGTCTCCCAGGTGAAAACAATAACTGAGTTCACAACAGTTGCCCCTAGCCAGACTGTAAGTGTCTATGAAAATAAAAAGTGAATTAGGAACAGAAATTACATTTTTAAATGCCTTGTAGCAACTTAAACCCACACTGCCTGTCAGCAAGATGAAGTCTTGTAAATTTTGTATAAGTCAGATATTTCTTAAAATTATTCAGTCTTGGGAGCAACTTCAGGTTGGTGTTAATATTGCCATGATCTAGACTGGGTTTTTTTGTTGTTTGGGTTTTTGTTTTTTTTTTTTTTTTTAAATGGACCTATCTGAAAACAGTAGGGAGCTGAAGTCAAAGACATTCATAACGAGGCACACAGTGAACTTTCGCCACGTTGTCTTGCTACAGGAAAATCACTTGTATCATGATTTACGGTTGTTCTTTGTGCTTCATGGGAAGACTGCAAAAGAAATTGGGGAAGCCGGTGTTTCTTTCAAATAAACATCACCATTATGCATTAAGCCTGGCTTTTCACTGATGGCTTGTTAAATGAATTTGCCACTATGAACGGCCGAGCACACGGTCCAAATCTTTCAAGTATGGAATAGGTAGTATGTAGTATCACTGCTCAGTATATACAGTTGACAGTAAAATCATTATGTCACAGCAGAAATTCAACATATTATTTCACTATTCTCAAATATGCATGTAGCATAGAATAGACAGATTATCTGGTCCTGAAAACATTGTGGAAATACTATGGTCTATCAAAGAAAAAAATAAATATTTAGAAGTCTGCAAACACTGTAAAAGAAATACTGTTTTAATGGTCACACTTTTACACCATATGGTGCACATGAATGGCATGACAAATACAAATGTTTGAGATGTATGTGTTTAGTCCCGTTCTTCAAGGCAGACTTCTGATCTACCCTGGGAATATACTACAAAGCAAACAAAAACCCAACAAATCAAAACTGAAAACAACCCCAAAAAACCCAGAACAGAGAAACTGTTTTCTTACAAACGGGATTAGCGCAAGATTCAATCACTTTACTAAACCGAATAGTATTATTTAACATTCATTTTACACAAGCACTTAGTGTCTTCAGTAACAATTACACTGCAACGAGCTGGACAGGCTGCATAATTCCAAAGAGCAAGGAGCCCGTACCCCAACAGTCTGTGATAACTGCAGAAGAAGTTACTACCCAGCAAAAGGCAGAGTGACCGAGCTTTGACTTAACGCAGCATACTCACACATTTTTACACCGCAGTAAAATATCTCTTATCAAGTCATAAGCAAAATGAACGTAACATACTTACATGGAATTGTGGTCCAAACTGCTATCTGGAGCGCTGAATATAAAGCTTTATTGTTTTAGAGACTTTTTTCTTAAGGAACCTTCTGATTAAATTATTCAGCTCCAAGATAATCAGTGAGTGTTTACACTGTATAAGTATAAATATCAAAATTCCCTCTTGATGACACACGATCATTTTATCACGGTGATAACAGGATCTAACAGATTTCTCCCTGATTCTGGAAGAACCAACAATGTATCACTGTACTTACAGGAGGTCCTGTGGGGCGGGGGAGAGGGAAAGAGGGTAAAAAAAGAGAAAAAAAGAATACGTAAGCTTATGAAGTTATTGAAGAAAGATACATACGTATGAAGCCAAGCGCAAGGCCTCGGGTCTGTAAGTGAGCACCACTGCTAAAACACTGTACACGTTTTCTCGTTCAGGTACTTTTTAGCTTTGGTTGTGGTTTGCAACTTGTAAATATGACTAACGCCTAAATGCATGCGCTTACCTTACCGATTCTTCAATTACAGCCATGCAATCTTATGCAAGTTGTTTCTCCATCCATTTCCATGCAATCTCATGCCAGTCCAAAAAAATACCAGCCATGGACTAGAATTCATTTTGTCACACTCCACATAAAGCACTCCACAATATAGCCACATCAGCAGTTTCAGTTAGCCACGCAGTTGGCATTTGATCACAGCTTGGCTGCAAAATTGCACAAAATACCCTTGGCATTTAACCTTGGCATCTCCTCAAGACATACATGCACCGGCATCTTCCAGCCTTCCAGCTTTGCCTGTGAGGGGAGGTTTCAGTGGCCACCTGACAGTGCTGAACTTTCTTTTCATCACCTTCCTTTCTCAAGGCACACGTATAAAATGCTCCCTATTAAAATGTCGCACTTCGTGAAGTGATATTTGCACATTTTTTCAATTATTGAGACTCAAAGACTTTTGTACAGCAGTTCTTGGAAACATTATCAAAGGGCCACAAATCAAATCTACTATTTCAGTCTTATTAAGTTGAGCAGCTGCAGCTCCCAAATCAATGGCATTTCATTAAGCTTTTATGCCTCTCTCTAATTTCTGAATAAAGTGAAGTGCAAAAGGAGTATAAACCAGCAGCAGCTGTATTTTGAGATTGCTTTCAATATTGACAGCCCTTTGGTTTTAACAATGCAATTTTATTGTCCAGTAACTAAGGTAATTTCTTTATCCTGGTAAACATTCTAAAACAGCATTTAAGGTGCAGGTCTGTTTTTAAATGAGAGAGATCAATTTCCTTTATTAATAGTTTAATATGTGTTTATTTGAGATGTAAAATGAATCGACAGGCATCCTGCAAAGTAATTGCCAGGACCATTTGTAAGACAATCTTCAACCATAGAATTTCCTTCTGTACCACAGCATTTTTCTCTGAAGTAAATGCTAATCCAACACCGAATGGAAACGCCAAGGACATTTATATTAACCTGTGGCAGGGCTTGGCTTCAGTTTTGCGATGCAGGAAAACACAGAAATAGTTTTTCAGAGCCAGATAAATGATCATTTACAGAGATAAGAAAGGCTACATGAGATTTACAGAGATCAAGTTGATTGGAAGATTCTCCTAACTGGCAGATTAGACAAGACAGCCAAGGAGATTAGAAACGCTCGTCTTCTGCGTCGCCTCCAGAAAGTTCACCTTTATGAAAGACTGAATCCCGCCAATGTCAGCAGGAAGAGGTGCTCAGCGTCTCACAACACGGTCTCAAATGGAAATCTCGAGCTCCACACCAACAGTGGGATTCTCTCAACAGCAACCTCACTGGTACAGGGTAACGAACCGCCAAATGTTTTCCTTATTTCCGTAAGAACTTAATTGTTATTCGTTTCTAGTAAACGACAATTTCTTTCATAGAGTAGTCTACTCATCACGTTATTTCCCTCAGTACCAACATCCTTAACATGAGGAATTTTATTTCCTTCTTTATTTCTTTATAAAATTGTTTGTCTCAAACCAAGGGGGCCTGATGCAACACTGACTCCTAGTACTCCAGCTACTGACTTACGTGGAGTTATTCTAACTTGCACAAGTATGACAAGACACCAAAAGGGTTTGGTGTGATACCAATGGCACCATGTCAAGCGTTACGAAGTGTGCCTACAAATTAATGATACCCAAGACTAGAAAACTATCTGGAAGGCCACCAGGTGTATGCCAAGGTTCACAAATTTTTTCCAGAGAAGTTTCAGAGCTCTCTTTCAGAGCACACAAGCAATAAAAATAAAAATGAAGGCATGCTGAGTACGCTTCTTCACAAAAACACGGACATCAAATAACAATAGATCTTATGAAATCAAAAACTTACCAGTCTCTCCTCTTCTGCCCCGCTTACCTCTTTTCCCTGGAGGACCTAAAAAGAAGATGGTGGGTTGTAACTTTTTTTCTTGAAATTATATGTAGAATATCATTTGTGTTTGGATGTAAGGGCATTAAACAGATAGATTACATGAGGTCCAGAGACTTTGGCTGAGCAGGGGTAAAAGATAACCAGAATAAGATTTAGGAATTTGAAGATAAAATTGACAGCTACATTACGCACTATAGGCTCTCAGAAAAAAGGCTGGGAGAAATGTTAAAGGTCATCCAGTTCATCTGGTTTTCTCAAGGAAAAAGTTAACCACATTTAATTATTACTGCAAGTTCCACAGGCATTTTTTCCACAGTATTTCACTGTTCTGACAAGAAGAACATTTTTCTTTATGTCCAACTTGCTGTACTGGAGTTCATCATTTCTTGTGCTTTCCACCATAAGCCCCAGGAAGAAATTGTTCCTTTTCTTCTCTCAAAAAAAGTCTTTTTTATTCCTCAGAATTACTGCACCATTCCTTCAATCTCCTTAAACCAAACTTATCACAGGACATTCAATTTCATTGGGTTATTCCTGTATTAAGCCCAAAGATTAATATTTATTTATAAGAGCAAATCCTCTAGAAAACGCATCCAGCCTCTATCCGGAAACATGCAAGAGATGAAGAAACCACCACGTGGCTGGCCATCCCCCAAACGCTAACAACGGTATATGTGTTGTCAGACACTTTGCTTCCAGTTCCTATCTGCTAGCCATATCACAACAGCTTAGTCTCTGCATGCTTTTTGCTAAGGAATCCTTCACTACTCATTGTCCATTCTCCACAAATACCTACATACTGTAGTCAGTGTCTGCTGACACCTCTAAAGAAAAAATAAAATCTGTTTTCGTCCCTCATTTCTGCACTCCAACCTTCAACATCCTTTCTAGACTGCAGACATCAGTCCAACATTCTTCTCCTTTTCTTGGTAACCTTCACATATTGTTCCCGAGGATGCAAGGAAAGTACACTTGGACTTCTCCTAGTGCAGCTAGGAGGAGAAGCAGCAGCTGCGCTGAAGGGAGAACCACAGGTGGGACTCTCAAAGCTGCTGAAGAAAGGCAAGCGCACGGGTGGGATTTCCAAAAGCAGCAAAGCGTGCAGGAGCACAAGTACCTCTACTGTGGTGGTATCTCACCGTTCGTAACAGATATTAGGTGCACAGGTGGTTTTGTGCAAATAGTTAAGCAACTGTCTGCTACGTTAAACAGCTACAAGATTTTACAAGTCATCCGAACTAACATCCTATAGCTTTTAAATGCCAAATCTTACTTTGCATTATATATTTGTGGCAATCTGGCTTCAAAGAATAAGATGCTGAAAAGAAACATTAGTGATACAATTTCAATATATATGTGCAATAGCATTTGTTTGCCAGGGAAATAAAGGAATATTGATTATTAAATTAAAAAAAAAAAAAAAAAGAGCAGCAGCTCTTGCTCAGAAGGTAGAGAGGTTTATTCCTATCAGAACATTATAAATCTCACTAAAATCCTTCTTTCTTGTTCTGTTTTAATAATTACAGCAGTGGCATAATGCAACACAAGTTTAAGACACCAATATCATACAAAGCAAGAATGGTATAGGCTATTCATTATCAACAGCATACTTAAAAGACAAGAATATTCTGTTATTATATGCTGAAAAATAGCGAGTGTCACTTCATTGTCGAGGATCTTGCAACTTCCTCCTGAAACACTCCAGCCTCTGCAAGAGATATCCTCGGAAAAGTCTTACATAGGAATGTTGCAACACATAATAAGCTTCTAAACACACATACTACTTTTTTTTTTTTTTTTTCTTTTCCCCTACTATTATTATTAGTGTCCTTGTGCATGTATATAGCTGTTCAGGAGCCCTCGGTGGAGATTTCCTGGGCTATCCCCAAGCTCACAACACAGCCGTGCAGCAATTTGGGCTGATCCCAAACACGGACGTGCAGGGGAAATTTGTAAGGGTCTTCAGCAGGTAACGACCTGTCTTTCAGCATATAACAACAAAATATTCTCATCCTGTTTGCAGATTATTTTATTAAACTTTAACTGCACTGTAGGTGCGCACATGCACACACACAAAAACAAATCTACAACCAAGCTTCCTTTTGAGAAAACAACAGAACTTTGAAACTAAAAAACTCTGGCTGCAGACCAGCAAAAGGCATTAAAGCCACTAACAGAAAACCCTGAAGGTAACTTCAAGCTATGAATTTTTAGGAAGAAATGAATTTTGCCCAGCAAACCGTATTTCCATAGAGCATTAAATTGCCAGTTTAGTAGCTGTGTCCAGTGACGGTGAAGAAGAGTCCCCAGTTCAGGTCTTTCCTCTGACAGCAAGCACTGATCGCTTCTAAGCCGTTATTCTGAGATTACCAGGTTCAGATGTAAGTGTCAATCACCGGAAAAATGCTTATTATGATTATTCTGTTTCCAAAGTAAGCACACCACTGAAGGTAGGAAAATTACTCTGGACTTACTCCAGAGTTAATGAAGCCATACCACCGTCCCTGACCTTTGGCTCATCAGGCCAGCAGTGTTTAAGGGCCACGGAGTGATGCGAATCACTTCTCCCTCTCATTAAAAGCTTTATTTTGATTTCTGCACCACTCAGGCCTCTGTCAAAGCGGTGCCATTTGCAAAGCTCTTAGAAATCGTGAGATGACAGGTGGATCTCGCAAACTTCTACTGGGTTTTGGGGACCATTTGAGGAAATGTTTTCTATATATTTATCTATTCATTGATTTTTTTACCAGCGCTAAACAATTCATTTTAAGCAGCTAATCACAGACGGTTCCAGGTCACAGAAACGCTGACACTGACATTTAAGGTCATCACTAGATGACCCCCTACTTCAGAAAGTACACAAGCTTTCATGTTTTCCTGACCGGGCTGCTTTCTCTAAATCTTAACCACTAACATCATCTGTTGCTCCAAGAGTTTCCAGTTATCAAAACCCTGGGCATTTTGCTATAAATATTAATTTTCCATCTGTCTATAGCTTTGGAACTTTGCACTAATTGGCGGATTTGGTGGAGACTCATTGCAGCAGAAGAAGCAGTGAGTAAAGTTATCCTAAGCACAATGCCAGCTTAGAAGTACTCCACGGATTTTTACAGCTTGCACAAGATACACAATATATGACACAACTATTCCGAACTTTCTTGCCCCGGGGTAAAAATCTCTCTAGAATAGTATCCGAAATGTCCATGCCGAATCAAATTTAATCCAGAGTATTTAAAAAGTAGTTTGTTTTGAACATCTTTTTATATTAAAAATATAAAACTTAGAAAGAAAAACCAAAGTTTGAATCTAAGTGGAGTGAGCTGGCTTAATAAAGATTAGCGATACTGAGCAATAAGCAAAAGCTAGTTTTTATAGTAGCCAAGTTTGCCAATACATTGTTTTCCTAAGTTCACTCACAGGTAGGGAGTCAGAGTAAAATGCCAGAAGATCAGCTGGTTTTAATTTTTAACTTAGTTTAGCTTCAAAATATTTGAAATTATTTTATTCTTCTAAAAACATTCATGAATCTAATTTTTATGAACAGAAAGTTTAGAAAGAAATTTTTTTTTTTCATTCAAATGTCAAAAAAACCCTAATGCCACTGCTATTCCACATGTACTGAGGGAATTTTGAAAATTAAAGAAATGGGGGGGGGGGGGAGTGTTATAGTTCAAAAAAACAGAGTCAATTTATCTTCTCAAGGACTACATATCAAAAAGTTTTGCCCTTCTTATGTATCGTAAATAACTGGCAAACAAACAAAAACCCCACAAACATACAGAAAAAATCCTCACATCCCACACATAACCAACTTCAGCCAGATAACAGCTTTAGACTTTAACACTTGATATTTTAATGGAAATATAAGCAATAAAAAGTAACAAGTCAATAATAAGGCTGTAACAAAGAATTCCTCCCCCTCCCTCAAATTCTTCCAATTAAACTCCAAAATTCTTCTCAATGTAGTACCGTTGTAGAGACCATGTAGGAACAAGAATGTAACTTAGGTTTTCCAAGATATTTCCAAAAATATTGAGCACAACTTTGGTGACGTTCACCTCCTAGCAATGGGTATTCTAATCTTTGCAGGCAGAAATCTCAGATTATAGTGACGCAAACCAGAAATAATTCACACCGACAGACAATGGTCAGATCATTGCTGCGGTCCTGAAGAGGTTACCTCAATGTGTCTTATTTCTTTTTAATAATTTAATAACTTGTCCTCTATGTGCAGTGCTAGAGGTCTGCGGCGGATCTACTACTTTTAGCCTGCTATATGGGAGACAGTTTTTACTAGGGGAAAGCAGATTACAGTTGCATGTACTCCCCTATGTGCCTTGCCATATATCAAAAAGGGTCACAGAAATCAGCCGCACACCTTAAGGGGTGGGAGCCAACATGCCATCTTCACACTGCAGAAGGACTCAGCTAGGCACTTAAGCTCTAACAGACAAGAGAATCTATCTTAATCCGATAGTCAAGAACACTATAAATCTTAATTTTAGATCTCTGTATATTTTTTAAATCAGATAAAACGGATAGAAAATATACACTCTTAAAATTTACTTATTGCATTTTTCCAGTGCTTGGGCTTGAATTGTGAGTTAAACGATGGCATCATGAATTTACTAAAGACACAAAAATGTAAAGATGGTGTATATTTGTTCACACATTAGACAGCAAAAGCAGGATTTTCTTCAGTTTGGTTCTCCATCTACTTTCTAAAAAGGAATATTCCAAAAGCATCAACAAATTGTCTTTACTCAAAGGGAAAAAGGAACTGGCCTATGGAGAAAAAAAAAATCAAAGAAAAAACAAGAATAGCGTTTTCCTTCCCCAAGATGCATTTTTAGCTATAGAAGAAATAATTTACACTGTAATAATGGATATTTATGAGGCACTGGAAAAACTGGGCTCAGGTTTGTAATTGATATGAACCAGCGATGATGACTAAGTTACATTGCTTCACACCAGCTAAGAACTTTGAAAACAGAGGGACAGACAACGTGCAGTTTGCCTACATCAAGCTTTGGCTCTGTAACTTCCTCTTAATCTTCTAAAGACTAATCCTATGGTGTTAAGGAGCTAGATTCAATAATTAAGTGGCCCAAACTGGGAGAGGAAGCTATGCCATAAGAGTCAGGACTTTCAAAAAAAAATCCACATAGTCATCTTCAGAACTAAGGTTGGTACTAGCACACTGTTACATGGGCACCACCTGTATTTTTTTCATTTATTGATATATTTACAGCAAACAATTTCTAATTTTCAAAGCAGCAGAAAAAAAAGAAAAAAGAAAAAAGAAAAAAGAAAAAAGAAAAAAGAAAAAAGAAAAAAGAAAAAAGAAAAAAGAAAAAAGAAAAAAGAAAAAAGAAAAAAGAAAAAAGAAAAAAGAAAAAAAAGAAAAAAAAGAAAAAAAAGAAAAAAAGATGAAAGAAAAAAACATTGGGGGGATGAATGAGACCTAGAGCTCCTCCACCATGCTTTGCCATTTGGTCATCAACTGATCTAGAAAGTGAAGTTTGTCCTGATTTTGGGAAGTACAGTGGCATTATCAAGTAAAAGGGAAAGGATTTACCCGTCTTGGGTTATACCGAACTCTGACAGGTACTCACTGTCCCTGTAAAAGCTCCAACACCAAACCGGTGCACCAACCTAAGGATAACAGAAGAGTTCAGAATCCTGTTCCCTGTTTTACTGATGCACAGGACCTTCCTCACATGTCACCTGACACACACACACACACGTAGCTACTGCTAAAGGTAATGAGTATTCCATGTATACGTGAAAAGAAGAATATTTTCCTGGCCATTTCGAAGGACATAATTTCACCTGTAGTTTACAGCAACATAAGATTTTGCCCATCAAGTCAGAAAAATGAATTGGCCCATTTACATCCTGAGCAATTTTGCTGAAGTTAGTAGAATTACTTAAATATCATCAGGCATAAAACTGCTAAGCTTGCTGAAACCATGGGATTAAAATACCTAGAAGACAGCTGAACCAAACGAACCAAGCCACCCAAACTATCCTTTCTGATTCGACTGTTACACTGGCAAAATAACTGCTGTGGGCTGCATCTCAAGCTCCATCGCCCTCATTTGTCAATGGATGCAACTCTCTCCTTTCTGCTTCTGGAGTGCAACCCAGCTGCCATCAGTTAATCCCATTCCATATTCTCCCTGCCAAACTCAGAAAGGGCTCGCAGAACCGTGCTGAACAGAGCCAACCGCTCGCTGCTCACAGGGAGAGGACCTCTTCCCCAGCAAACGGGCACCTCGGTGTTTTGCAGCCGTAGTAGGAGCGCCAAGCGACGGTGCAGGCCAGCGACGCGGGCAGCAGCGGAGCAGAGCAGCAGCCGCTGAGCCTAACACCTCTTCCTGCGGAATACGCATGCCGCGAGCAGCATGGCGACTCCAGCTCATGCTGCGTGATTCACTGCCCCATCCTGCTAGCCTCCTCCTGCCGCAACGGTCACCGACCTCAGCAAGCAGTACTGAAACATCCCAACAGGCTGGGCTTTCACCCGATGGATGTCCGGGCAATGCGAGATTCGACAGACGCATCCACGGTCCTTTCTCATAGCACTGCCATCAAATGCGTCCCAAGCAGGGAAGAATGGGAACATTGCTATCTCCGAAGCTGAGCACGTTCTTACAAACACTGCATGGATCTCTTCCAGCCTACTTCTTCAGCCTTTTTGCTCTCCCCTCTTTTCTCAGCTTTTTTAGCTCACATAACACTCAGACTCTTCTTTCCTCCCACACTGAATAATCATCCCACCTGGCGTGTCAGTCTTCTGCTTTGTAGCTCAGTCTGTCTGGGACAGCCTGCCTGAACTTCCTACCTCATAAAATTATCTACCTCATTTCAAGCCTCAACTGGATAAATAACATTCATTGTTTCACACACAGTACCTCATCTTTTTGGCTCACCATGAAATATCATTGCGTTGCAGGGCTTGGATACATCAGAGGCTATTATGCAACTTGGCTGAGGAAATATCAAAATCGGTCTAACTGATCCACAGCAAAGAAATCTGACCTCCCTAAGTCAGATGATTTGTATCACTTCTGTGCATGCTAAATGCCATCTGATTAGAGGCATCTAGCCTAGCATCATTTCACTAGTTCCAGACACTAGTGGGGGTGCTCAAAGAATCCCGTGATCATCACTTGTAAGATGGCCAGAACTGTGCATACACATATATACTTTCTCTTTTTCTTCTGTGGCAAACATGCTTGAAGCATGAAAGGTAACATCCCTTCCAAAAATTCTAACATCATTCAGTATTATCTTTCTGAACTAATTCTATAACTGTATCAGTGTCTACTCCTTTTTTCCCCTCGACCTTGTAAAATTGTTGGCCTAAGAAACCATGTGCGACAATAAGCCTCGCTGTTGTAACACATACTTCAAGAAGTATTTGTTTCTTCTTGTCAGTGGTAAGTTTACTGTCTCATAAAACCCCAGATGTCTCCTACTACATTGTTGTGAGACCGAGAAACTTACATTCCTTACGCACCTTCTCGATACCGTTGTGCTAAATAGCACACGCATTTTTAAGATCTTCTCTTGCCTGTCTCCTTTGTAAGGTGAACATACCCTGTTTTTTCAATCTTTCCATCTGAATTTTCTCCATATCATAAATCATAATAATTCTTGCCTTTTCCTAAGCTTTCTCTGATTCTGCAGTGAGTCTTTTTGCATTATAAGGCCGAAACATCTCATGCTTTGTCCACAGTCCCGCGCTCTTTACCCCCGCATGACTCCTGCAGTAGGAGCACTAAGGCACGTCCAGCAGAGCGGCTCTATCTACACCAGGCGCCAGCGGCTGGCCAGGAACAGCCTCACACAGCCTTTCTGGCAGAGCCTGGCCAGAAGCATCTCTCCGCCCTTGGGTTTTCAAGCACCTTCCCAAGAGCAGGTCCTCTTTCCAAGAACTGTCTGTACTAAAAACTTACTTTCATCTTTCCCCCTAACAATACACAGGCTCAAAATGAAATCAAAGGCAAAAATTTCTTAAGCAAGACAACGTCTTCAACTGTAAAGTAGAAGATAAGCCTCAACAAGCAAGATTTACTTCAAATTCAATTCTTGGCTATGGGTGACCACTGGACACCCTTTCTTGTTTTCCATCTAACCTGCAAGTCCAAAGATACTTCCCTTCTGTAACAGCTACAGTACAGGGTTCACAGCAGCCCTGGGGTTTCAGCACTCCCTAAACACCATATAACTTCCACTTCTCTCCTTCCCACCTGCACTCCTCACAGATTTTGTTTTCTGGCACAAATATACTTTACCCATTTGGTCCTAATTCAGATGCAGGCACTGGTAGTGTTTGAAGTTGGACTTTCCTTGCCCAGCCCAGAGATAGTTCGGTGGGTTGAAGCTGCCTGAAAGCTTTGGGAATGCTGCTGGTGCTGCTCCCTAGGGCTGGATGCTTGAGTGCTTAAGGGATATTCCCGTCTTTTAATGGCTCTGCTGGCTCCCAGCTCCCGGCCCAAACTGAGCACTGGGCTCATGAAACATTACATGAAACATAGGTTACACATATCTTCTCTTAATGCCACGATATAACATGGGTTATCTACTTTCTACAAATACGACACATGACTTCATTAACAGAGGTAATAGGTGTGAGAGCAAGCTGTTCTGTCTACAGATCCTCCCTCCCACTAGTTTCCATTTTTTTCTGTTTGTTTCTTTATTGTTGTTTTCATGTTCTATATGAGTGACCAGTGTTGTAGCAAAAATGGCACCACTGATTTACCTAACAGACCCACAGCTTATTTTGCGTTATTCTTCATCCTTATGTATGCTAACCCTTTTGGCCATGTCCTTTGCCACAGCCGTAGTTCTAAGAGTGCCTTCACCGATCAATTGATACATATATGAGTTTTATGTTAATCTTTACCAAATGACAGGAGTCTTGTGATGCACTGCAGTCCCAAAGTTTAATCATACTGACATTTGCTCTCTTTCTTTTCTGTTCAGTAGGATGAGGACTGGGATAGGAAACACTGCTGCGTATGTGACCTCATTTTAGGAACACTTAGCAATGCAGAACAAATAGGTTCTTGAACTTTGCCTTTTTCACAGGTTGCTGCATCACCAAAGTGCTGTGGCAAAACATGTGTAACTGATGATATTTAAAATGCTGTCAGAGGTGAAGGTTCACATTTGTAAGGCAACCAACGAAATGATTCACCTCAGATCACAGCTTTTGTGTCCAGCTACAAGCTAGAATTACGATCTATCTTGCTAAAGCAGTCTGAAATAGATCCCAGTAGCCTGGGCTGGAACAGTTCACTGATTCTTACAGACTACATTTTAGTGATGAGGCCACTAAACTATTTTAATGAACATATAAGACTCCAAGCGCACATGGTCATCTTTGCAAACACAGAAATAGCTGCTATCACCTGGCTGACAAATATTGCTGAGGGACAGCTGAAGTATGTAGGGATAGCTATTCTATACTAGCAAGGCATGAAAGTCTTCTCATCATTTCAACTTGCCATTCCATTGTATTATTATCATGCCATATCAATAGTTGGCCTTATGATGCAAAAAGCATATGTCATATTGAGAAATACTATTTAAGCTTTATTTAACTTTTTCAGATACTAACGTAGATGAAATAAGAAATAACGTAACAGAATTTAATTCTTCTTTGTCCTCAATAGAATTTAAATTACTTTTAGAAACAGATTTAGACACTTTTTGAGGACATGCAACCATACGAGTTAAACAAGTACACAGTACAACTGTAGTTGTATAAAAGCAAAAGCTTCAGAATTAAAAGTCCTTAAAACGTAGTCCTGCATCCACCTTTAGGAAGTCATGTTATATCTCAGTGTCAAAGGTCTGCCATCCGGCAAATGGCAAACAAGAACAACAGAGCAACAGTGGAAAGCACATCATCTTTCTCAAATGCAGTGCTTTGGACAGGCTAACTCTCAAGTAGAGAGTCTATCACAAGTCAACCTTTCTTTAGTATCTACACAATGACACAACCTATAGGTCAGGACGGAGCAGAACTGCAGCATTTCAGGTAGTGCTGTTAAGAAATAGGGACATTTCCGTGTCAGTCAATGCCCTTCCCCACCCCAGTAAATGGCAGGTACCCTTCCATGCAGCAAGCAGCGTGCAGACATCCATCCTGGCTGTGGCTATCACGTCACTTGTGTTGAGTTACGCCCAGTTTGAGAATTTTTGCAATAAGCACATGGTCTTGCATGCCCGTGGGAGACTTTGGTCATTACTTTCTCTGAAGGTTCACTCTGCCCTGAGGGAAACCCATGACCTCAAAGCTTCCTCAAGCAACAAAAGGTGTCCAACTCTTCTCTCCTGAGGAAAAGAGGACTGTTGTCCCATGTTGCAGTGGGATGAACACAGGCTTAGATGCATGGGCCACACCAGGGCTGAAACCTCCGCAGCATGTTAGAATCAAAACGACCTTTTATATTTCCTCCCAAGTCCTACATCCATTTATTCCTTCTGCTATAACTTCCTGCCAAGTTCCTCATGTTCTTCTCCCTTTGTGTTTCATCAATCTGATTTTTTTGTGGTTTTCTTTTTAAAATGCATCTTTTTTTTTTTTCCTTGCTGGCCATATGGCTGGCCCTCAGCTGCCAAGCCCAGTACAACGGCAACTAGGTGCAATAGCTGGAGAAAAGTCCTATGCAAGCACCCACGTGCTGATTAGACACCCCCCTCAGTACACTTGGGAGATGTAATAACACAGGCTGCGGGTTTTGCTTTGGAGCAGTTGGGATAGCTCACCTCAATGCAAACATGGGCTGGGTTAAGCATATGCAAGTGATGGTTTTTCCAAGGCTTATCACTTTGTGAAATTAGAGTGTCATCTTTTCCCCCCACATGGCAATAGCAGAAGGTCATATAAACCTGATAAAAATGCCAGCCAAGGTTAAATCTCAATCTTTCACTCCAAATTACAGCTACATGAGGTTTTATTAACAAAGAACATGCAAAGCCAGAATATATTTCCTTTAACTTTCATTCTTAAACAGCTGGCCCAACACCAACAGACTGCGGTTAATTTTTGGCAAAAACATAGGCCACTGAAAACCGAGTCTCACAATGCTAATAACAATACGTCACCTACTCACAATCCCTATCACGGTCACTCATGTCATTTTCACTGGCAGTAATGAAAGTCAAAGTACCTAAGGATCAATGATTCAGATTACTCTGACTGCTCATCACAGGTTGGGAGTTTTGCTACAATTTTCAATGCGTATTGATTGAGATTAATACAAGTGCTTTTGAAAATCTCACTTAAAGTGCTCTCAAAGAGATTTTTCACTGTAAATACCACAAAGCACTCTGAAGACAAAGCATGACACTTCGATTTCAATTTTTACACTGTTCTGTTACAGCACCTACAGAACTAGTCATATATTGAAAAGAGTACCAACTTTTAAAATAGTTGGTAGCCAACTATTTTAATCTGACAATACTAGCAATATTGCCTTAGACTTTACTGAGTGGGTGTAAAATTTATCATTTTACGTACTTCAGGTATGATATTGAGGTAGCTGCTATATTACCAAAGAGCAAGACATTTTTTAATCTGCAGTTGAAATGAACCTGTAAAAGCAAATGGCTTACCCTATATATCTGTATACAAAGCTGTAGCTGAACCAAATACGCGTTTAAGTGGCTACAGGCTCTTTCAGTTTTAGTGTCTGCTATAAACCTGCAGTGATCTACCTTAACCTATCCATAAGCTACTCAACTTTTCCACATTTTCTGGTTTTTCTTCTCAGCTCAAGAGCAAGCCTAGAATCCAAAGTACTGTCACAAACAAGTAGAATTTCCATCATATCATTTGTCACATCAGTTTCATTTTATTCTAAAAATTTTCTCCTGCAAAGCCACTGAATAGCCTTTCTAGATTTTTAAAGGTGTGGAACAACAACATCAACACCATATTCAGTTAAAACTGTACAACACAAATGAAACAAATGTTTAATATCCTGGACTAGCTCCACTTACATTGTGGAGTCCAGGTGTCTCCTCTTACTACAGATTTGATCCGCATGCTTAACTTTTAAAGCCATGATTGACAAGACTTTCGTGATTATGATGACAGATTAAAGTGTTCATTGAATTTAGAGGGTTTTTATTTCAGTTGTGACAGTAGTGTACTGGGAGACAATGAAATACAATACCACAGGATTAAAGGCAGCACATAACTAGTCAGGCACTGGTACCGCAATCATCTTGGTCTAACCCACACATGCTGATCACCCATTTAAACATAAAACCCTACCCTGAGCAGAGAATATTCCTTTCAAAGTCTCACTCACGTGCCTCCTCTCATTTCTGACATAATAAATATATCATCTGACGAGGAGCTTAGTGACAGCTGCACAAGTTAGTTCTAATTACAAAAAATAATAAGTGGCTTTAAAAGGTTCAATAAGTCTCTATTGCATAACAGCACCAAAGCAGCACACTTATTGCTTACAAGCAAAAGTAAATAAATAAAGAGTGCCAGGACTGCCTTGCTCCCAAACCCCAAATGTCAGTTTCTTCTGGATAATCTATAAAAGCATCCCCTCTGTTGATGCACCGTTCACCTACAGAAAGGGAAAAAACCCCACACTGAACACAAATGCTTCACAATATTTTGTCTGAATTAACACAGGAGGTAAGCAACTGCAAAAGACCAAAAATAATGAAAAGGAAGTCACTTGTTTGCTTTGGTTTACATCTTACAGCTGCCTGTGAACTTTTGCAGTGATACCGGCTCTGGTTCCTAAGGAGATGCATATGCAACCTGACAGGCAGCAGTAAAATATTTTTATTATCCTGGGCTACATTCTGCTCCTTGGTCTCGATTATTTCAAACAGCATACTTGCCTGAAAAAAAAGTCTTCAAAGAAAGTACAATCTGCATTCAACATCTCCCATGCTTTAAACACTCTTGTGAGATGACGCTCATGAAACACAGCGGCGTATCTTTGATCCACTGGACATTACGGTAGGTTGAGATGTGAGTGCACTGGATAATCACAACGAAACAAGACTTTGGCAGATGCCAAAGTAACCAGGACTTGGATTGTTCTTACTATACAAATCTCCTTCAGACTTTAAGTGCACAACCAAAAGAAGTTGTACTAGGTCAGGCTCGGAGTTAAGATTAAAGAATTAATGGATGAAAGTTTATTATACCACTATAGCGACTTATTTCACTCTATGTTTCCAATTATTTTAAAAGTGTCAAAAATTGTCCAATACAAACGTAAAGCTCAGTACACATCCCACGTATAGAGAGCTTGCAGAAAGCAGCACAGGAGAATGGATGCTCTCAGCTGCTCCTCTGCGGCCAGCTGTATCTCCAGTAGCTTGGAAACCATCCAATGCTGTAACTTTGTCAGCCAACTGTAACCCCATGTTGAACCTAAAGAACTTAATCCACTCTATTATTGCCTTTTCACAGGTGGAACCTGTGCCCTTTTCTTTTATCAAGGTCTTTCTCGTGACATAATAGAGACTCCAAAAATCTAATGACTGTTCATATTAATTTGTATAGATCATCCTTTACCCATACAAAGACAATGGACTAGCAGTAAAAATAAGTAAAAAAATTCCATCTCTAGCAAAGCACATGGAGTCGATCTATCATTTTAGACTGCCAGACACACAAACATACATGCAGAGTCAAGTACACACACAAAAGAGCTTTCTACTTTAAGGCAACTCCAGAGGGGCCTTATCAGCTTTGACTGAGGCAAATCTTCCCCTGAAGCTATGGGGCTTCTACGTGGGTAAGTGCTGAATTAAAAAAAAAAAAAAAGCATCTTGAGATTTGGCTCAGTCTCAAAGAAAAAAACAAAGCAATGGATATTCTTCACAATCTATTGCAAAGGTAGCTGCCCTCTAACATACGATAGTTTGCACATGCTAATGTGTAAATAAGAGTTAAAGATCCTTATACACCAAAATTACACGTGGGTTACTTATAACCTGCTACTGTTTATTCTTGAAGATTAGCTGCAAACTTTACTTACGGTATTTTCAGATAGTGAGAGACATTAACAATTTTTTTATATACCTACTACAAAAGCAAAGAATCAAAGCTAATTAGACTGGTATTTAAGTCAATCAATCAAATTCCTACATAGCAGCATACTTTTCTACTTGTGTCCCTGCATGAGTGTGTATGTGTGTAAGCCAGTTACAAAGGAAACAGACCTCACTACTAACAGGGCAACCTGCTTTAGCCTTCCATCTGCAAAACGCAGCCGTAGCTTTCCACAGTCAGTAAGTGGCAGTAACATTTGGAGTGGAATGACAATAGTGGAGAACACTGAGCTCTTGGCTTTTTACCCTGCAAGTCAAGCTGCAAGGAGCTTGGCGTGTTCCACGTGAAGAGCTATCGAAAATCTGGCTCTGAGCATCACGATATAACCTTCAGGGAGCTGCCCGTAACAGAGGGCTATTCCTTGCTGTGTTGGGTTTGTGTGGCAGGGTTTTGGCAGCGGGGGGGCTACAGGGGTGGCTTCTGTGAGAAGCTGCTAGAAGCTCCCCCTGTGTCTGATAGAGCCAATGCCAGCCGGCTCTAAGACGGGCCCGCCACTGGCCAAGGCCAAGCCAATCAGCGCCTCTGTGATAACATATTTAAGAAGTAGAAAAACACTTAGAGAGAGAGAGCTTTTGCAGCCGGAGAGAGGAGTGAGAAGATGTAAGAAACTCTGCCGACACCAAGGTCAGTGCAGATGGAGGGGGAGGAGGAGCTCCAGGCGCCGGAGCAGAGATCCCCCTGCAGCCCGTGGTGAAGACCATGGTGAAGCAGGCTGTCCCCCTGCAGCCCATGGAGGAAGGATGAGGGGGTGTAGAGATTCCACCTGCAGCCCGTGGAGGACCCCATGCCGGAGCAGGTGGAGGCACCTGAAGGAGGCTGCGGCCCGTGGGAAGCCCACGCTGGAGCAAGTTCCAGGCCGGACCGGTGGACCCGTGAAGAGGGGAGCCCACGCCAGGGCAGGTTTGCTGGCAGGACTTGTGGCCCCGTGGGGGACCCCATGCTGGAGCAGTTTGCTCCTGAAGGTCTGCACCCCGTGAGAGGGACTCCATGCTGGAGCAGGGGAACGATGAGAGGAGTCCTCCCCCTGAGGATGAAGAGGCGGCAGAAACACCGTGAGATGAACTGACCATAACCCCCATTCCCCGTCCCCCTGTGCCGCTGAGGGGGGGAAGGTTGAAGCCGGGAGTGAAGTTGAGCCCGGGAAGATGGGAGGGGTGGGGGCAAGTGTTTTAAGAGTTGATTTTATTTTCTCATTCCTCTACTCTGTTTTGCCTAGTAATAAATTAGATGAATTCCCTCTCTAAGTTTGGTCTGTTTTGCTCGTGACAACAATTAGTGAGTGATCTCTCCCTGTCCTTATCTCGACCTGCAAGCATTTCGTGATGCTTTTTCTCCCCTGTTTGGTGAATGAGGGGAGTGAGAGAGTGGCTCTGGTGGGCACCTGGCCCCCAGCCAGGGTCAACCCACCACAGTCTTTTTGGTGCCCAACGTGGGGCGTGAGAAAATCGAGATAAGGATAGTAATTGGAGGAGGTAACGGGCAAAACATTGACTGAACGTAGATTGAGAGTGAAATAGCGGTGAAGGGACGAGAGGTGGATTCTGTGTGTATTGTCTACTCTTGTTTAGTGTTGTGATAGTGTTGCTTTGATTCTGGTGGGGGGAATTCTTTTTCTTTTTCCTTGTTGATGTGATTAGTGTGTGTGTAGTTTTTGTGTTGAATGTATGTTTTAATAATTCTTAAATATGTGATTCACAGAGGCGAGGGGTGGAATGTGTTGGGTTTGCGTGGCAGGGTTTTGGCAGCGGGGGGGCTACAGGGGTGGCTTCTGTGAGAAGCTGCTAGAAGCTCCCCCTGTGTCTGATAGAGCCAATGCCAGCCGGCTCTAAGACGGGCCCGCCGCTGGCCAAGGCCAAGCCAATCAGCGCCTCTGTGATAACATATTTAAGAAGTAGAAAAACACTGGGAGAGAGAGCTTTTGCAGCCGGAGAGAGGAGTGAGAAGATGTAAGAAACTCTGCAGACACCAAGGTCAGTGCAGATGGAGGGGGAGGAGGAGCTCCAGGCGCCGGAGCAGAGATCCCCCTGCAGCCCCTGGTGAAGGCCATGGTGAAGCAGGCTGTCCCCCTGCAGCCCATGGAGGAAGGATGAGGGGGTGTAGCGATTCCACCTGCAGCCCGTGGAGGACCCCACGCCGGAGCAGGTGGAGGCACCTGAAGGAGGCTGCGGCCCGTGGGAAGCCCACGCTGGAGCAAGTTCCAGGCCGGACCGGTGGACCCGTGAAGAGGGGAGCCCACGCCAGGGCAGGTTTGCTGGCAGGACTTGTGGCCCCGTGGGGGACCCCATGCTGGAGCAGTTTGCTCCTGAAGGTCTGCACCCCGTGAGAGGGACTCCATGCTGGAGCAGGGGAACGATGAGAGGAGTCCTCCCCCTGAGGATGAAGAAGTGGCAGAAACACCGTGAGATGAACTGACCGTAACCCCCACTCCCCGTCCCCCTGTGCCGCTGAGGGGGGGAAGGTTGAAGCCGGGAGTGAAGTTGAGCCCGGGAAGATGGGAGGGGTGGGGGCAAGTGTTTTAAGAGTTGATTTTATTTTCTCATTCCTCTACTCTGTTTTGCCTAGTAATAAATTAGATGAATTCCCTCTCTAAGTTTGGTCTGTTTTGCTCGTGACAACAATTAGAGAGTGATCTCTCCCTGTCCTTATCTCAACCTGCAAGCATTTCGTGATGCTTTTTCTCCCCTGTTTGGTGAATGAGGGGAGTGAGAGAGTGGCTCTGGTGGGCACCTGGCCCCCAGCCAGGGTCAACCCACCACACTTGCACAGATGTTTGAGCGGGAGTTACATTCTTAACCTGCCCAGATGTGACATATTCAAGGTGTCCCAAATGGAATAAGCCACTTTTTACAAACATCTTTCTTAGTGAAACCGGACAGCATGACTTAACACTGCCTCAAAAGAATGGGATGTTGAAAAGCACTAGGCTCTGTATTACACCTAAAATGCTGTCCAGAGTTAAGAAATTTATATGGTGCTGTACTTAAATATCCTGAAAGCAGAATTTACAGGAAGTTAAACATTAGCACTTTGCTATGACTAAGTGTTGCATTTTACTAGAAGCAGGGGAAAGTTATATTCATAATATAACAGGAAGTTATATTCATAATCCCCATCAAAGTTAAGCATTAATAAAAGAATCTTCTTTTAAAGTTTAATCTAAACTTCAAGGATGGTCTGAGTCTGAAGTGAGAAGATTAAATTAAGGCTAAGAACTCTGATCATCCTCCTACCCACTTAGAGTTACGTCAGTGTCCCAGCAATGGCCACAGACCTGCTGAAAGCGTCCAGCGTTCTCGTGAAAACAACAACGTGTGTGCAGAGCTCCTGGGCAGAAAAAAGGTCTACAGCTTTTCTTAGATCCCAAAATCAGTGATATGAACTCATACGTTCCTGAACAAAATACTAACTTGGCAACAATGTTTGGAGCAAGTTATAGTTTGCTGATAAACCTCCTTGGCAAGCCAGACGGCAGGGTATTGGAATAATTTCTCTTGGATAAAGGCATAGACTAACTCCTCGGTGTCAGACATGAACAAGCACGCTAGGGTCTGGCAAGATTTCTCAGACGTTAATACAGCGTCATGATCACCTGCTGAACATCAAAGCCCAAACAGCACTTCTGAACTAAGACTACAACATCAACCCTAATTAACGGGATAGTAAATGCAATCAGCGAAAGCCTATCCAAACTGAACAGACGCTGCAAGCCCACCTGTTTACCGTGGCCTTTCGAATGGAGTCGTAAGCCAGAAAGTGCTAGAGCGCACACGCCTGAGCGCAGGCAAGCACACGCAGAGAAGGAAAAACAAGCTCCAGCAGACCTAGGAGGGGCTGCTCCTTTCTGTGGGCCACACAATGCCAAATCCGAAAGTCTACTAGCTCCTCAGATACGTCACACCCAAAGAACGGACCGCAGAGCAAATACTAACCGTGTCATTACAAAGTTCAGTGATTTCACTAGAACACAGTAAGAATTTCAGAGAAGAAAAAGATTTTTATTGTTGCTATTTGTAACTCCTCATTTATATACTTACACAAACTGTTGGCGAGAGCAAACCATTCAAGCCGCCCAAGTAAACACTTAAAAGTAATCAGGAAAAACACCCATAAATGCCATTAATAGTGAGTATGAGTCTCTAGCCTCTACCAGAGACAAGTGGGCCTGAACGAGTTTAATTAAATTAGATGACAGACAGATTCAGATCGTGTCATGAGAAAACTGAAAGATAACAAATGTATGAACAATTTAAAATTAGGCCAACATTCACATATTAAATAAGACAGACTTTTAACTATCCATCTATCTTTTTGAAAGATTATATTAATTCCTGTGCAAAAGAACATCCACTCAGATACTGGTATGACATCAGACATGTACCATTGAAATCACATTATAGAGGAATGGGACACAAAGGAAGAACACCGTAAGAATTTAAGGTTATGTCAAAAATAACGGTGTTGAAAGCACTACTAGGATTAGGCACTTTTGGACAAGGATAGATGGGAAGACAGAAATCTGCAACAGGGTCACACCTAGAGGCTCACTAGCGTTCAACAGGGGCAGACCGTTCACTTTTACGCTCTTAAAACTCTTGCTCAATTCACCATGAAAAGAGTACTTTGACAGCCAGATACTGAGTCATGTAGCTACTGCCTGTTAAAAGAACCATTTGGTAGGAAAATGGAGGAGGGAGAGAAGCTTTCTGCCTTTTGGGTCTCAATTGCCTGCAGTAATGTCATCACTGCCAGAAAAAGTCCAGATTTCAGCTGCTTCCTCTTCGTGGTCCTTAATGTCATTAGTGTTAACATGTTCAGCAGATTTCCCTCTTCTCGTTATCACAATAGTCAAAGAAAAAGATTGTTCCTTCGCTTATGGAACAATCAATAAATGCAACCAGCACTCTATGATCGAACCCTGAGCTTGATTATTCATACGTTCACAAAAATGCTACTGTTTTCCCTCCTCTAAGGTATAAGTAATCTTTCCTCTAGAAATAAAAACCAACAAAGACAAAATCCAGAAAACAAAAGGTGTTGCTGGTTGGTTCAGAAGGCTCCTGAACCAAATCTCTTCCCGATTCATAAGCCTGGTACACTCCTTGGCCTTGCCTAAAGCCTGTCTAAAATGACCTACAGACAAGGCACGCTCTCCACCGAGCCTCAGCTCCCCTGGTTTTAAAACATGGATAAGGTAATGAATACACGGGGTTGGTTAGGACCTGCCATGTAACATCTACTCCCTTCCAGTCTATTCAATAAAGGCTTTTTTTTTTTTTTCTTCAGTGAGATTCACAAAGTTTTAGTCTCTCTTCCCAAGCCACAAACTTTCTAGCACCATGTTACAAATATGATGCATTTAGTACCCAGGTTATTATAATTTCCTCTGTAAAGCACTTGGGATCTATGGAAGAAAATGCTGAAGTAAGAGCCAGCTATTGTTAGTAGCATCATTACTATGAGTGCCACTGGTACACCGTCCATCTTAAATAACACTGAGTTAATATTCCACAGTACAACGTTACTTTCACCATTCAACACATAACAAAGTCATGGGAGGTAAAAATACATACCTTGGATATAAACAAGACATACTGTCACAATAAATTCATAATAAGTGCTGCCTCATTTGTCAGATTGTCATGCATAGTAAAAGCTTCTGAATTCCTCTGAAGACTCTGGCTATAGATATTATGGTTATTTATTCATTTATTTCTTCATAAAATTAATCAAGAAGTGTGCATCAAAAAGTTTTTATGTTAAAGTATGCAAGTGTGTGTAATGTTTGTAATACTTGAGGAAGAACAGCGCACGGTGGTGAGGCTATGTGAAATCAGGTTATTACTTCTGCTTGAGGAAACAGATTGAATATGGAAAACAATTTGCTAGCAGGAGTAAAATTGCAGGTGTTTGCTACCATGGAGCTTTTAGAAATCTTCATATATTTATAATCTGTGGTTAATACAGATTTTTCACCGCAGGACCAGCAGGGGATTAACGAAATTACCTTCCAAAGTCTTCTAAATTGCATAAACAGTTCTAAGATTTTGTTCAATGCTGTCTTGCAGTTGTCCTAAACAGTGAATCATACGGAAAATAAAGAAGTACTGAATTATCAATGGTACCCAAGTCATCTGCCCAGCATACAATCTAAAATTTTGTTCAGCGAGTTTTTTGTACATCTTAGCTGAAAACTTCAGTCATGACTATGAAAGACTCTTTGCCCCACTAAAAAAATGTTGCGCCGTATGGACAGAACAGGCTAGAAAATACTAGTCCAAAGTGCTCATTCATTACAGTAAAGGTGGAAGTATTTTTCTGTTACTCCCTCCTCCTGGAGTCTAAATAATCCTCACAGCCTCCTACATCCAGCACAAACTCCTGATACTCAGGATCACTCTCATTTTTTTGAACTACCTCATTCTTGTTTGCTATCTAGTATAGAAGCATCTTCCAGATATTTCTTTGCTTTCCAGAAGACCTAAAGGTATTTGTATATATCTAGACATACAACACGAGTAGTTTTCAGAGTGCACTTTCACAAAGAACGAAAATGCTAGCTGATCTTCTAAAGCATCTCAATTTTTTTCCCCTCATTATGAGATTCTCAACACCTTCCATAGCAGTAAAGTGCACAGGCATCACTCCTTTTTTCATAATTAACTTTTCAAGCTCAGGATGCTGTCACACACAAAAAGTAACAAAAAAAATCAGATTGAGACTTGCAGTCGTCTTAACCTGTGTTCACATTCTGTAGGACATCACAAGTAAGCATCAATTTACCTTCTTAATTGCCAAACCATATGTTGAAAACTTCCTTCAGTTAATACCTGCTCAAAGAATGAGAATTTTTGATGAAAGGACATAATGTGTAGTGTTGGGAATTATTAAAAAAAATAATAAAAACTACTAAAGTAGTTTTTAAAATGGAAGCAAGCTGGAACAGCATAGGACTGTGCCAAAAAAAATCTGACAAGCACACAACTATTCTTTTGTCGCCTTTGCATCAACATGAGAAACAATTCTCAGGACTACACCAAAACTCTTAGAGCTCTGAGTTTAAACTTCCTTCTCAGACAACACACAAAGTTTCAAACCCAAAAAAGAACATGAATAAAAATGGTACTTAATTCAGAATCCTGCTGTATGTGTAAATATTCTGAGACTTTTCAGTAACTCTAATATCTTTGCACTAATTTGCTATTTTCCTCCTATCAGGAGTGGCTCGGTTTGGTTTCTCTTAACTTAGGCTCTCAGGATCACATCATCACCATCTGAACTATAGAAAACCAGAAACTAAAAACTAAAACTGGAATCAGTATTTACAGTTGTTATACTTTGCACAGGAAGATAGTTTATTTATTATCAGTTCTTAGAGTAGCCCTCTACTGTAAAATCTTGGTCAAGTAACATTAAAAGGATCTAATCTCCTTTCTATTTTCCAATGCGGACTGACTCTACTTCCTCTAATATCCAAGCTATTACATTAGGCAAGAGAAGAAATATTCTGTATTCACAGATCATAAGCTGACTCTGAACCGTTTATTTAATAGGATTATTATGTATCAGAAGAATATTACATTATTATGTTTATTACTGTTGCTGGCAGTGCAAGGTCAATACGTATGCATCTATTGAGAGTACTTCCGCAAATTAAAACGTATGATTTCTATTCTATCCCAGCAGCCAATACAGCAGAGTCTCTACTCAGTGTTTTAAGTCCAACCTTGCAATGATGGAATTAAGAAATATACTCGTAAGAACCTGTATTTAATAGATCTAAACAAAAAAACCTCAAAGCTAACAAAACCAAAAAGCAGTCTGTGCAGGATCATTGGTTTTCTTTTTTTCAAAATTACAATCTCTTTAAAGACATTTTTCAATTATTTCAAGGTCAAGACTTACTTTTCAAAACTCACTACTGCTAATAAGAGGAAACAGTTCCCAAGCACTGCAAGATCTTTAAAAGGCCACATATAAACATCACGTACTCCAGCGCAGTAGTTTGTATCAGCCCAGATAGCTATGGCACGTTTTCACATCAGTGACTTAACATTATCACTACAGGAGGCCTAAATGTTTTCTTAATAGTAAGCTATCTTCTTCAGGAGTTCATGCCAATTCTGCAACGGCCACGTGCAAACTTGCAGACTGGGATTTTATTCCTGCCTAAAGCAATGAACTCTAAAGACATCTGCAGCTGGGCACAACGCCCACACTGGTACAATTACAATGCTATGTCAGCTTCTCATTGTTTGAGGTGATGTATTTCATATCTGGGCACGTTATCTTGCTGGAGTCAATGGTATTTTTTTCTTGGAAGCAAGCTGGAACAGCATAGGACTGTGCCAAATTTAAAGTACTGTAATGTGTTTCTACAGCCTTTTTCATAGGTAACATTATATAGCAGTTTCTATTGTGTACCCTGCCAGCACTTTATCCCGAACAGGTGCTCAGCAAACTTCCAGACTATTACAGTGCAATGTATTTGAGAAAATCAAGATACGAACAGCCAATCCTCTTGACAAAACAGCAACGGTAGCATGCAAGTAGACTGGCACATTAAGTTTAACAGGCCCCTCAATAGGATCCCACCCCATTTATAAGCTCGAGGATCACGTGTCACATTGTCATGGGCAAAAGAGCTTTAAACTTTGAAACAACAAAAACTCATCCTCAGCAATAGTTTCCAGTTGTATTCACAAGCCTTTTGGCTTCCGAATATCTTCTTGTTACTCAGCCACCGCAGAACGCAGTGTGATCCAAGATGTTTTCCCAAGGCTTACTCTTGTTAATTCAATGCTAATAAAATACAATACCTTCGGTACCGTGAATAAAATATAACTGCCCATTTACATATTTGAACTTACAGTCTTTGAATAAAGGTTTGTAATATTCCGTACAACAGAAAAAAAGACTGTGAATATTAAGTATTTGGCTGAAATGTACAGCATCTTGCCTGGTTCACAAAACAGGAAAACCACTACAGAGCTGTCTAGAAATCAGTGCTGGATAACGAGCAAAAAAGGATCTACTCTTGCGTCTCACTCCCACCCACCACAACTAAAAAGTTACTGCTTAAATATGATTCACTATGGGACACTTCATAAATATTGAGAACCATACCAGATGTACGTAATACACTGGCTACCGTACATGCAAATTTGCCCTCATGAAGACAGAAACACCAATTCTTGTAAAAAAAAAAAAAAACAACAGGTGCAGTCATATTAAAAAAAAAAAAATCAACTGAAACTACTTTATATAAATAAGTTTTAGAAATAAATATATGGGTTTCCACAAATATGATTAACTACAAACATCTTTGAAACAGTGATTCCAAAGGTAAGCAGACAGGAAATGCCAATATTTTGAAAAGCCATAAAGGGATAACTTCCCACTACAGACTCTGCTCACAGGGATACACTGTCAGGCATTAAAATCACCCGAAAGAGGTTCACAATGAGACAACAGGCTGCTTCCTCCACCTTTCCAAAGGCCTGCAGAGCATAGCACCAACAAGCCCTAAAAACGGTAAGTGGGCTGCCTTCACCACCAGTGAAATGCGCTGTCAGGACACAGCGAGGCCAGAATATCCTGGACGGAGACATTTCCAGATTCCTAATTCATTTGTGCTATGTGATTCTGGGCAGGTCATAGAACGTCTCCGGGCCTCAGGGTTTCTCTGAATGAAACGGGTACAACCACCCCAAACTCTGGATGACGCTGATAAATGGGATGTGTGCAAAGCAGCCTGAGATCGTTGACCAACATACTGCAAAAGAGCAAACTATGGCTAGTTCTTCATCATCTGCTGCTCCATGCTTGGGAATCCAGTTTTAGCATAGCCAGATTGTACAGAAAAATCACATCAGCTTCGTGAACCTTTTAAGGAGCTTGTTAAAAGTCCCATCAGAATTTCTCGGGCGCCTACAGAGCATTATCTGAGTGCCACAAACAGGTTCAATAACAGGTCCAGCGGCACAGTATGTTGCATTGTGGTGGGCAGCAGGCGTCGAGGCAAGAAAAGGGTTATCAGACAGTGAGTAATGGAACACCTGCTGTCACCTATAGTCTGCTCTGAATCCACGCTATACGGTTTCATCACTGACAGCATCAGAGCGTGAGTAATGCTGCAGGCCAAACACGGGCCTGTCTGTCAACCTCCCGGCGTTTGGACAAAATGTCCTGAGAAGCTGATGTAGTAGCAACATTCAAGAAATGCAGGAATCATGGCTGGATCCCAGTCACTCAGCAATGGCATTAGTGAGTCACGCTGTGGGTATTATTCTTAAATTCTATGAAACCTTTCATTGTACGTGAGAGTCACATACATGGAGTCAACGTGGCCCCTCAGGACTACTCAAAACCTTCCTCGCTTCTAAAGCTTTTCAGCATCGAAAAGAATTTGAACTGCTATCTCTAAATTGAAGGATGAGGGCAGGCAAAAGTGCCGCGAAGCATCCAGACATGCTGTCACTGATGCCGGTGTGACCCACTGCCACGCGCTAACCCAGTGCACTGCTCTGGATCCACCGCCCGAGCTATCGCTCGCACGGGTGCGGGACAGGACTCCAGAATAAACAGAAACAACATAGGTGCTGCTCATTTGTCGTGCTCAGGGTGTGCGGTTAAGACCTAGAGGTCTTCCTCTGTACTTTGCCTCCTCAGCATCTCAAAGGAAGTAAAGGGAAACATCTATACACGCCTACAGACAAGGATTACAGGAGCTGGATCCTGAGCCCACTGAAATCAACAGGGTTGAATTTTCTGTCTTCCCTTACTACATCACTGTGCAGAAGAAAAAGAATTTATAGTCGTGACTCTGAGAGTTTCCCTCAGTCTGAATCAGCAGTTCTGGCTCTTTCTAAAGTCATTTTTACTCTAGGAAAGCTTCCGCCAATTTTAAAGACATGTTTTCTTGCAGGATTTTTGGTACCTATTGCAGCAGTACATGCTGCAAAAAGGTCAAATAACTCTATAACTGTTTCCTAAATCATCATAGGTCTCAAAAACCTGAGAATCAGTAGAAATATGCAAAAATGCTTATTTATCATAGAATATATTCCATATTTATACTGTTTATATTGGGTTAGGAAAAGGATATGTATGCTGTGGTGTTCAAATCATTATTATACACTTAGGATATGTATGCTGTGGTGTTCAAATCATTATTATACACTTAGAACTAAAGAAGTCTCTGCCTATGAGCAAGAAGTTCCCTAAGAAACCGACTTTATAAGCTGGTAGCACAGTGGTAGTCAGCTCTGAAAGACAATATTTTGCTTTCTAGAAAGGATTTCAGAAGCGTGGCACTGAATCAATAGCTACTGCTCTTCTCTGATGTTCTGTAGGTTCTTCAGTCAATTTGGAGTTGCTGCATACCTACACAGAACAAACTTAAAATCATTAAAAAACCCTCTGAATTTATCCAAGTCACTGGAAAACACAAAAACAGCTTTCAGTGTTAGCCTCAAAGTATAAGAATATCTTTTTAGGCACCCTTTCACCTTGTCAGAACGCAGTCACTGGGGAAGTACTGTATTTCAGGGAAAGATATTTGAGAAGAAAAAAGCTTCTATGAAATGCCTCTGAAAATCCAATTTCTAATTATTCAATTACTTGAGCTCTGTGGCTCCCTTCCACACGAGGACAGAAAGTTTGGTGTGGAGGAGAAGGGGAGATCCGAACCACAGATGGGCAGAGTACTCTGTTTACTACCATATACATAACTACAGGGTTCCTGTATCACAAATACGTGGCCGCAAACCACACCTTACTATGGGGCTGCCGTTAACCTGTCCAGTTAATATTCTGCTTAGAATTCTCATTTTCACGATACACAACACCAGATGTAACCTACACAAGGCACTGCCTACATAAATGAGACTTCACTAAATCTGTCCAGCTCAAACTGCCCAGATTAATCCAGCATGTTTAGATTAATCCAGCCAGATACCAAAGGTAACGTTTCTCATAAGGCATACAGGTGGGAGGCCAGAGGGTGATAGAAACCACAGCAGCAACCACTAATTAGCCTCAGGGAAGGAGGAAGTGAGAGAGACTGGCCTGGGGTCATGCGGCTATGCCAACGATCTAACGTAGAGAGCAATGAATAGTGAAGACAACAGTCCCAGGGCAGGCGGGGAGGGGGGAGAAGTGCGATACATGGATGTCGGGTACCTCGTAGAAGCTGCAGCCTGATGAGAATAACTGCTATGCGTAGCAGCCAAGTTGTCATCCACGCGCCTTGCATGTTGCCTGGTTGAGTGAGTATCCCATTCCCCCAGCACCGGACCGGTCTGGACTGTAGGACTGAAGCTCTGATTTGTGCGTGGTATGTGCGCGTTTGTAGAACAGGAATCGCTATTGACTCACGGTGCCTGTCTTGCCAAATAAATATATGGCAACACGGGGTGCGGTTCTCTTCCAGTGGCAACCTCACCCCATCTCCCACGACTACTTCTGACTGCTAGTAATGCACTGAGTTGCTGCTAACTATAGTAATACAAAGACTCGTAACTCCTTCAGGAAAATTCTTAGAAGAATTAAGATACTGGGAGGAAAAAAAAAAAAGGAAGAAAATAAAAATAGTATTTCAATGACCTGATAAAAAAATGAAGCAGATGAAGTTTGCAATGTAACGCACAAATGTCACACTCTCTTTTGGAAAGGTTAATAACAAAACATCTTAAAAGAAAATCCCAAGCCCTGTGCCTCATATCTGAAAATATGCCAGGCGTTTGCTCTTACAAACAAAAATTACATTTAAATGACGGAAATCACTTGTGGAGAAAGTCAAAACGTTTTTAAACTAAATGGTTTCTCTTGAACAAGGAAGTTTTTTTTTCATTTATATAAAGCAAGCATTCTAGACAGACAAGGAAAGAGACATAGGAGTGTTGTCAAGATTTTTCCAAGGTTTAGCCATTTGATAAACCCTTTGATAATTTATTCATGAATGTTTAATCTGGGGCTTTAATCTTCAAACAGCTTCCTAACTAACAGATTTGCTTTATTTCCCTTCCATATTTTGCCCTCACATAATTAGTTTTTAGTTTTGCAAGTGATTTTCTGTATCGATTAGCCCAGCAAGGAACATGTCCATCATCCAAATTTAACTATGCTTATCATGAATTAGTGAAAACTAGTGGTAAAAAAAACAACCCCCGCTCACGTTGTTTACTTAGAGTAAATTAAAAGGTACATTTCTGGCATATGAGGCCACCACTAAAATATCGGTCCTTTCAAGTACTGAAATGTAAATGAACACTTTCCTTCATCTCTAGTTTGCTCCAAGTGTTACTGCAATGGTAATTTATTCATAAGTGTTATGAAAAAAATCCTTTCCTTGTCACTTTCATTTCAAATACTAACACTTCAGTTTGAACGTCCAGAAGAATATACTAGATTGAAATTACACTTAAAAGTTTATTTTCTCAACCAACATCATCTGAGCTTATAAAAAATACGAGCACTCTACTGAGTGAAGTACTTATTTTGAGGTATGAGGTACTGAGTGATGAAGGCAGAACACCACAGACGGACAGAGAACAGGACTTCTCGAGCTCATGAAAGACAATGCTTGCGCCAGTGTTTCTTGAAGAATTGTTTATAAAGATAAACAAACACATTAGCCAAAAAAAAAAAAAAGGACTATAAATACCCTCTATAAATGCACTGACCAGCATGTAGACTCATTTCCTAATTTTTCAATATTGTGAAAAAGGAAAAAAAAAATCAGTCAATTGCAGTGGTTGTTTATAAAAGACTTAGAAGGACATGAAGAGTTTTCAAAAGCAGCTACCATCTCTTCTGAGGTCAAGAAATTATTTTAAGGTCCACTATACCAACTTTTCACAGCCTCAGTATAATGTGTAGCAGAGTACTCCCCATTCACCTTTTGTAAAAAATGGCAATTCTTTCGCTAAAACAGTCATTTAAACAATTTCTTTCTTTAGAAATTGATGCAGTTGAATTCATTCCAATCTGAAACAGGCTGACAAATTTCAACACTTATCTTGAATAGTCTGCTGCTGGGCGTGCATGTGCAAGTGGACTAAAAGATTTTCCAAGGGCAACGGTCTGCTGTTGAATATCTTAGATCAAAAATGAGCCCCAAACCTGAACACTTGCTAACAGAATCACTGAAAGCTAATGAACCCCCAGTGGTACTGAAAGCCACGGTATTTTTCTTGGTGACCAAAAAAAGACTAAAGAACGTAATGTCTTGGATTATTACTTACTGAAATATACCCTTCACCTGGACATTAACAGCATATAAAGAGGAAATTTGGATATCAGTTACATTCCTGTACTTCAAAAACACCTCTTGTTTGTCAGTCTCTGTAAAAATCAGGAGTCAAATGTGAAGAGGAGATTAGGCACGCATTTGGAATGTTATAGAAACATAGTTGGGAAACTAGGTGATAAGAAGGTGACTTATTCTAGGATAAAAACACAAAACCCAAAACTGCTATACATAGAAATTTTTTAAAAAACATAGAACAAAATACTACATTTTATGAAAGCAGATTTTTTCATTTTATGATGAAAATCTCCTCTTACCTATTACTATATACTGAGTTCTAAAGACTTCTTTTTATTTTTTTAGTGATAAGACAATCCAGCTATCCAAGTTGTTTTCAGAGATTTTCATGTTATGAATAACATTCCATTAGGAAATTTTCATTGCCGAGCCCCATAGTCTGGACGTCAATTTTTTTCCCATTCCAGACAAGAAGCAAATGTGGTGATTAAAAGCTCGTAATACTAATGGTATCTATATATTCTCATTTTCCTCTGAGGGCAGGGGATTCACAGAATTTGCTGGAATGAAAGAATTTGACCTTATTCCATGCAGTCATCAATTACACATAATTATAGCTCAACACAAACACCTATGGAAAGATGAACTTCGTTATCTAGGAGAACTAGCTAAATTTTTAAAACCAAGATTGGACCTTCCCAGTGTAGGTGGTAAACTGTCACTGCATTCCGTTTGTTGTATCGGAGCTCACTGTTTCTTTCACTACTTAAAAAAAAACCTATTTTGATGTCATCTCATCACTTGACTGATTTCTTCTTTCATTACATCATTACAGGAAACCTTTTACAGACACAGCTGAGACATCTCCTAGAAACTAATGTTATGAAATGTGCAAAAAGCAGCAGCCTGCTCAATGAACACAAGCAAAGCCACAAGATACTGAGGTTCTTCGACTCCACATGAAGCACAAGAAAATAGCACATGGTGGATTTGTGATAAAAACCTCCCCATTCACATGGCAGATATATCTTTGACAACTCCTGCCATGTTATTCACTGGCTGTTTTACAGCTGAAGCAGGGTCTACAAACCCCAGGTGGAACTTTTTGAGCTTTGACAACCATGACTGTATGAATCTTTCTACATCTACACCCATTGCAGGTCACTATTATAAGTACAGCATGGACAGAGGCCACTGCACAAAAGGTACTTCTATTGCAAACACGAATGCATAGGGACCTCATAAAGGGCTTAATCTTCTCCTTACTTGCCCTGGGGCAACTAAACAGAACTTATTCCACCACCTTTTGCGGCCGCCTTGCTTCGAAAGGTTTCCCTTACAACGCTTTGCTGACAGTTCCCAGAAGGAGAGAAGCTTTCAGAAATGATTCCACAGTCAGCAAGGGATCCACCAAACAGCAGTTCCTTGGTGAGAAATGCTATGCCCTCCTGAGAAACAAGTTTCCACACTCTTTTCAGATTTTTCTATTTATTATAAACATTTCTTTAGTACTAACACGATTTCTCCATCTGATTAAAAAAAAACAAAAACAAACAGCTGACAAAGTGCACTGCTACCAGAACAGGGAACCATCAATTCAGACAAAAGGTGCTTAGAATAGGCAATTTTACTCTTTCCAGAGTGCACTGTAGTCATTACAGATATAATTTGTATTAAAAAATTTGTATTAAAATCTCTAAAGATGTGTGAGAAATGACTAGTACTGAAAAATGCAAAGTAATTGAAATCAGCATTACATTACAGTCTAATTCAAAAACTGCATAATACACAACTTTCCATTTGTTACTCAGCAGTCTCTCCTCAAAACTAAAAGCCAGACCAAAGCCAGATTAGGCTCCCCCGCCAAGTAAAACCTAAGTGCCACCCAACTCTTTGCTGGTGAGTGACATCCATCCATCTTGATGCTCAGACAGTCCCACAGACAACTGCCAATCAACCCAACTAGCAAATCTGAACTTATTTTTCTTACACAACTTGAAAACGACTCAGCAGACAGGCTACCTACAACCTCCCAGCTAAAGAGCCAAACCAAAGCTTTGATGAGGTGCAATGGAGCACCTGTACAACAGCATATTAGCAAGTCTCCCCACCATGGCGTGGGCAGAAGTCCTCAACTGTCATTACTGGGAAAAAGATGGCAATCCAAGTTGTGGGAAGTGGCAGCTCAGTCTGTACTTAGATAGGCTTGTCCTTTTTGAAGAGTGTATGATCATTTCTTTTTATGAAAAGGAAATTATTTCCACTGAATTCTGCAAACAAATTCACTGTCAATCAAAAGCATTTTTAATGAACATGGAGAGAGAGCAGACTGCACTCTTACACAGAATGTCCTGTGAGGGCTAAGAAAGCCTGAGAAGCTGTTCTTCAAATGTGTTTCTATGTGGAAATAGCCTGGCACCTAGCCCACAAAACAGATACCTTGCAGTCTCACAGTAGGGCTATTTTGAGAACGACGATGAGTTCTAGAAGCTTCACAATAGCGTATGAAATTTCTCCAGAGACACTGCTTTATTTTGCATTTAACAGGAACTGATTCTGGCCTCAGGCAACATCCTTTCTCTCTCCTCTTCCTCTGTAAGGAACTATTTACTTACAGTGATACAGTAGGAGAGACTAAATTAAAGAAAAAAACCAAAATGAAAACTTGGGAAGAAGGCAATTCATGCTAAGCAACAAAGTGGACTCTATTTCAGGTCGCTTTCTGGTCCAAGGACAACAGACCTTTGTAGCTGTTTTGTGACAGCATCCACTTGTAGCCGTGCATATGTTCTGAACTTGGAGACTTACTAAGGCATCAGACTCATTTCTCCATGAAACTCAGTTTAACTTCTGCGCTGTATAAAAATACATCAGATTCTCCAAGGCGTCAAATATGATGCTGGAAATGGATTCACCATTTCCTGGAAGCAATATTACAGAGAAACACTGAGTAATTAAAAATAATTTTTTAAAAAATTAAATATTTGTATTTTAATACTAAATTCTTAGAATCTCTGTAACAGGCTTGTTGGCCCACTAGCTAAAGAGGAGTTTGAATAAAAAGGCTAAGGACCATATCTTATGCTTTGAAATAGCTGTACCTAACACTCTTCTGCTGGTCTAACACAAAGCTGCATGGTCAAAAAGTCTGGTGGAACCTACATTTTATCCTCTTTCATCCCATAGCACAGGAATCCGTTACAGATGAATTTAAAAAAAAAAAAAAATTCTTGCATTTGTTCATCATCTGTTTGTCTTTTAAATACTTTGTGAGATATCAATATCCTTCAGTCAAGGACTACAGAAGAAAAGATGTTATTTCTCACCTTAAAGAAAATTTCATATAGCTTTGGATATAGCTTGACTTGTGTCTGAGTGATTCTAGCGAGTTCCTTTTTGAATCTGCATTTTGTTCTTTTATTTTTATTACACAGATTACTTATGTTTGCAGCTTAATTTCTTCCATAATGTCATTTTAGGCATTCAAAAAAACCCAAACCTCATGAATGTGGCTGGAAGCAAGTACTCATCTCTCCAAGTAGTTTCACGAAAAAAACCCTCTCAGGGTAGCTCTGCAGGCTGGATGTCCCACTGCTTTCTAATCCTCTTGCTATTACTTGACTCCATTTTCTAGAAGACTGTGCCCTTCATTTATTTTGTGTCGACACTCTGATTGCTATTACTTTTCTCCTTTATCAACTGCTGGCTTCAAGTTAACTGCTAGCATAGCTGAAATCAGGTATTGAGCTGAAAACATTATTAGGTTGCATTGCTGGAAGAAAAGAAGGCACGACAGCACGTCTAGAGTCAAAGCACTGTAGCTACAGAAAGACAAAAATTTTCAGAACAAATTACAGCTCTGTGTAAAGACAGTTTGCAGCATTCAATGCTGTACCCCAATAAAGGATAGATGTTTGCTACGTTAGAGTTCACCGAGTAATATGAATTAAAAGCTTTACTGGTTTTGCAAGCAATTATCGAAAGGTTAGAAAAAGTTCACCTCCAATTCTCCTTTTATTTATAATTCATAGTGGGATTCATGTATCGTGTTCTCAGATTTTATTATCTTACCTGTTAAGAAGAAACAGGTATTTTAACCAAACTGTTCAGTTAACAAGTTCGAGTCTGTATGTCCAGCAACTGTTCGCTCAATGCATGAAAACTGTAGCTTGCCGTGCACAGAGGCACCCCATAAGTTATATTCACGACTTCTTCTGTAGTTCATTGTAGTTACTGCAGCTTCAGTTATGTAACAAGCTAACACAGCTATCCCACCCCCCTCCCCCGCTTTACGGGAATATAATCTTATTGTACCAATGACTGTTTAATACATAAG
The DNA here is from genome assembly GCF_028858705.1 of Grus americana. Lineage (NCBI taxonomy): Eukaryota > Metazoa > Chordata > Aves > Gruiformes > Gruidae > Grus > Grus americana. The sequence goes on from NC_072855.1 coordinate 57,543,647, forward strand.
CATAAACCAATGAGACTACATAAGTGACAGACAATACCATACCTCATTTAAAGACCATTAGAAAAAAAGAGGTCCTTATTGAGATCGTGTCAACTTAGAATCATAGAATCATTTAGGCTGGAAAAGGACTGTAGGATCAAGTCCAACTGTTAATCTAGCACTGCCAAGTCCACCAATAAAGCATGTCCCTAAGCACCACATCTACATGGCTTTTAAATACCTCCAGGGATGGTGACTCAACCACTTCCCTGGGCAGCCTGTTCCAATGATTGACAACCCTTTCAGTGAAGAAATTTCTCCTAATATCCAATCTAAACCTCCCCTGGCACAACTTGAGGCCATTTCCTCTTGTCCTATCGCTTGTTACTTGGGAGAAGAGACCAACACCCACCTGGCTACAACCTCCTTCCAGGGAGTTGTAGAGAGCCATAAGGTCTCCCCTCAGCCTCCTCTTCTCCAGGTTAAACAACCTCAGTTCCCTCAGCTGATCCTCATCACACTTGTGCTCTAGACCCTTCACCAGCTTCGTTGCCCTTCTCTGGACACGCTCCAGCACCTCAATGTCTTTGTTGTAGTGAGGGGCTCAAAACTGAACACAGCACTCAAGGTGCGGCCTCACCGGGGGGGGTGGGGGGACAATCACGTCCCTAGTCCTGCTGGCCACACCATTTCTGATACAAGTCAGGATGTTGTTGGCCGCCTTGGTTGAGCCAGCAGCATGCCCAGGTGGCCAACACCCCCAGCTCCTTTTCTGTTGGGCAGCTTTCCAGCCACTCTCCCCCAAGCCTGTAGCATCGCATGGGGTTGGTGTGACCAAAGTGCAGGACCCGGCCCTGAGCCTTGTTGGCTCAGCCCATCAGCCTGTCCAGATCCCTCCTTAGAGCTTTTCTACCTTCAAGCAGATCAACACTCCTGCTCAAGTTGGTGTCATCTGCAAACTCGATCCCCTCATTCAGATAATTGATAAAGATATTAAAGAGAACTGGCCCCAGTACTGAGCCCTGGGGAACACCACTTGTGACCAGCCACCAACTGGATTTAACTCTGTTCACCACAACTCTTTGGGCCCGGCCGTCCAGCCAGTTTCTTACCCAGCAGAGTACGCCCATCCAAGCCATGAGCAGCCACTTTCTCCAGGAGAATGCTGTGGGAAACTGTGTCAAGGGCTTTACTAAAGTCCAGGTAGACAACATCCACAACCTTTCCCTCATCCACTAAGTAGGTCACCTGAGATTAGACCACTTACATTCAATAAGCTGCATTTCCATGATGTTTACATGGTACGCTAATAGCCATTGATTGCCTGGTTTCTAAACTATTTTAGCAGTATGTTTTTACAATTTTCCTTCTACATGTATGGGCATCCCTTTTCATTTCTTACTACTTACAGGAGAGTTTATCTTAAACCATATATGTACCTAGTGCATGATGTAAGGTTCACAGTTTGGTTAGCAGGTTGTCAGAGTTCATTTAAATAATTTACATCACACAGCATTAATACATGGGCTTTGGCAATACATCTCATGCCATCTGTTTGAAAAGTTTTGAGAGCTCAGAGATTAGTCAAACAGAAATATTCATTCTGACTCGGTTTGCATATTGTGATACTTCATTTGCCAGTAAGCCACAAGGGAAAGTAAGCTTTGAACTATTAATTCACTTCACAAAAAATAAACAAAAATAATTTGGCAGATCATCTACAGGGTCAGGTGAACAAACTAGACAAAACCAAGAATTTACTTGAAACTGTCAAGAGACCTTTTACAGTTCAAGCCTTTTGAGGAAAGAAATAAAAAATAAATCCTTCTCAGCTTGGTTTATATTGGCCATATGTAGAGAACCAGGTAAAATGGTAAAACTTCTGATAATATTTTAAGTATAGGCTCTGCAGATTTTGCCTATTCATGACTTGGAGAGAACTTCTGAAGCAATTTTCTTTTGAAGTCCCATGAGAAAACCCAGGTTGCATCAAGCATGGAAAAATAACAAAGCCACTCCCACAAAACAATCTCTAGAAAGAAAAATATTGTAAGTATTACTTTCTTTAAGGTTAACACTACTAAAATCCTTTGACCTGGTTAAGAAGAGTCTGGGCGCAAGGTAAATACCTACATCAAGCAGAGGTTTTTGAGCATGACAAAGCACTGAGCAGACCAAGGTGGAAATGTGGGACTCGGCACTGTTCTCACAGCTAAAGCCTGAGAAAGGGCATCCAGCACCCTAATGGTGGATGACTCTCCGCTGGAGGAAGCCAAAGTATTGCCTAAGAAGGAGAAATCAACTCATGCCCGATAAGGGCTCAACACCGCGAAGGAAAATATAAAAAAATGTGTCAGATTTTGATGACAAAAAGGTTAGAGTAGCTGATGGGTAAATATGATGGACATAGGTGGTTGCGCGATAAGGGAAGAGGCCAAGGTACAAACAAGGTTTACGTTTCGCTTCAGAAGTCCCTCAGCTGGTTTGTTTCCTGGAGACATTGCTTGTTCTCCAGATCTAGTGACTTCAATCAGAAATTCTCTCATTTTACATTAAAAAATACGTAGCAAAAATAACATTGATGAGTTATGTTGTCACTTCCTTTCTAGGTGTTCTTAGGCTTTATATAAGATATTCATTACTATTAATATTATTCACAGTTCTGCACAGGAATTCACCACAACAGCAACAATATTTCACAGCACGGAGCTATTTCAGATCACAGGATGGCTGCTGACATGTGAACTTCCTAAATCGATATTAAGTTATCCTAAGTAAATAAGAAATGCCATTCTTAAAGCAGTAAATGTAGTTCATTTGAAACAATGAGGAAACAACATCTGCAGAGGGACAGACGGTCTATCGATTTTCCAAAGATCTCCTCTCTGCAGTCCTACTACATCACTCTGTGGCAGAGCGTATGCAAAGGCCTTCATTGCTTCGGACAGTAATTTATAGCCCTTCATCAAAATCACATGCTTCCTGAAAAACTTCCTGGATTTACAGCGTGCTGCTTTTATTTAAGCAGATGCACTGCTGCTACATTGCTTAAAGCTGACGCTTGCTTTGCAAGACACAAGCAATCAAGAATGTCTCTGTTCGCAGGGAAAGGGGTACACGGTAGTTGAAGAAAAATGAGACTGTTTAACACAGGAAATAAAAGGGGCATTTGGTTGTCCACAATTTTGAGAGACCTAGCTGCTGAAATGTATTAGCTTTTGCCAGTGCTGGTCTCTCAAAATCTATTGTCAAAGCCCGCATATCCAAAGGTAGTAACTTAGAATACATGGGTAACCACCTGCTGTGCTCTAAGCTAGTGACATGTTTTCTAATGCACAAGAAAGTATGCTTCAATCTAATTTAATTATCTTGGGTATGCCAGAAGAGGTATCCTTTTCCATTTCTCTTTCTCTCAGAATAATAATTAAGCATTTTTTAGTATGAGACTAGCTTTGATCCCAAATTTACACCAGCCATCATCACCACCACTTGAAAGCACTCCTGTCGTTTCCAGTTCTTTGTTTAACAAACTTGGAACACAGGCTAATCTCACTCAGATCGCTTCACCTGTTTATAAGAAATTTAATACGTACGGGGAGGGAGAGACGGAGATAAAGTGACATGATGCATCAAGCTCCTTATGCCAACAAGGTTTTTCATGGAAATCACTATTTGGCAAATGAACAAGTCAGATTACTGAGCAATGTGCTGCCCCCAGTATTTTGTCTGCAGGGTATTATGTAACAGCTGCTCTACTGACAATACTTTCCCTTTCTGGGGGAAGATAGGTAGGCAGTAGAAAGCGGTTTCACTTTTAGCTCAAAGAATCTTATTCCCTGGTTGGGAAAGGTAAATCTAACAGAAAAAGAGATTACCAACTTATTGGATGGACAACGTTGAGCTCATTCTAAAACCTCAGTGTTAGCATAAGTTGTCCAAATCCAATATTTTGATGTCTAGACAGAGGAATGCAATATTTTAGTGCTGTATATATACCCATTAAATAATGGAACAAGAACAAGCAAAGCTAGTGCATCACAATCATTTCACGAAGGCAGTCATGCTAGTCTTCAGTAAAGATAACACTCTAGCCACATTTCAATACCGCGCATATATATTACATTTTACGTATAGTGAGAGGAAGTTCCATGCAAAACTGGCAAATGTATGAAGTATAGCAGAAGTGGTTTCAGAAGCGAAATCAGTGCTCAACCAACTCCATTCATCTCTGTGAAGGAGAAATATATTTCCTCCCTCAATTCAAAATAAGCTGTGTTTTATTCCACAACTCAACAGAGGCTTTAAGAAAACACACATCTCCATTGATCCACCTGGCTTATCTACCACTGCGTATTCAGACTCATATGTCAGAAAAAGCATATTGTTTAATGATCAAAGCCAAGGGACTGGGAATTGAGCCACCTGGCTTATTTTACAGAAAAAAAAATATTATAAAATGGATTAATTGATTAAGGATAGGTTGGGACCGTTACTTGCTCAGGTGCTTAACAGAATAGGAGCTCACAAGGGCTTTGCACTTCTGCAGCGACACTAATAACTGGGCACAATCTCAACTTCTGCCTTCTCCCAAGGCCAAGCATGTCTATTGCTGATATTTTGTACTTAAACCATTACAAAGGTAAGAGGGAAGATGAGGAAACAAGTTCCCCTGGAGGGTGGCTAACTTGCCTCTAGCTCTGAGCGAAGCAGAAATGCTAACGGAGACCTACATCTTCCTTTGGAGTGGCACCTGCCTGACTGCTATTAGGTGTGATGCTCTCCTCTGCGCGCAGCACCACAGCGCACACACATCTAGACCTTTGCCTCCTCAAGTCCTCTATTTTGCATTTTCAGCCTTCATAAAATGCTGTAAATTCCTCGCATGTGCAAATTGTGACTACAAATAAGCAGCAGATAGAGTAGGTTTTGATAAAGATGGTCGATAGAGTTAAATCCAGTTGGCAGCTGGTCACAAGTGGTGTTCCCCAGGGCTCAGTACTGGGGCCAGTTCTGTTTAATATCTCTATCAGTGATCTGGACAAGGGGATGGAGTGCACCCTCGGTAAGTTTGCAAATGAAACCAACTTGTGTGGGAGTGTTGATCTGCTGGAGGGTAGGAAGGCTCTACAGAGGGAACTGGACAGGCTGGATCAATGGGTTCAAAAAAGCCAAGTGCCAGGTCCTGCACTTGGGTCACAACAACCCCATGCAATGCTACAGGCTTGGGGGAGAGGGGCTGGAAAGCTGCCCAGCAGAAAAGGACCTGGGGGTGCTGGTCGACAGCTGGCTGAATATGAGCCAGCAGTGTGCCCAGGTGGCCAACAGCATCCTGGCTTGTATCAGAAATGGTGTGGCCAGCAGGACTAGGGGAGAGATTGTCCCCCTGTACTCAGCACTGGTGAGGCTGCACCTCGAGTACTGTGTTCAGTTTTGGGCCCCTCACTACAAGAAGGACATGGAGGTGCTGGAGCCTGTCCAGAGAAGGGCAATGAAGCTGGTAAAGGGTCTAGAGCACAAGTGCAATGAGGAGCGGCTGAGGGAACTGGGGTGGTTTAGCCTGGAGAAGAGGAGGCTGAGGGGAGACCTTACTGCTCTCTACAACTCCCTGAAAGGAGGTTGTAGCCAGGTGGGTGTTGGTCTCTTCTCCCAAGTAACAAGTGATAGGACAAGAGGAAACGGCCTCAAGTTGTGCCAGGGGAAGTTTAGATTGGATATTAGGAGAAATTTCTTCACTGAAAGGGTTGTCAATCATTGGAACAGGCTGCCCAGGGAAGTGGTTGAGTCACCATCCCTGGAGGTATTTAAAAGCCATGTAGATGTGTGCTATGGTAAAATCTGACCCATTCCATGGATTCTGATCCATCAATGTGAAAAATCAAACAACCTAAATAAAAAACCTGCTTGTTTCAAACCACCCGTGAACAAATTGGATACTGAAAAATCGTAATTGCTTCTAGAAATCTCATTCAAACAGAGTTCTAGAACAAAAGTTTCTAGAATTTGCCTACTTTGATCTCATTTACCATGCCACAGGATAAAAGTCTGCAATAATAGTCTGGTGTTTATTAATCCATGGAAGTTTGTGAATCTGTAGAGCACTGCCATTGAGTGGCCTACCACAAGGTCTTCACACTTTGGAGACACTACAGTTGACCGGTGCCCAGTCTTTCTACTGGGCAGAGCCATGCAGCACTGCCATCTTTCAGGGGCTGCCATGTCTGTGCTCCCCTCTGCTGCTGCCTCGTGTGTGCACACTCCAAAACCACACTGTGTCGGAGCAGCAGACCCCAGCCCCACTCGCTGAGCGGGCATGGTAGCAATGGGCTGCTCTTGCTCTCCACCTGCTCTCTCCTACAGACTCACCTTCCCACAGGCACCTCAGGCTAACACTGCAGTTGGGTGAGAATTGAATCAACCTGCGGCAACCTTCTCCCAGCCGCCACCTCCTCCAGGGAGGAGGGAAAAGAGGGAATCTGGCTGTCCTACTGCCCATTAACAGATCACGTGCATTTCAGCATCCCCAAAGACAATGCCACCATAGGCTGGATAAATGATCTCAGCAGGCTACAGGCAGTCTATAAGCACCTGTGGTGAATGAGTTATTTCATTGGGAGATCTGGAGTGCTTTATCAGCGGAAAGGTAATAATAGCTTAAAATTCCGATACATTCAGATCCAGCATGAACAGCACCCAAACAATTAACAAAGCTTTTCTGAACTCCTTTTCCGAGCAGCCACATAATTAGTGCCTCCTCCTAGGGACATTTTATGGCCCAAATCTTCTTTACTTCTCTTAGAAAACACCAAAGACTATTCCTGATTCTCCTATCATTGTGTGAGACTATATATTTTATTGCTGCCTTAGCACCAACAAAAGAAATATTAAACACATTCTGATACCTAACTTATTTTCTCCCTCTAGTTACAATTAGATGCTTGAGCTCACAAAGCAGTAAGATGCTGGCTTTTTTCCACTACCACCAAGCTCTATTTTCAGATCTCACACAATCACCATTGAATTGTAGGAAGTTATTTCTATCTCTTATTCTTGATCTAAAACAGATGGAAGTGGAATTCCAGATTTTGACTTGTGTAAGGGAAGAATAATTTAAAATAATAAAGCTCAAGGGCCAGATTAAATGCAAGGAAAGCAACTGTGGGAAGCCCTTGGAGGGCACGAGATAGAAGAAAGAAACAGACAAGAGAAGAGGCCAGGTACAGTAGTCCACGTGAACATAAAGTTTTCTTCACTGTTTCAAAACAATTATACAGTGACATGTATTAGTACCTGCTTATACTTAAGCACAAAGATAAATTTCCTGATTTTACAATGCATACTAAGTGTATGTATTTGTACTAAGGCTTTTATTTCACACTTTTCATTGTGAAAGCACAATCAGACAAGTATATGATCACCTACCATGGAGCAATTTCATTTCTGAGCAAAGGCTCTGACTACAAATACTGCAAGTCAAGCAGAGCTTCTGGTAGAAAACAAAATAGAGCTGGAGACATCTGAACAATAATGAACTGTTCAGATTTTAATTACCCTTGTGCTAGTTCAAATGAGTATTGGTTTTCTAAAATTTTTATCTGAGAACCACAGTATAAAATGTTTAAATTTCATCTGCTGTATATTTAAAACACTCAACACGAAGAAGCTTTTTCTCTAAGCTGCTACTAAATCAATTCTTTGTTTCTACAACGAGCACAGAACTGTGAGGGCCTGATTCCAAACTAAGTAGCCTACAATTTTATTTAAAGTTAAGGCAGGAAACATAGGGACCATCCTTCCATGGTGCTGTAAGCAGGAAAGGAGAATATTTTGTTTTGTCCCACTTGTACCACATCACATTTATAAGAATGTGCAATTAGGGCATAAGTCTTGGAAGATCTTAGACACAGGAGTAAATTACTTTTATGGAACAATTTATTTTTAATTACATTCAACAGAGTAGGGATAGACCAAAATAGCTTTGTGACACAAAGATGTCAAAGATAGATAGGGAATATGTAAATGGGTAGCCTTAGAAATGGACCAAAATAACACAGAGTCCAGAAGTACAGCTTTTTAAAATGTTCCCCTACTGTCTCCTTGAGTAAAACATTAATCACCATATTTAGCATTCCTGTTATCCATCCATACAGGACAATCTTCCCCATACCACTCAGAGTAATGTGGAATGATAACTCTGTTTGTGAAGGGCAATTCCTTTCAGTCACCTAAGGACAATAACCTCAGCCTCAATTAACTTGCCAGTTTTGAAACTCATATTTCAACTGGGAATCAGCCCAATATCACAGCTCATGACGTTCCAACAGACCTCAAAAATGCCAACTAGCAGTGAAATGTTCTCTACTCTATTGTCCATAGCAATACAGTTGTTACCAAACCAACAACACTACAATATTTTTACAATATAGTGTAACTTCATTTGCCTAGCACCAGGCTGGAGATGGACATTTCAGAACACAAATATTAAAAAAAAGTTAAAACACACAGAAACATTAGGAATAAAAGATCACCTGGCCCTGAATATCTCCTCCTTACTTTAGAATGACGTTAACGCAGCCATCCTGTTTTCTCACAATATTCCTCAATACTGCCTTTCTCTAGAAAGAAATCTAGGTGTCTCTTGAATTCATTTATGCTTTTAGCTTCAAAAAAAACCTTTCCCATAATTTACTCCACATGTTCATCATCCTCTCATGAAACACCCCATAGCCCAAACAGAAATGGGCAAAAGTTTCCCCATCAAGCTGACATCCGGCTGTCTCTTTCTGCTCCTCCTGGGCCTTCCCTGCATAGGCAGTAAGCCAGCCGAGCTACTGATGGAGTTTTCTTTTTTCTCCCCAGTGAGAAATTCACAACCAGCAGCCCTCTGTGCCTCACCTTATTAAACAAAACTGTGCTCAAGTTGCAAGAATTTTTTTTAATAGATGACATGAAACCTATCCCTTTTATACTATTAAAATATGTATTATTTCCTTCAATAATTAAACACTTTAGAAGCACTGTTGTCCAAGACCAATAACACAGTCTCAGAAGCTCAAGTCTCACTTACATTGAAGAAGAGTGTAAACAGGGCACACCCTGCCCCTTGTAATAAAGTTTGCCAGACACGTAGCTCCACATGACTCTTCTTTATATGCCAGTACAACAAAATTAATTCAAAATAATTCATTTAATGTTAATAGCATAAAACTCCGCCCCCCCAAAATGAGTTCAGTCTTGAATTTACCCCAGTACCTTGGCATTCAGAAGAATCATAGAAGTTGTACATTCATCTCTTGCCCACTCCACCTGCAAGGTGTTCTATGACACCTGCTTTTCCACTCGGAGAAACGCTAGAGCTGCATCCACAGAGAAAATCCACAGTACCTCAAAGGGCCATTCTTTCATCGCACTTTCTGATGTAAGCTCATTTATTTTCACTGAAACCTCAAAAGAAATCTAGATAATATCAATAGCAGAAAACTGATGGAGAACAGTAGAATCCCATGTTGGAACTCGGCTGCCAATTTTGTGATGCTGCAGAACACTGCAGATGGCAGAGCCATCAGTGCGCGTAGACTCGTGAAGAGCAAGGGCTGCTCTCTATGAACAGCTATTACACCAAAAGAGTATCTGACCACGCCGAATAGATGAAATACAAATTCCTTGTATTTGCAGCACATCCATCCATATAGGAGCTCTTATGACTACAAGGAAATAAAAATCCTAAATTAAATCAGAACTTGACTTCTTTATTTTGCACACATACTTCAGAGCAGAAATGGAAGGAACCCACGGTACTATTTAATCACTGTAACACTGTCTCATAGTGTAGTCAACTCCACGGCAGAAGTTAACCTTCCACTTGACCTAAATGTCACAAATTAAATTACACTGGACAAATGAAGAGAACTTGGACTTAAGAAATTAGCCCTTTAAAAAAAGAAAAGGAAAAGAAAAAGAAAAAAAGATCAATCGGATATATCTGCATCGGAAAACTGCATCGCCAGTGATTTTATTGAGGGAGAAGGCAAGAAATGTTCCTGTAGCTGATGACTGAGAAACAATTTCCCTTCTATTTTGCCACAATACATGACATTTTCTTTAAACACATCCCATTAAGTACTGTTCTGAAAAATCCTTCAGTTACTGAAAGGGTTTCTAAGGAGCTCAGAGCACTGGAATTTCAAACCCCATAGGAGAATTTGGTTAGAAAGACAGATGTGGTCATATTCATGAAAGCTTGTTTTCCATATTCTTAATCACCTCCAGACATTGTAGAAGTCATATTGTGTAAGAAAGGTATATAGTAACATATGCTTTGTTTGCTGCCTATAGTGTGTGTTACATTCCAAGTAAGAATTAAGTATCTGTTTGGGAACCAAACACAAACCTCATGCTTTATCGATAGCTAGAGTCCCAAGATTGATAATATTACTGAACATACTTGAGAATTAATTATTTTTCTTTTGCAGAGTGAATAAATTAATTATGTAATTCAGAAACCAATTCAGAAACCACAAATTCTATTTTACAGACTTTTGACTACATCACCCACTTAAAAAATTAATAATCTGAATGCATGATCAATATCAACAGAAGTCCCCCTCAAAGGTAATAAAAGTCAGGAATTAATTCCTGTTACAGTCTTGGCATGAAGCACACAAAAAAGCTTCTCTTTCTGATGCTCAAACTCTGTTAGTGAAGAGCTTAAAAAATAAACAAAGCCTTCTGCCAAGCAGTTTTCCTAAAAACCTTTGTTAGCACATAGCATAAATAATACTTAATTGTTTCCTTTCTCCGATATTTTGAAGCAATTGTTATCAGCTGAATGAACACATGGATAAAGCTTGCTGTCAAAATACAAATTAAGTCTGAGACTTACAGATGTTTTTATGGGGAAAGGAATGATTAGCAGGTGAAGTTAAGTAGATACTGCCTCATTAAGCTGTCACATTACATTTCATTATTGTCTTTCACTTTCTAATGAGATGAGAACACTAAATGTTTACTAGACTACCATTAAAAAAAGAAAATGCTCAAAATTATTCCATTAGCCAATGAAAATTTGCTCCCGTGACACAGAGCAAAAAAAGCAAAACCCATCTGCGTGTCTTTCCTTGCCTGTTTTTTGAAGAACATAAATAAAGAATAACCACAAATACCATGCCACATTCACATGGTACAATTGCTGACAAGTCAACAAAAAGAAATGGCAAATGTTATATCAACAAGTTGTTTCTCTACAAACTAAAAACAACCATCTAAGAAATACTGATACGTTTCAAAAAACAAACTGCCAGTCGGAAATGTGTTGTTAGCAATTTTCCCTATTCACAAAAACAGCCACAACTCAGCCTTTCTAATTGGAATGCTAGTCAAGTCTCTTTCTGCAAAATTTTAAGTCAGCACCTTTCAGCACCCACATAGTATTTCTAAGGAGAAAGCATAATAAATACACTGTTACTGCTTCACAAGGCAATATCTTTAATGAAAAGAGATTTTTGACTTGTATTCATAATTCTCTTCCTTTCTTATATCATTTCATTAACCAAGACATGATAGGTCAGTCACTGAAACCGCAAGCAAAAGTAGGCTGAAGCAAACATTCAAGGTTTTGCAACTTTTTGATACATAATTCTTGATTTGTTATCCCACAGTATTGTTCCATAAACCCTTCCTTTCATTTTAACACCTCATAATGAATTCAGATAGCTTGGCTGTTATGGGTTGTTTGGTTTGGTTGTGGTGGAAAATTCTGAATAGCTTTGATTTATACTCCATTTCACATGAAAAAATTTGAAGGAACAGGTCGTCCCAGATGCAGTACATGACAGTTTTCTGCTGTTTTCCAGATGGGTGCTATCTTTAAGATTTCCATTTATTTTTACATTTTCTTGTATACTACAGTGACTGGGCACTGAAAGGTTCACGTATCCAGTAAAAGACTAAGATTATAGGTTGAAAGAGATTAATTTAAAAATAAGATTTTAAGGAGGCTAAATTGACATTGAGTAAGCAAATGCAGTGAATATGCTATGAATGCAATTTTAAAAGAGGCATAGAATATTTCTCCGGCAAGAAGAGATCTCTCAAACCGCAGATATCTTTTATTCCAGTCCTTCCTTACATTCATACCTGCAGACTGCCATCCAACTCCACTCTTTTGCCAGATGTGCTACTTCAGTATCTGACGTTGTCACAGCACTGGGTATGACTGTTAACTATACCTTCAAAACTAATATAAGGAACAAGCCGCAGGTTTCCAATTATTTTCCGCTAGCTTTGTCACAAATTAAATTGCAGGAAAGTAACTTTACACTCATTGCCTTCCGCCCACCCTAAAAGCCCTGACAGGCGTGCATTAACAGAACTTTGTTCCACATTTCTTGGTTTTAATCTCCCATCGCCTTTAACTTCCCTGTACTTTTCCCAAATAGAATTCCTCCAAGCCTTCTCTTCAGAGAAGGTTTCGTGATTATTGTAATTTCTTTTTGTACTGTTTATCCACCGCAAAGTGAATGTAGTGAAAAAGAGCCTATGGCTGAGATCATCTGTCACCTGGGTTCTGGAAATAATCAACCTGTTGCCTCAAAAGCTAGAAGTTACATTAGAGAAATTATCTGACGCTGTGCAAGTCTGGATGATTGCAGCAAAGCACAGGCCTTCGGACACGATTGCCACTGAGCAGTAATGTGCTGACAATGTTTTTCTTTAAACAAGGTGTTAATTTCTCAGAAGTTTTCTATGGTCGGGATAAAGAGAAGCAAGGCAGCCAGAGAGGATCCCCACGAGGCTCCAGGACAGGCTGGCCTCAACAGTTGTCTGTTGACACTTGCTGCTCTGAAGGACTTTGTCAGAGGAGATCGTTTCCCAAGTAAACATTTCAAAGGGCTGGGGAAAGGAAAAACCCAGACTAAGCAGCTCCTTCCCATTACAGCTCATTAAACTCTGGATTGGCAAAAAGAGAGAAGCAAGAAAAATGAGACTCATCTTCAGAAAAACATGGATTGTACGGCCTCCTCTTCCTCTTGTGGACATCAAAAACTACCAGCACGGGATAGGGACTGCAAAGACAAACCCTCCTACCAGCCAGGAAGGAGGGCTCCGCTGCCACTGGCCGCCAGCGGAAAGGCGGGCATCCTGCTCACTCCCAGCAGGCCTGTCCCACAGAGGAAAGCTCAGCTTAATGCCTAGGGATACCCCAGGAACCTTCCCCCCCCCCCCCCTCCAGTGGTTATTGGTTTGGTTTGTTTGTGGTTTGTTTTGGGGTTTTTTTTGTGGGGAGCAGCATCACTATTTGCCTTGCGTCACTAAAACCATATTCGAGCTATCACAACAAGAAAAGTTAACTTGAATCCACATAGCAGGCCAGTTCAGTCAGTGCAAGAAACAAAACAAAAGGGAATGAAGAATTACATATGCTCTCAAATCAGCCTTCGCGTCAAGCTTTTAAGGCAGTTATTTTTCTGGTAGCTATATAGCTGCATGTTTAATATTTCTAACTAAAAATAAAAGGGTGGTAAAATCCAATCTTATCTATTAAAATTCATAAAGTAAGTATATTAGCGTAAAATATACTTAAGTTCGCTTCAGGTCTTATGAGAAGAAACAGACAATAATAAAAATTCTTATAATAGAGAACCTTTTAAATCAGAGTTTTTCATGATGATTCTGAAAGTCTCTTCTAAGGTATGAGTGCCCATTTTCTCTATTCCATCAAAGGCTATGTGTACAGAAAGCTGTACAGCCCTCATGCCAACAGCTAGGCCAGAAACATTTTTCTAAAATAAAAGATTGGTGGCAAAAAAATGTCCTTCATAGCTCTAGTTCAGCAAGTCCAATAGTTGATGGCCCCATTCAGCTATCAGTATCCACTCTCACACCTCTCCCACATCCCTTGCCTCAGTTAGTTCTAGTACCAAAGTAATAACAGCACTTTAAAAAAAAAATAAATACTTGAAGCTATTTATCTCAATTATCAGCTCATTACAACACTGTAATCACGTTCTTTAACTTACTAGGTAGGTATAATTGACCTTGAATCTTATCTTCCAGTAAGAAATTACTCCTCCTTCCTATAAGAAATTAGTCCTAAGAGTCTGGAGCCCTATAGATGAAAAAATTAATCTTTTTAGTCCTATTTTTTTTAATGGAAATGGCAACCAATGTAGCAAAAGACATCTGTAAATTACTAAACATTTCTTCTCCTAAAGTTCTGCAGTGGTACCAACTGTCAAACACAGTTGCCGAGAACAGTCTTCTCTATGGTGAATCATTACATCTCAACTACCGGGGCTGAAGGCAAATCCAAAATGCCAGACAGCACTCTCCACAAATATCCTTTAGTCAGGCTCTGCATTAAGGCAACCACACATCTAAAATGAGTCAAAATTCTGAAGGCTGCAGCATTTAGTCAAGACATACAAGAGCTTTGTCTCTAGGTTGATGATTACATTAATCTACAAAATGCCCCATTTCTTTCAGTCAAATGATTTCATACGTTTACCTATGAATAAAAAACTACTCAGCAAGACAGGAGAAATAAATGAGTTGACAAGATGACATCTGAGGTTCCATATTTTCTTAACACTGGATGAACAGAGTAAAGAAAGAGACAATTTTTTTAAAAGAAATGTAATAGCAGTATTGGACAACTGTGAATAATCTCTTTCTTATGATGTATTTCCCTGAACAACTAAGGGTGGATAAAAGTTCCCTTAACAGAACAGGAAGACAACTGCTTCTTTAACCCCCTGATGACAGAAGCAAATCGTTTTGTAGCTATGGGGAGAGATTTGCCACGAATGTGCAAAACAGATCTCTCCCCTTTGATATTGTACAGAGCTACAGCACTGCAGTTTCAGGGATCACAATTTTCATTCTCCTTGGCATGCTCCTTGGTGATATGAAGGTTTTTTACCTTATAAAAAATATCTAATTATTGAACTGTCCTTCTTCTGTTGGCAAAAAACCCACCCAACCTCTAAATATTATCTGTCTGGTTTTCATTTTAATTCTTTAACCAAACAAAAAACCAAAACCAAACCCCGCTTTTTTTAAAACAATGTGTTCTGATGTTAAACAAACTCCGTTGGAAGCCATCGATAGTACACAATTAAGATTATTACTTATGTCTGTTACTATTTTCTCAAGTCCGTTTCCAAATCTAAACTTCTCAAAAGCACATTCACTGAAATCAGTCGAATGATTTCCTACACAAAACTAGGAATAAAGAGCCTATAATCTGGCTTAAAATTATTGAAGTCTAAAAAGCATTTCCAGTTGTAGCAGTTACAGCTACAATTAGGCTTTTACAATTATACATACATAAGCTTTATCATCAAAAAAAAAACCCCAAATCACATGTTTCCTTACATTATGTATTTATTATGTTTGTGTTCTGCATAAATCCATATAGGTTTTTCTCGTTTGGGTTCTTATTTCTGCTTCAGTAAGCATGTTTCAAGATGGAAGTGAGAGGGAGAATTAGAACAACTTTAGTATTCACAAGAATACCAATTACACCTGAAAGCTGCACTTATCCAAGTGACCAGCAAAGCACAGAAAGTGGAAAGATAACAAGTCCATCATGTTTTTTGCTCCGGCTACGGCCTTTCTCTTAACATAACAAAAAAAAAAATTACTGTTTATGACAGCAAACTCCATCACAGAAATCTTTGTCCAGTAGATACTGGCCTTAAACCAGCTCATTGATTCACACAGAAATATGAAAGTATCAAGCTATCAGTCACATTCTCTTGTGATTTGATACATGTTAGTGTTCTAAATGAAAATATGGAATGAAAACTTGGAATGAAAACATGGAAACAGGAAATCTCTTCCTTCATGGAAAGTTTGTAGTGGAAATTATTACTTTGGCCCCATCTTTAACTTTCTTGCATGTGAAAACCCACCTGGATAGATAAGACTAAGTATCCGTATTTGACACTGTCCCGCATGACATCCTTGTCTCTGAACTGGAGAGACATGGATTCGATGGATGGACCACGTGGTGGGTAAGGAATTGGCTGGATGGTTGCACTCAAAGAGTTGTGGTCAATGGCTCAATGTCCAAGTGGAGAACGGTGACGAGTGGCCTTCCTCAGGGGTGGGTACTGGGACCGGCACTGTTCAACATCTTTGTCGGCGACATGGACAGTGGGATCGAGTGCACCCTCAGCAAGTTTGCTGACGACACCAAGATGTGTGGTGTGGTCGACACGCTGGAGGGAAGGGATGCCATCCAGAGGGACCTTGACAGGCTGGAGAGGTGGGCCCGTGCAAACCGCATGAAGTTCAACAAGGCCAAGTGCAAGGTCCTGCACGTGGGTCGTCACAATCCCAAGCACGACTACAGGCTGGGAGAGGAATGGATTGAAAGCAGCCCTCAGGAGAAGGACTTGGGGGTATTGACTGATGAGAAGCTCAACATGAGACGGCAGTGTGCGCTTGCAGCCCAGAAAGCCAACCGTGTCCTGGGCTGCATCAAAAGAGGCATGACCAGCAGGTCGAGGGAGGTGATCTTGCCCCTCTACTCCACTCTGGTGAGACCCCACCTGGAGTACTGCGTCCAGCTCTGGGGGCCCCAGTACAGGAGAGACATGGAGCTGTTGGAGAGAGTCCAGAGGAGGGCCATGAAGCTGATCAGAGGGCTGGAGCACCTCTCCTATGAGGACAGGCTGAGAGAGTTGCGATTGTTCAGCCTGGAGAAAAGGCGGCTCCAGGGAGATCTAATTGCGGCTTTCCAGTACCTGAAGGGGCCTACAGGAAAGCTGGTGAGGGACTGTTTATCAGGGAGTGTAGTGACAGGACAAGGGGTAATGGGTTTAAGCTGAAGGAGGGTCGATTTAGATTAGATGTTAGAAAGAAATTCTTTACTGCGAGGGTGGTGAGGCACTGGAACAGGCTGCCCAGAGAGGTTGTGGAGGCCCCATCCCTGGAAGTGTTTAAGACCAGGTTGGATGAGGCTTTGGGCAACGTGGTCTAGTGGAGGGTGTCCCTGCCCGCAGCAGGGGGGTTGGAACTAGATGATCTTTAAGGTCCCTTCCAACCCAAACCATTCTATGATTTGCAGTACCTTTATTTTTTTCCTCGGTAAAAATAACATACGTTTATTACAATGTTAATGGTGATTTCATCTTTAAGTAACAAGCTGAGGATAGCTTAAAAAGCCTCTGATGGATCTATCTTCAGATGTATTGTAAAATATTTTTATCAGCATACAAAGTAGTATTTTTCACTGATTTGTTTTGCCAGAAGTTGTGCATCAAACACAATGAGTCTGAGCGACAGCTCTCTTCAGGCTCCTCTCAACTGCTGCATATGGTTTTCCACATAGATCGCAATTCATCCTGACGCACAGAGCTGGAAGAAGAACCTGCTTTAGTCCTGATGGGGGTAATTTGAGGTGTTTTGTTTTGGTGGTGGAGTTGTTGGGGTTTTGGGGCGTGTGTGTTATTGTTTTTACAGGGATACTTTTTGTTCTTTGCTCTTGCATATATCAGCGGGCACCATGGTATATTCATTATGGTGACTTGTATGTGTTGTAGTAACGCCTCGCAGTTGATTCTGAAATGTGAAGGATAATTACCTCTTCTTACAGGTCCAAAAATGAAGAAGTGTGGCACAAAATTATGACAGATGAGAGAGCTTAAGAAAAATACAGTGTGTGAATCTGATGCTCTTTCACGGGAAAGACAAGACTAACTGAGATGATTTTTGAGGAGGTGGTCAAGTAGGATAAAAATCCACATGATGCGGGGGGGTGGGGGTGGGGTAGAAAGTGGTCATCACTGATAAAGAAGGAAGAGTCTCTAGGTCACCAGTACAAGTGCTAATATCTATATGTGCCTGAAACATGCCTTGACACCTACAAGATCACCATCTGTGGAATAAAAGTCAGCTGAGACAAAATAATAAAGCAATGCACAAGCCTGAAGGGCAGAGAGCTTTTCTTCACGCTTTTGTAGGCAAAATTAGAGCTCCAACAAAATGTTATTGGATATGACGCTATGGAATAGGGAATATAACTTCCTGCATTTTACAAATACAGTAAGAGAATAACTTCAGAAATCATCACTTAATTGTTTCATTTCTAATTTACTTCCTCCATCCTCCCTCTGATAATCTGATAAAATATTTTAACACTACAGCAAGGACAGGAAGAAGCTATATGCTAAGGAATCTCCATTCTAAAAAGCACACTATATTAAATATTAATATCCTTTCCTTAGTATTGAACAGGGTATATAGACAGAAAGAAAGGAAACTATGACTCACATTTTCCACTCGATTTATACAAAGGCTTCCATTAACATACCAACAACCAAATGCCTGCAGCAAGGAGAGCATAACCATATATAAGCTGTATGTCCACATGCACACACATCAAGAGGGTCTGATTACACCCAGTGTAATTAGAAACTCAAATAGTTTGTGATATCTAAACCCAAGATGCATACATAGTCTTAGGACCATATTCTGTCCTTGGAAGGATACTCACAGGTTGCGTGGATTTCCATGTTTCATTGAAGCACTACAGTAAAACAGATTGTGATAGTTGCTTTCATATTTCAGTAGTATTTGACTCTAGCAAATTGTAATGAAAATGTAATTTATATTAACCCTCACTGTGGAGCTCCAGATATTGATAAATTCAAATTCAAACTTATACTCTTCTATGCCTGCTCTTAGAGGGTTGATCTAACTGCTGATCTTCTGATTAATAAAGAAATGGATGATTATCAACCCACTGCTGTCAAATGTTGAAGTGACACTTTTTCTTTCAGGAAGCAATGTTTTCTCAGCATTTCTCAACTTTCACCACATCTTAAAAGCACCTCTCTCTCACAAACACTATTGCGTACCTGGGAAGATGTTGTTCTTCATCTTTCCCACCATACGTCTACGGACAGCAAAGAGTATGAAAACCTAACTCTCAATGCTAACGAAGATATGCTGGTATAACACCAAATAAAATTAGTGGTACTTCACTCTTCAGCTTCAGTGTTAGACTTACCTAAGAATAATCAAAATTACCTCAGAAGAAAAGATAGGGGAGAAGAGAAGGTTGAAGGGACAAGACAAGACCACAGCTGTAACTCAAGGTGCAACGTAACAGTTCTGACTTGGCTATTTGCAGCATGAGAAGCAAGTAGGTGAGCATGATGTGGTCCTACCTGCCCTGCATGCCAGTATGTACAGCCAGACAGACCATGGCAGCACTGTGGCTCCATTTCTCTACATGAATAACCAACACCATTAAGTAGACATGACAGGAAGCCTCAACTGCAGCTCTCTACAACAGGTCCAGTGCCTTGTCTCCCTTTGGTGATAGGAGAACAGCAGCATCTGTGGTTTGGATAAGGGATTAATCCCATGGCAGTACACTACCTATGTGATTTATTAGAGAGAGCGTGCGGAAAAAAGCCCTAAATAATTCTATAGAGAAGTAAGGGAGTAAGACCCATATCATTGTACACTATGTGCTCTGATGTCCCTTGAGTGATGCAAAGTATTTTATGTTCAATAAGAACACGAGAACAACTTTCATACTGAAGCATGAAGACTTTGCCTTGTGCCAATTGCCAATTAAAATCTGAATAAAATTTTCCAAATATTCTTACTCAGCGTTACTACACTTATTTGGCTCTATAGATCTTGCATTTTAAAGATAACAATGAAAACAATATTTAGGAACAGTGTGGTAAAAGTTGACAGTAACATAACAAAGCACAAAGGAAAAGAGATGGTTGGCTATTTCTTCTCCATATTGAAGTGCCAAACCTTTAGAGTAAGCATTATCACTTAAACTACTACTACTACTACTATTTTGGCATGCAGCAGTCCACGGACATCAGCCTTGGATTCCACATTAAAAAAAAAAGAATAGTCCCATCCCTTTTATATATAGAGTAAAAAGCTATCAATATGATGGGCACGACTGCCAAAAGGGAAAGGTTCTTAGCAGAAATACCTTCATCAACCAAGCCACCCTTACCAAAAGCTAGCAGAGTTAGTGAATTACTCCTATACTTCCCTCATTCTCCACTTCAAAATGCCCCTTTTCTTCCAGAAAAAATATTTATGTAAGGGATTATTGTATACCATTTGCATTGGTACAATAGAGTATTTCAAGTGTTTCATATATACTTGTTTACCATTGAGCAGAGGAAGAAAATAATTTTCCATGGAATAGCAGTAGTTTTGAAGATTTAGTGCAAACCCAGAGGTTCAGGTGGTTCATAAAGGACCCCTATAAAAGCTTACATTTCATACAGTTCATGTAGCAAATCATCAGAACTATACAAAAGAGTAAGAAATCCTTGTGCAAATCAGCCGTATTATTCTCTCCACTACTGCTGCTGAAAGCAAATAGTTCAATGATTACAGTTCAGACTATATTTAGGATAAAATAAGGAAAAGAGAACAAGAAGGAATGGGAAAAAAAAAAAAAAGAGATGGCCATGCTTTCTGAGAAGAGCTTAAGTACAGTTGTTGATGGAAATAGTTTTTATTTTCCATAAGGTATATCCAAGGGGTTTGTAAACAAGTTTTTCTTGCTTACTCCTAGGCAGTGAGAAGGAAAAGAAAGCAGACAGCTATCCATTAGAGGAAAGACTTTGATGCATCTGCATGACTAATGAACATGCTGATATAAATCTATTTCTGTAAACTTTATAATCTATTTAACACATACGTTATCCTCAGTGGAAAGGAGCACAGTCCTTCAGGACGTAACACTATAGTGGAAACCTCTGTCAGAAGAAGTGTGGTACATAGCCAAGGATCAGAAAAAAGTGTTTATTCCCAGGACATGTTTTACTGAACATACATCTATGCTGCCACATAAAACTAAATGTTTTTAGGGAAAAGGTGGTTTGCAGGACTTTTAAAATTATTTTGAAACATATTTTACTCAGACACATTATTCAGAAGCTGTTCACTAACTATATTCAATTTCATTATAACTAGCTTAGTTTGCCAATTAGAAGCATTTTATTTTTTTTATTTTCCTGGTTGTGCAAATTTAGCTGTGTGCAAAAGGTAGTATTGCCTCTCTCACTCATGTACAACCTAATGTGGGGTGGGTGCAGGATGGGCACAGACAGTCTTTGGCCATCTTAACCTTTTGCTCCAAAAGGACAAAGCCTGCACATCTCAGAAGTGCAAGATACCAAATCTTCTTGAGGAAAGACTCGGTTCATCAACCAAAACTCCAAGTGCAATAAAGCCAAGTCAACAGCTTCAGCCACTACTTACATCTCTGAACTCCGCAGCAGTTCTCCCCTCACTGGTATCACTTTGAGGGAACGAGCCCCAAATGATAGAAGCTGGCGTTGTAACAAAGGGGAACAAGTCACGCTCTTCTGCT
This sequence comes from Grus americana, assembly GCF_028858705.1. NCBI lineage: Eukaryota > Metazoa > Chordata > Aves > Gruiformes > Gruidae > Grus > Grus americana. The sequence goes on from NC_072855.1 coordinate 57,564,996, forward strand.
GAAACAGATCAACTCCTCCAGATGCAAGACACACATATTTTTTAAATCCAAATTATTTCTGGTCTAGCAAAATTAAACCCAAGTTATTATAGCTCCAAAAACACATACAAAACACATCCACATGCTCTTCCAAAAGACTGTAGGAAATACCACTTTCAGATTCATCTAGCCCTTCTCTATCGACATGCAGTTTGGTCTGGTCCAAAACGTGCTTCTAAAAGCAGCCATCCCCCATTTTCTAAAGCCAGGAGGAAGGTCACGGCCCCGTCCCAGGTGTAGGGATGCACCCCCAGCTCCTCACCATACTGCTTACAGCTGGTCCTCTCACACCCCCAGCAGCACCTGGGCACCTCAACCTCTTCATCACAGCAGGCCATTCAAAGGGCCTCTGACACCCCTGTTTCCCCAGCTCACTCCGCGGGAAGGAAAGTACAGAACTCGATGCACAACCGCTTCAAATCTTTTTAGGGTTGAATGGTGTAAATTGAAAAAATTTCATGCTTTCAGCTAATCAACACAGAAAACAGTTCTGCTTCATCAAAACAATTTTTCCACATAGCCACATCTCACTTGATTCCCTAAGAGAGTATTAGTTTTCAATAAAGAGATACCGTAAAAGGTAGTCATAGTTCAGAGACTCAGTTTTATACGCAAGAGATTTAATACACTCACAAATAAACCCCCCACACACACACAAAAAAACCCCATCCAAATTAAGGTGATGCATATATCACTGCATCTATATCCAAAATTTGTTGATACTCTTGATGCCGGTATTTCCCTAGCTACGTAGCCAAAAACGTATCTTTCACTCCAGTTGTTCAGGGAAAACTAGGGAAATTCCATTACAACATAAACAAATCCTTCAATAAAGATGATGAGAAAATGAACCAGGGGAAAAGCAGACAGACTCTGCTGGCTCTGGTTTTGGCCCAATAAACAGGGAGACAGAGTCCCGTACCTCAATCCTGCATAATGATCAAATTTGAACAAACCAATAAATTCAGCTTTATGTATTTCAGTTTCACCTTCCAACAGCTTCCTGTTGGACGCTGCTATGACCTAATAATGTGAATCTACTGTAATTGTTAGACTTTCTCCTATTCCAACAAAAAAGCACAGAAATATTTCACACACATATTTTACTTTTTGTCTATGTATATGCTTTGCGTACACGTATCTCGGTTTAAAGCCAGGCCCCTGCATGTTAGCACCAGCAAGAATGTAAATCTTCAAACAATAAGGTATGCTGATACATAACATTTAATACACAGCTGACTAAACACCATAAGTGTTTGCTTCAGTGTCATTACCACCTCTGCCCACACTGAGAATATCAAATACTGTATAATCACAGTGCTATGACAATAACAGTTCCACAGAAGGCTGCCTGTGGGACCTACTAAGTATTATAATGGCTCCATGAAACCTCGCACGCTACTGGCTACATAAAGTAGTGGGTTTTGCAGAAGTGTGCTCTGTGCTCATGCCTGTGTTTGCACGTGTACATCTGCACAGATGTGTATTTGCCCACCCTGCATCAATATTAAGTCTTCAAAGAGATTAATTTTAATAATCACTGAACATTTTTAAATAGATTTTAAAGGACTTAACATTGCAAAAATGCCAGGAGAAACTTCTTATTCTCAAATTACAGCACAGGTTGGATCTTCAAAAGAGCCTAACGATCTAATGTACGTGGTATAGATACGGGAGCTAGCTCTAAGTGAACCCATAGCAGGTGTAGGACTCAATATAGCCCTGTTGGCATGGAGCTCTGCGCCTCTCAGCAGAGTAAATAATCACGCGTGGAGCTCCGTATTGAAGCTGCGGAACTGCCTTTGCCTTTGACTACAACGAGCTTCTCTAAAGCTGAGCACAAACTCAGAGCAAACAGAATCAGATCAATGCTAAAGCTTCTGAATAGCTGGTATCAGGCACCTGGAAACTTCTTTTGCTGTTGCTGAACTTCATGCAGAATTGCTGCTTAACAACTACAAAGCCCTTTCAATTAGGAACGAGAACTCATCGTTGTGGGGAGTAGCCTTATGTTTCAGTTTGCTTCAAATATAGCAAAGGCTTCAGCTACGTCCCAAGCCTGATCATTAGCAGGGTTCCTCTTGGACCCTACTTGCTTAGATCACATACAGGACTCACCTTCTTTCCAGCCCTCTGGAGTTAATGGAATCACTTTGTTGGTGTTACTCGGTGGGGAGAGTACAACTGTTATGACATGGTTTTAGCTCTCAGTTACTGAGTGAAAACGGGTTGGATCAACAACTGCATACAGACAAAATTTTCCTGAGAAAAATCTGGACTACTGCCAAATGCAAAGTCACGTCTTCGAGAACAAAGCGCGAGGGCCAGCGTTATGATGTGGGAACCTTGTCACAGATAGCTACGAGTTCGAAGAGGCCTCCATGGCTGTGGTTACTAACCAAGCAAAGAGGAGCACCTGCAGATGCTGCAGTTGAAGCAGCTCGAGCTTATATATATAGTGACATAATGCTTGTACTTCATATAACATTAGCGAGATCATTACTGAAATTAAGCGGTCAGTACTAGTATCAATTTTAAAATGTGAATCTGACAATTTGGAAACAGTTCAGAGAACAGCTTAATAGTATTATTCAGGGCTTGGAAATCTGCCTTAGAGTGAAAAGCTTAAGCACTTAATCTATTTATTTTATCAAAGAGAAGGTTAAGATGTGACCTGATTATGGTTTATAAGTAGCTACACATGAACAGACTCCTCAGATTAGACAGCCATTTACTCTAGAAGAGAAATACATGGCTAGATCCAAGAGCTGGGAACAAGGTGAAGGTATAAATTTTTAAGTGAGATGAATTAACCATTATGATGACCTAAGAAAGGGTAAGACAAATGGATTTTTTTGGTGTGTCTGGTACATTTAGTCATAAAGCGTTGTCTCAATAGGTATTTATGAGATGAAATTATACGGCCTGTTTTCAGAAGAAAAAAACTGTTCTTACCACCTAAGGACATACACAGCCTTCACATTAAGGTGGCATTTTCACTTCAGGTTGCAAATCGATCAACACAAGCTACTGGGCAATTACACAGCAGTAAGGAGCTGTCAAAGAAAGAAGGCAACTACATTATCTCATCTATATTCTGTCTAAAATCAATTCCACTTTGAAGCACTGACACACAGATGTGGATATGCAAACCTGCCTGTACATACACACACACAGAGGGGGACACACACACACAACCTCAAAAAAAAATTTTTTTTTCCAGTCTTGAAATATTTTTACAATAAACTTTGCTTGCAATGAAACTCCCTGGCCTAAAGAACAGAGATGTAAAATGTGAACAGCAAGATCCCTAACACTTAAAGGCCCTGGCACCTTTTCTTTCCTTTTTCTCAGCAATATCAATTTGGCACAATAATCATAAGGTAACACAAAGCAGTGTGACATTTCAGGATGCTGCACGTTACAGCTTCTCTGTATGCCTCTGTTAGAGCAGCAGCAAAAAAACCTTTTTCGCTCTTGAGCTCTTCTGCATCACTAAGATCTGCTTTGACAAAATAGCTCTATCTTCCATTGAACTCCCATTCCCTACTCAGAACAACTGCTAAAGAGGAGATCAGACAGCAATAAATAGCATAATGCATTAAAAGAATAAAGCTAGTGTAATTGCTTTTGATCTGATTCTTATGATAAAAATACACTGAGGAGTCTGAGGAAATGCTGTAAACGTGTTCTGCAACGTGAGATCCTGCTCGGCCCTCTTTGGCTCCTTAGAATACATGCTTTTTTGTTATTTACACAGGACACTATAAAAATGATGATGAGATTTTACTGCATAGAACTAATATTCTTAATCATGTTTGGTAAAATATTTTTGTATCACCGTACAGCAATCAGTATTTCCTTTACTTTTTTTCATTTGCAAAACAATATAAATTCAAGAGAGCATTAGATTGCAACTGAAAAAAATTGAGTTTTGTTAGGAAGTTGAAAGGGAGGAAGAGAATCTGCTGGCAAGAAAATGATGGAATAAAATGCTCGGTTCTTCAAGGATACAAGAATTCAATCCAGGGAATAAGTATGGCACAATTTACATCTCTTCAAGAGTAAGAAATTTTAAAAGATAGTAGGAAAGCGTAAGAGAACTAATGTTTTATTGTGTCTTTATGCTCATAGATACACACAATACAGAACTGAGCTGGGACCTTCAGGAGCGAGAAGAATCAAAGGACTATCATATTGTATGGTATTTACTCCTTCGCTAATCACGGTTCATGAGAAAAATACAATGAGCAGGAGGAATGTGGTGTTCATGAAGCACTAGGCAATGTCAGTGACACAGAGGTCAGCAGAAGCTGATGAGAACTTACACGGTGAAAACACAGGGAGGCATTCTACATCTATGACATCTTTTTGTCTACACAGGTGGAATGTGCCTGTAATTAAACCCTTCCACAGGCTATACCGCGTTGGTTTGGGGTTTTGTTTTGTTCTTGGCTCCTGCATCTCCCGAAAGTATAGCTCTGCCTCAGCTTCATCACTGTCTCGGTTGCCACGTGCCTACGGGAAATATGGACAAGCCAGTGACAGTACGTTCCCAATCCGATTTCTGGTTCTTGCAGAAGTTCTCTCTGCTGTTCTCCTCTTCTTTTACATAGACATATAATAATATCCCAAAAAGGTATAGAGGAGGTGGCTCAAAGGGATTTTCCTGTTTTGAAGGTGAAATTATACCTTTTTCCTCCTTCCATCTACCATACTATCTCACCAAGCCACAACGCCTTTTTAGGACTTATGATAGAAAACTTGGGTATTTTTAAAACTTTCTTCCTGATATTGAGTAGCTGGAATGTGGTTAGTATATCTTTCCATGTAATATATCTACTCAGAGTGTAACCACCATAGGTAGGAAGGCAGACTAAACTTTAGCCACTTCATTACCAAGAAAAACATTTTCCATAATGTGTGGCTGTACACAGGTGTTATTGCTAGATGTATAAACTCGATGAAGAGGTGTGACAAAAAGAAAGGGGAATTTACTCTCAGTGACACAGCAAATCAAAAGAGACAATAAAATATAATAATAATAAAATAAAACAAAATTAATAAAAACAAATAAATAAGATAATAGAATATAATTATATGACAATATAAGATGCATAACAAAATAATAAATACTAAAAGAAGAAAAAACCAACAACTCAACATGAAGTAATGATGTGGACAAGATCTTTGCACAAACAACAGTTTAAGGCAGACAGTTAAGTAGCAGAAGTAGACTCATACAGTCCCCTCCTGCTGATCCTATGGTGGGAACAGTAGCCTCCAGAGAAGGGAGAAATTAGGCAGGTCAAAATGGTTGTTTTAATGCATGTCTCCATATATGCCAGAGACATCCCTTGTTATCATCCAAGGGAGCATCATCCCTATGAAAGCACAAGTGAGACAGAACTTTCATCATGATTTTAAGTAAGAGTTAGCATTAACTTCAGAACAATAATTGCAAGTGGGTCTAAAAATCCCTCAATGCCTGTTATTTCACTTTCAGCTGTGCAAGACAAAAAAAAAAAAATGGAAGAAGGATTGAGATTTGAGTGGACAGTAAGTACTTCCGAAGCTGTCTGAAAGACAATTCTTGCTACAGCAATGAAGTTCATAGTATATGTTTGCCCCTCTGACCTCATTCACCCTAAAGAAGGAATTGTTTCACTGAATTCCCTTTATTATATGATTTCAGTTCCCCTGCTGTTCTCGTCTAGCTGTTTAGCAGCTTGTGCCTGCACGTGCGCTACTCAGGAGCCACAAAATGCGCATGGGTCTCTTACGTTCTTCCCTTCGCACCTGCCAGAAGGTGATGTAGCACATTGCAGTTCAGACAGTAGGATTTTATGGAGGATGACACAGCATCATTAAAGGTGTATTAAAAAAATACTCTCTTGGCTCCAAAATTGTGGTGTGCCTCATTCAGTAAATTACAGGTGACAGGTCTTTCACTGTACTAACAGGCCTGTTGCGTGAGACAGTGTGCTGTAGCTTTGCTGCTCCTGTGAAATTGAGTTTAAGTTTATAATGTTCGCGTTGCTGCTGCTTTTGGAGTTGCCATAGGATTACCGATAGTATGATTAACCATCTTCATTTATAACAGTCGCAGAAGAAAGATATATAAATGAATAAAGTGTACTAACTTTTTTATGCGCTTCTCGAAGATAGCATCATGATGACAGGTGATGATTTGCTTACTGCATTTTGCAATCAGATCTCAGATTTATGCAAGAGAGACATGAAATCTTCCATCGGGATGACAATGATCTAACTGCTTCACCTTTGTTTCAGCCGATATATGAAATATTCCATCCTCCTCATGCATTAGTTCTGAACAGAAACTGAGAACCAAAGTTACATGTGATATAAGTGACTATTAAATAGAAGATTAAAAATCTCAATTTCCTGTCCTTTCTATTTTACTGTGAAGACATGTTACAATTGTGTCTTGGGTTGAAAGGAAGTTACAATGGAAAACAGCACAATTAGTGATAAAAATAATCATGTATACTGTGTTTATGGAGTGCTAAAGCTAGAGAGTTATTTCATATTATTCATCTTCGGATAATTCCCTTTGCATGATCTACCTCGGCACTGGGCACCATGTTCCACCATAACACATTTTCCTGACAGGCATCCAGTCATAAAAAGATGACACTTGAAATGGAGATGTACCATTTTTCTTAAAAGTGTTAAGATCCGATGTTTAATCATCTTTTTTTATGCTTTATTTTTAGCTTTCTGTGATTTTAACCATCATTGGCTCTTGTTCTTCCTTTCAGGTCTACAAAAAAAAAAAGCATCCAGTACACAACATATTTTCTTCAAAAAAGATAATAATTAAGTTATAAACTTTTCTTTTTTGATAAGCTAAATCTTTTCCCTATTGATTCAATACCATCTCCGATGGAAGAACTGAGTAGTACTTTCACGCTCTGTCCTTAGAGTCATTCAGGTTAACCATGACTGTGCTCCACTAGCAGAGCATATTCATCCTCAACTCTGAACTAAGATTTGGTGGAGGGAACTGCCAGGATAAGTTGTCAACTACCCACGTGCTGTCATCTAGGTACCTTATGAATGTTAAAGCAAGGTCTACTTAAACTCACCTTTACTTTTATCTGCATACATTTTAAACTTTTTAAGATCTTACCAAGAATCTTCTAAGAAAGAGACAGTATCTAAGGCATTTTTATCCTCTACTTCCTGGAAGAAAAAAAAATAATAAACAAACAATTGCCTATTTGTGAAGGGCCCTACTGCAGGGATGCTGCTGTCCTTCTGAGCTTTGATACTTGATGATCTATGACACCCCCTGCTTATCTTTGTCTAGCAAAGGCCAAAAGGGGAGAATAAGATTGCCTGTATTGACCTCCAAATGCTCATAACACTTTGCAACGCTCGGCGTGACTGAATCTCATGCTTCAGGGCTCCAGCCAGATGTTGGAGAGGTCAGGAGCAAACACTGCTCTGCAGTTCACTGTACCAGGGCAGGCCTTCCCATGGACCATCAGAGACGAGCCACAGGTTCAAAGCAGGCACGAGATGAAGTGACCCACTGTTCAAAAACTGCAAAATAGGAATCCGCCTTTGAGATACCTGACTGATATGTGACCGGTTCACATGCTCAAGGCATTATCTCGATCACCAGACCATTCAAATATGAAAAGACTTCCCCTGTGTGAGATGAGCAAGGGCCTTTGGTTGGTTTCCTTATTCCCTCCTCCAGCACAGAACACAGGCTTTCCCTGGGGCCACTGGGGTATATTTTATACAACCTGGACAATACTGAAGGCTCAGATATTGACCAACACATTTGTCTCTCTTGCTTACTGCTTATGGCATGCAGTCCTCTGAGGAATAAAATATTTTCATTATGGTGTCTGGGTAAAATGTATAGCCTGTGGTATACAGGAGGAGGTCAGCGTAGGTTGTCTGGAGATCCCTTCCTGGCCTTACTATGAGACTTTCGTATGAACTATCATATTTTAAGGTGTTGATTCCAAAGAATATTTTTGGCTACCATTGCAGAAAATGAAGTACTTCACTATTATAATCTGCTGATGCTTCCTTTATTAGTACCATGTATGTGCACATATCTATGTACGTACACATGGATCTGTATATACATTGATATACAGTTGAATGCTCACATGTATTAACATGTAAATGTAACTAAACAGCATACACAACAAACTGTTTGTTTGGGGGTTTTTTTAATGAATTGGTTTTCTTGTTCCTGGACCAGCTTAACCCAAAGGAAAAACATGAAGTAAATTGCCTGTGGGTTTGCTCTCAAACAGCTCTCTGTGCTGGACAGGAGGGTGAGACTATGAATCATCCACTGGTCATCCACTCATACCGAAAGAATAATAGACAGTCTGAGAACAGCGTCCAGCATCATTCCTGGAGTTCAGGAACCGTGTTCCTATTACATGCCTCTGTTTTAAGAGGTTTAAAAAAAATGGCATTAAGTGCACTTGCTTTAGGCCAAATTTGGGGTTGAAAGGAACCAATTCAGAAGGAAACATACTGAACAAATTAACTCTCTTCCAGTATTCTACTTAACCGTTTTAATTAATGTGAACATTGATAAGTGAAAAGTCAGCTAGTTAAGATTGTTTATTCTGAGCTTGCAACTTAACGGGAAGGGTCAATTACAGAACCATAAGCAAGAAAATATGTGCATGTGTGAAATGGTTCTTAATAGCTTTAAACTACTGTTTTGAAGTGGTCCATTCAAAGCATCATCGCTGAATACTTTATGCCTTTAAATTTTGAAAGAAACTTGGTAACTGATTTGTCTACGCTATTTCCTTGCTCAGGAGGTAAAAACCTCTAGATTCTTACCAAGCTTGTGTGCAGGCTGCTCTACAGAATAAAAAGTAGACAAGATTGCTAAGATAGATCTTTCAAAGACAAAGAAAGGGAATGAGTCACTTGCGCTAAGAAAGCGCAAAAGAGGGAGAATGAAAACAGGTCACAGAATACGATCTCAGTCCGTTGTCTGTGAAACCATAAATTGATTTTCTCTGCACTCTAAATATCCACAAGCCTATTACTAGTAGCATGTTTAAAAAAAAAATCCATGTATTTATGAATATATATAACACCATACATTTCAAGTTTCAGGCCTTGATCTGCCAGATAAAATTCACGAGTTAAGGGCACTTTTTACAAATGTATTTCCAGGATCAGATCCTTCCCAGTATCTTGCTTTCAGTCAACAATGACACTTGTTGTTAAGAAATCGTAAAAGCAATAACACAATAGAATTAATGAAAGTTACGTATAAAATGTATATACTTCACCCTGACAGTTACTGAGATTAATGTTAATGTGAAGTCCTCATATCATTGCATACAACAGCGTTCTTTATTACATCCTGAGAAATAGATTTCAAGTCGCTTTGCTAAATATTACATAACAAGAAAATCCTTTTAGCCCTTGTTTGCAATCTACACTTCACTTAGACATCTTAAAATCACAAAAGCCATCCACAGAGAGAGATTTAAAAATCATTACCTTAGAATCCTTGTTTAATAGAAAGTGATGGCTTAAATGCTACAATATGTTCCTTGAATATCTTCACATTAAATGGTAATTGAACAAAAAGCTGCCTGGCCCTCTTCAAGGGCAAGTCCCACAAAGCTCCTCATTATCGTAATTTCCAATTTGGAAGCCAAACTAAATAACAAGAAGTAATTTGCCAATTAGAACTTCCTGCTCTTTTTCCCTTTATTCCTTAAACACCATTCAGGGGCTGAACCAGTCAAACACTTTTAGCTTCAAAACTGCAACTGAAAGAATTTAATTTGTGTCTCTCCACAGTGAGCCTGTCAAGAGGCAGCAGTGATGCATACCATGTCCTGACACAACGGTTGCCCTTAAATACACAGCGAGTTCTCCATGTACTTGCTCTGCCTAGGGTTTCTTCTTCTCATTTCCTTCATTTTTCTTCCCTTACAATATACACACACATTTTTCCAAACTTAAAGACTTCTCATCCAGGATTTCTGACATATGGAAACATCCCACTGACAAAATTTGTCTTTTGTGTTTGAGAAGCTTTTAGAAAGTAAGAGGCACTTCATGATAAAACCAACACAAAAGAGTGCTCAGAAGAAACAAGGTTCCATTCAGCCGGTGAAAGCCACAGAGCCCAGATCATTCCAGAGAGATTTACAGCTTCAAAACCAAGACCACGTATGAATTCTACTATATACACCATCCTGAGAATTCAAATCCTGACCAAAAATAATGAAATCGGTTTAGTTTGCAGAAGCTCATTTGACGTGCGTACGTGCAAGGCCAAGTGCAGGTGTATGTACACGGTATGGTATAGCAGTGATGCTCAGATCTGCGACTAGGACTTTGAGTACGTTAGTGTCCTGTCACACAGGGCTTTGGCATTCCTGCAAGCCTTTCAAATTGGGATTTTTTGTTTGGTTGGCTTTTTCCTGACTGAAATGGTCAGTGAGCTCATGCCTTAATTTTAAAGGAGGCAAGAGGAAATGGATGGAAATGAAAAATGGTTTAACAAACTTAAGCTGGAAACTCTATCACACACAGTGCTAGCTCAGGTATCACAGCTGTCTTGTCATGATGGCAGGTAGCGGGAGGAACTCATTGGTTAAGCACCCTGTTAACATAACTACAGTCCTTTCAGTAGGTAAGCAAGCTCTGTGATAGTACGCTGCCACGTCTGTGCCATACTGCATTGTGCCATGCAGCAAAACTCTAAACCTTGGGAAACATTTAACAGCCACAATTATTTTTGAGGTCAGTAAGTATAATAGGCTGGAACTGCTTCACGATTGAGAAATTAGGAAAGTTCCATTTTAATCCATGTCTAGCACCATTTCAACTTCCAGTCCATAGCAGGAAATCAAAAGCTGGCCAAAATTCAGAGTTATGATTAAAAAAAACATACGTAAAATGACATTAACAACTCAAATTTACCCAGGGTCATGATGGGGTATCACTGATGACATGTAAAATCCAGCTGAGTGTTTTCTTAAAGGAAGAACTAGTTTGGTGAATTCCACAGACCTGTTTATACACCAGTTCATACTAGCAGATCGTAATGAACCACTATAAATTGAATCTATGCTTTTCAGTTTACTGAAATTGCATTCAAATTAAAGTGAGCATAAATTGATGGACTGTTTGAAAAGGAATTTGAGGCAATCGAAAAACCACGTTTTCTTAGGTAACTGAAAATACTGTATTGCTATGAAAGTCTGCCATATATTTGCACAGATACATTTTAAGATGCTATAGAAGTATTATAAGAGAACAGTCAATCTAGAGCAAGGATGTCTCTGCAGTTTTTTATATGCTTATGGTAACATAAATGCCAGATTCTAAAAAAAAAAAAAAAACCAAAACCAAAAAAAACAAACAAAAACAAACCAAAAACATTTTTAGAATACTTTTGTCGCTATATATATGCCCTCTTAATAAAAAAATCAGTGTGATTATTTGCTTTAAGAAAGGTATTTAGCGTTTTCCTTTTATTTATTTACAGAAGGTTTTCCATTGACCTTTCAGATCAGCAGCTTGATTTAAAGAGAGTCCAATATTTCCTGCAACAGTCTTCTATAGGAGAAGAACGAAAAGAATGATTTAATAGTATACAGATTAAAGTGTCTTTTGAGGAAGCAGGACTCTGCGGTCAGAACATCACATTGCCACAACAGATCCTGGGGGTGGGGGGACGGGGAAACAAAGTGTGTTATTTTGAAAGCAATAAAAAATTTTGAACTTTGTAAATTTGTGGGGTTTAAACAGAACTGTAAGCTCTTAACGCTCTTCTGCAATTGCCATATCCATTACAATGACTATTTAAACATTTTTTCTCTTGTTCAACTGTTTCTGGATAAACTCCCCCTTTTTAAGGGGAAAATTTTCAAAATCTAAAACCACAAGGATAGGCTTACCTCATACCTACTGTGTGAGAAACATGGGACAGCTTGTTCAGAACAAGTCTCTTTTGGGTCTTTCTGATGCTGTCTGTGCAGCTATTTTGTGGCATAAGTGGAAGCCAAGATTTGAGGAAGGCTGCAACACACAGAAATCAGTCAAACCTCATCTAACTTATGCCATGCACCCTGAGTAGCTGAACTGGGTTTGCCATACACCCTGAGTAGCTGAACTGGGTTTGAAAGAGACAGTAACAGATAGTATTTCTTGTTATAAGTGATGCAGAAAAAAATACAATAGGACATACACGTAGGTGGTATGTTTACCGGTTAAAAATGTCTACAAGAAATAATAAGAAAAATGCAAACCTAAGGGACCCATGCAAACCTGAGTACACAGCAGTGATTGCAACTTATATTGATTTATCTAAGGCGGATTTAAATCAGACAGCACTGAGGTACTGATTGCTCATCCTGGGCAAAAGATCTTCATGGAAAATTTGCACCTGACTATCTTGGAGTAAAAAGACTTTATATTTGACTCAGGTAAGCAGAATACATCCTTCTCATGCTGAAGTACCAGCAGACTGCTATTTGAGAAGCTTTCCTAGTCCACCCAAATTGCAAAAGACAAGGGGAAGACGTGAGAGATAATAAACACCTCCATATAGTGTTACACTTAACATCACTAACCCAGGGTGGACTTAAAGTCCAAGAAGGTGCCTTAATAGCCCTACGCCTTGATCATTTCACCATTAAAGTCTTCTCCAGTATGGAACCCTGCTGTTTTCTAGGTACATGCAGCTTGTCTGACTGAACAGATTTTCTGGTTTTTAACACTGACCATAAAGGTCAATGTTTTTTGCTGCATAGTCGAGTCAAAGCATTCCTTCCCTCATTAACCCTCACAGAGTATAGCAGGTATGTGGATAACAAAATACTGCCTAACAATCACACCTAATGTATATGTCTTTGCTATATATAATGAAGTCTGAAATAAAGATACTGTGAACCACTAGATAAAAGCTTTGTAATAAAGCACTACAACACTTTAAAAAAAATCGCATCTCTGTCAGTCAAAGTGTACATTCAGTCTAATGGCAAGAGGCAAAACCAGAAAAGGAAGACAAAGTAAAAAAAGGCAAAGTATTTAACTGGTCTACAAGATGATAAAATATCATTAAATCACATCCATATATATCAGAATATAAGTTGCAATCTCATTTATAGATGAATTCTGGTGGGAAAGATGAAATATAGCCTCTGGTCACCTCAAACTAGAGCCCGATATGAAAAGCTGTGAAAAACAAAGGTTCATTCATAGACCATCAAGAAAACATAACTATATACTTCAAGATCAATCTTGCTGTGGATACTCTGAAAATTGGCTTACCCCAGTACAGTTCTAAAAATAAAAAATAAAAAAATTGATAGGCTTCTTGAATTTCAAAAGACTTTGGCAGTTCTCCTCAACTCAGTTAATCAAGTTATACCTCCTAAGGGTTCTTCTGAGACAACTAAAAATCCCATTTTCATAGTACTCAAGGAATTATGACCCAGTCTTTATGCGTGGGGTAAGACCCAGGAGTCAATCTATGAAACAGTGCTTTGTTTGACAAAAATATAAATATATGTACTTGAAGAAACATCTTTGCAACTTTCCAATTTATTTTAACAGCATGCATCAGAAGTAATTTAGTTCAAAAAGACAATAAGCAGGAGAAATTGAATTAAAAGCTGAAAAAAGAAATAACTTTTGTAAGTCTACACTAAAACTCCAAGGAGCGACCTTCACAGTATGCAGAAGTCATGAACACATATATAAATGCTTATATTAATATTCACTAGAAACAATATACCATTAATACAGTGTATATATTACACCCAGAGATCTCAAAGCACATTATCAACCACGGTGATAGCCCAGTTCCATGTGACATAGGCATTTTGTTCCTACACTAATTTTCAGGGTAGGTAAAATGAAGAACCACCCGGTTTTTCTGTTTCCTTTCTAAAGAAAAGTAATTCACTATGGCCTCATGTTCCGAAAACAAGTGTTTGCTGAGTGGCATATGTAGGACAGCGGTGGGCAAAGTCCCTCGAACCAGATTACTAGTTCTGGAAACACCAAAGAACAAACTCAGTAACGGCTGTTTTCTAAGCTATACACTGTTCAGCTTCTTAGCAGGTATCATTAGTCTCACTTTTAAATGACTTCACTGTCACATAATCCAGCATCATTCAAAATACTTTGTCATTTTCCTGTCAGACAACTAAGGATTAATGAGATAGAACCCAAAGCTGTTCATAGCAATGTAGTCATCAACTAATTCAGTTTTTGAATAGAATTCTGTCAGGCCGTGAAATCTTTCTTACCTACGTAAACACAGGGAAGTTTTTGAAAAAGCAAACACCTTTTAGTCTTCCACTTGTACAACATACTTCATATGGTCAACCATGACTTAGACACAAAACGTACAGGTATCTGCAACCCAAATCAGGACTCCTCCATCTCTCCCAACCCTACCGCAAGCGTGACGAGAATGCTCAAAGCACTATTTTTCTGACTTATGCTTGCAGTCCATTTGGCTGGTGTAAATACATAGTGATAATCTGGGTCCACAGTAGGGCTGGGAGACCAATTAAGAGCACATTCAAAAAACCACGGCAATGAAGTTATACGTTAAACACGCACTAGAGCACCATGCTATCAGATGTAAACTGGTTTACAGCGCCAAGGGGCAAGGCCATGTATTTCAAATTCTGTCCTAAACCACGAGCCAGGCTGTCCCTCACCCCACACTTGGGCAAAACGGAGGACTCCGAGGAAGAACATGGCCACCAATGCACTGCCTCCCTTTGCTGAAACCTCATAGAAACCTCTGTTTGGGTGGCCTGTATGTCTTCGTTTCTGGGGTCGGTGTGCACCAGGAAAACACATGAGAGGAAACGGGAAAATGGCCTTTCGTGACTGTTGTGCACTCCTGGTATCAAAGCTACGTCTGCAGTGTGCTGCACGGGGAAAATTGCTCACAAACAGGAAGGCTCCGTCACGTTAGTTCAGCCTTTTAGTTTTTACACAGAATATATAGCCAACTGTAACATTTTATTGTATCAATTAAAAACATTCTCTGGAAAACTCATAATACGATGTATAAACACTAAAACTATATAGCAATACATTTACACATACAGTGATACTCAGTCTTTGCTGTCCCTTACTGCGTCAAACCATTTGGTGGTCCCGTTCCTGAAGAACACCTGTTAGTCTCGCAAAACCCACCAGCGTAACCGGCAGTTTACTGGCAGCCCGAGCAGGGTGGCCAACGACTGGCGTGAGGAATGAATTGCCCTCAGAGGCCTGGAGAGGGTCGTTCTGCAACGTGGCTGAGGTGGATCAGCAGGAGCTGCCCGCGTTAAACCTGTGCTGCCAATAACCATTCCTATTCAGTAAAAGCGATTAAGCAAATATGGAATCACACAAGCACACGGTAAATGGCTGCTGACTTCAGCACATGTGTCCAGGTCCTATAATAATCTCTTTCTTTCAAATTCAGTAAAGTCAAAGACATACGCTGTGAACAGATGTTCTCAGAGGGCACCCACCTGTGATATTCACATCTGCTCAGAGAAACCACAACCTGTTCAGTCCTACTGTCTCTGCCATTTTGCACAGCAAAACTAGAACTGTCACTGGCTCCTGACGCTGCACGCAGCTCCCACATCTTCATCAATTCACTTTGTTTGGTACAAAGACATGACAAGCCAATGAGATGGGATCTTCAGGATATTTATTTTAGGAGCCATGGAAAGCAGAAGATGTTTTGCTGTTACTGCAACCATTCCAATATAAATATTGCCAGTGTATTTAGTTTGCATGGCAAGGTTTTGGTAGCGGGGGGGCTACCGGGGTGGCTTCTGCGAGAAGCTGCTAGAAGCTTCCCCCATGTCCAATAGAGCCAATGCCAGCCGGCTCCAAGACAGACCTGCTGCCATCAGCAACAGTGGCAGCACTTCTGGGATAGTTAAGAAGGAAGAAAAAACCTAGGAGCAGCATTTGCAGCCAGAGAGAGGAGTGAGAAGATGTGAGAGGAACAGCTCTCTGCAGACACCCAGGTCAGTGAAGGAGGACGGGGAGGAGGTGCTCCAGGTGCCAGGGCAGAGATTCCCCTGCAGCCCATGGAGAAGACCATGGTGAGGCAGGCTGTCCCCCTGCAGCCCATGGAGGATGATGGTGGAGCAGACATCCACCTGTAGCCCATGGAGGACCCCCCGCCGGAGCAGGTGGATGCCCAAAGAAGGCTGTGACCCTGTGGGAAGCCCGTGCTGGAGCAAGCTCCTGGCAGGACCTGTGGCCCCATGGAGAGAGAGGAGCCCACGCCAGAGCAGGTTTGCTGGCAGGACTTGTGACCCCGTGGGGGACCCCACGCTGGAGCAGTCTGATCCTGAAGGACTGCACCCCGTGGAAGGGACCCATGCTGGAGCAGTTCGTGAAGAACTGCAGCCCGTGGGAAGGACTCATGTTGGAGAAGTTGGTGGAGGACTGTCTCCCATGGGAGGGACCCCACGCTGGAGCTGGGGAAGAGTGTGAGGAGTCCTCCCCCTGAAGAGGAAGGAGCAGCAGAGACAATGTGTGATGAACTGACCACAACCCCCATTCCCTGTCCCCCCCCCGTGCTGCTGCAGGGGGAGGAGGGAGAGAATTCAGGAGTGAAGTTGAGCCTGGGAAGAAGGGAGGGGTGGGAGGAAGGTGGTTTTAAAATTTGGTTGTATTTCTCATTACTCTACTCTGTTTTGCTTGGTAATAAATTAGATGAATTTTTTCTAAGTTGAGTCTGTTTTGCCTGTGACAGTAACTGGTGAGGGATCTCGCCCTGTCCTTATCTCCACCCAGGAGCCTTTCATTATATTTTCTCTCCCCTGTGCAGCTGAGGAGGGCAGTGATAGAGCGGCTTTGGGGGGCACCCGGCACCACAGCCAAGTACAATATTGGAGCATCTATAACTCAAGACCACAGTCTGCAGTCGTCTTTATTTGAAGAATAATCTTAACTTAGTACTAAGTCATATTCAGCCCCCATTTTTAAATCATTTGGTTATTCAGCATTTAATTAGGAAATATTTTATACAGTAAGCTATTTTCTTCCATATATAATGCTTCTCTCCATTTAGCATTTCAAGATAATGGTCCATGCTTTGAAGCATGTTTATTTTATAATATAGATTTTATAATAAAGCATAATTACCTTATATGTAAAACTGGCTGCATAATAATGACTTGTAATTAAGAAATAATTTTAATAATGAACTTAGAGGAAAATATTTAGCCTCACAGTTATTTATTTTTGTTAATAACCTAGAGATGATGTTCCACTGGGATAAAAGTTAAATTAGTTGGGACTCCTTGAACTTCAGACTTCACGTTATACACTTAAAAGCAGAACAAAGAATCCCACTAGCTTCAGTAATACATGAATTAATAATTGTACCAAATACATAGGAGAGGAAATCAAATACCATTTTGAAATAATTGACATCCCACCAATGTTACTATTAAAATGCTGAAGCAACCAGTTTTAAACTCTGTAATTTAGTAAATAATTTAATTCTCAGATTAAGTATTTCCACCTCCTGCTGTACTTCCCAGTACCAGTATTTTAAGTAACGCAGTTGTTAGAATTGGAAACATTTAGTCACAATAAAGAAACTAAATTACATGATTGCCTCAAAACTCAACATAAATAAAACTGAGTCATTTGCAACTGCAACTTCACCTGAAATACTGGTTTTAATGCCGTAAAACATGTATGTATCTAGGTATTTATCAATGGCTTCTCTCTGCAGAATCTATGCACTGAGAATGATGTATTTATGCCCACTGGGCCTACGAAAAATGAAAGGTCACTCAGAAAAATGCAGCTTCCATCAAGAATTATTTTTTGAAGCAGAAATGTTTGCATTTGAAGGACTATTCAACACACCTCATCAGGATCTGAAAATTGACTCTGCCACTGCTGCTAGAGCAAGGCTTGAAGCAATCCTTCAGCAGTTTGGCGATGGTACCACTGGATGCGATACCCTGCAAGGCACAGACCTTCGCTTCCAAGAGCGTGTAGCCTGCCCCCGCTGCCTGATAGCTCGTTCCATTGCGGAAGGGCAGGATGCCAGGCTGGCTACCCACCCTCCGCTGCAGGCTGACGCACTTCTCCTCCATCAAAATGAGGAGCCGCTCTAGTCGCTTGTCTCATCTGTGCCTCTTATCTAACACCTGTCATTCAGGACTGAATCTGCAAAGATTACTGGATACAGCTAAACAAGGAAAGAGACACAGAACAGATTTTCATTACCAATGAAAATGGGAAAAAAAAACCCCCAAACCCTAGCACTACAATAATTTAAACAAGATTGGACAACATGTATTTAGAGAACCATCCTGCCTGAGAAAGACAGCACACAGGATAAACTTCTGAGACTTTTCTGGCTTTCATTCCTACAATCCCTAAAGAGAAACTAATATACTATGATAACATTTAATAAAAACCTAAGACCACAGTTTGCAGTTTTGATGACAACAAAAATTTTCACTGAAAGGAAAAAAAAAAAACAAACACCAAACACTAAAAAAACCCCAAAAAACCTAATCAAAATTTTCACTAGAAAAATATAAGAGACCCTTGAAGCAATTTCTTAAGTTGTTCTGAGACAACTGGCCTGTTTGCTATTTTTGTTTTGTTTCAAACTAGAAGCACAGAGGCATTCTAAAGAACAGGCGAGGTTGCCTGTACAGCATGTTTGACCTCCACAACTAACCCTTAGCCTACTGGGAAAAAGCAGCACATTCCAAACCCCCATTTATCACTTATTTTAACTGTCATAAATTACTTTCAGTGCTATAAAACAACGGGTTACAATCCAGTAAAATATTAGAACTCCAGAAAGTTTATTCAGGCTTAGGTATCAATTTTAAACACCCTACCACCCCACCAAATTTGCTTATCGTAAGAGCTGGTTTCAACAGCTGTAATTCATAAGTGCGGTGCCCTTGCTGCAGAGAAAAGCAAAGCAGCATTTGGTAGCAAAGTTTGATCCTCCGTGAACAATGTCGTAAGGACTAACAGAACACAGCTAAACAAAGCGTTCCATTGACCCTGCCTGCTCTTCTGGACCCAGTGATTTCATGCTGTTATTCTTGCATATTCTTAACATATTTTCAAACATATGCCGAGGTACAAAAAGACTGTATATATAAATTCCATATTTAAATTATACTCTTAGCTCTCCCTTTCCATAGCCAGAGTAACTCTACTGGTTTTCTATTGTGATCTTGGAACTGCATAATGATTAGAGTGCTAATTCTGGATCTATTCAACTAAGACACATTGGTTTAATGTTTTACAGCATACTATTAGTTTTGTTCACAAAATGCATTCATAATATCCTGAAGAAATTCTGCTTAGAAAGGTAGCATAATAGTAATACAAGAAAAAAAGTGCAAGTAGTATTCTTCCATATGAGACCAAATGAAAGCATTTACAAGTTTCAGGGAACTATCCACTTGCCACCTCTTCCATTCTCTGTTTATTTCTCTCTCACACACACCCCATACTCACCTCCCAAAATTTTATTAAAAAAACCAAACATATTTTCTATGGTCTCACCAAATGGACAAAAAATCCTTTATATTTAAGGTAAGAAAACAGCCCATGGGAAAGCAAACACAAACACGTCTAGCAGATGCACTTGCAGAGTAACAAATTTTACATTTCCAAGTGTCTGCCTGAAGATGCAGAACTGAGCTGGTCCCTGTCAGCTGTCATTGCCACAGCTCAGAGCGTGCAAGCTCTAATTTGACCCTTCTGGAAAAAAAAAAGCAATCAGAAAAGCATAAAAGGAAGCATTTAGACATTGCTGTTCGGCATACTCACTAACCTAGTGTGTAGGTGTCAAGTAAAACAAAGAGATAAAGAAACTTTCTGAAGGGGGTTGTGTGTTCCAGATAAAAGCAACGACCTCTAAAGACCAAGCTTTTGAAGTGGGCTTCCCAGGACTAAAACATGGACAAGAGTAAAACATATCTTCATTTCCACTGACATTTCACCTCCCACCCCACTCCTTCCACCCCCTTTCCTCCAAGGGAACACCAAAACCTCTAGAAAATAGAAACATGACCTGTAAGTATTTAAAGAGCAATCAACTGAGGAACACCACAGTAAGGCATCTTCATGCATCTGTGATCCACCTCCAAAGCACCTTGAAGTTGCACTTTATCACATTCACATTCTAACATGAAGTATCACAGCTTCACAGATAGCTTTAGACACGTGCATCGGTTCAACTCAATTTTCTGAAACAGCATCTTTGCCAGCAATGTCACACCAATAACCAAACCGTACAGACGCGTGAAGTTGGCTTACAAAAGACAAGACAGAATTTTGCATAGTATCCATATAACTGTAGAGTCTACATTGTAAACAAGTAAAAAACAAAAAAACCCCAATTGTATAAAATTTCAGTTATACACCCTTTTATCTGCATCCTGACAGACCAGGAAATACTGTTGCAGTGAGAGAAATTTGGTATGACATTACCAGAAAATGGGCACAGCTCTTCAAGCAAGAGATAATACACATTACATTACATTGCAGACACACATGTTTAAGAAGTTAGAATAATCATTCCTAGCCCTAATTTCTTTTTTCCGAAGTATTTTCAGTTCACCTTTTTGAATTATTTCCAACAATAATCTTACTACCATTAACATGGCTATCAGATGAAAGCACTGCACAGATGACACCTTTCAAAAACCTACAAGGATTACTTGATGCAGTTCAGCAGTCAAAAAACATCTTCATGACCTTCCAGTCAAATCCTCACTTCAAGCATTCATTCATGTTTGCCACAGGGATTTAAGCACAGCTTTGTTTACAAAATCCTCTTTGTTAAAGGCTAACACTGATAAATCTAACATCAAAACTTCCTAGTATTTCAGATACGAGCAAGACCAAGAAGTCTGTGAAAATTATGTAGTCACGCAGCTCCAAAATTTTAGTAGCTAGGCCACCAATATCAGAAAATAAATTAAATTTCAATGGCCTCCTGGGATGGAGTGGGAGTTAGTGACCCACTCAGGTTCTCCCCGTTCTCAATGAATCCTTAAGCACATGGATCTGGAGACAATGCATTAAAAGCCAAATCCACCAGACACTAGGAGTGGTGATGACAACCGTCCTCTGTTCTGACCCTCCACACTGTGATTTTTCACCCATATAATATTCAATACACGGTAGTGTTTATTAACCAATTACACACGCAATTGTGAGTCACTGTTTTCACTCAGGTAAAGAAAAAAAAGCTGTCATTTCCCTAGTGTTTTCTTCACCTTTAAAATGAGATGAAATGATACAGTTCAACAAGGAATCTTCTAAGAATATGAAATAGCTTCTAACCAATTAGCACAGTGATCTTATAGAAGACAAAAGTTTACATTGAAAAATACAAAATCCACATTTTAAAGACTATGTCAAAAATACTACAATTAAAAAATCTTAATAGTATCCTTTTCTGCTAAATTGATTATGGCAATAAGACACGGCTTTTTCTTCAATGGTTGTACAGGATATACTTGCTTCCAGTGATTATACATGAAACACTTTCTATAGCAGTTTTATGGCAATGTAATCCAATAATGACCCCAACTAAGAACAGCCTATGTGATTAATATAGTTTGAGGTACGGTATTAAGTAAGACAGTCTATATGGAATGCCAAATACGTAATTTTCACAGAAAAGGTGAGGATTTGCCCAATACTGTTTGGGGTTTTTTTTCCAGTTTTAATTTTTGAGGCATGGATAATGAACTCAACACACAAAATAGACAAATAAGAGTAAACTCCCTCTCCTACCTTCATTAAGAAGATGCATAAGATTAAAGAACTATTTTTTGGGGGGTGGTGGTTGAATGGCATACATACATATTTGATGTTACTATCTGTTTAACCATTATGGAAGTGTTACACAGGTCCTCCTCAATATCTGCTGAGCAGAGAACCAGTGGAAATACAGAGTTACTACTTAGCTTGCTGTTTATTATTCTGCTATGGTAACATAGGAATCAAGCTCTTTTGTGATAATCCTTGGTACGTTAAATTTGATGCATAAAGGGAGACGCTTTTGATTGAACAAAAGGCATCGCTAATGACTGTAAGCACACTAAGCCATTATTTCGGAAGGTGTCTTCAGAAATCTGTCATGAGACAAACAGCCCCTACAGGTTTTTCTAAAGGGTCTGAAATAAGGTAGGTAACCTTCTGCATCATCAGCCATTATTTAGGAACACTTTCAGCAAACAATAAAGCCCTACCCATATCTTTTCTTGGCTTTACAACAGAAACATATAAACTGTCAACAAAATATATAAAATACCTCCTTTAAGACATGTTTACCTTGTGAGGTGAATATATTATTTAAGTGTTCTTAAATAGTGCAGTGAAAAGGTTAAGTCTGAAAACAAGGGTCCTATTGTATCACAGTGTCAGGCAACCACTGAGATTCTGATGAACTCTGACGAATCTTATGGATTGCATTTTTTCCTTTTTCAACTTTTCCTGATTGCTCTAACAATAGTAAATAATTTCCTATAGGAGTGGCACACACTGCAGTAATATTCAAAGAATTAAAACTTCTATCAATTCCCAGATAAATCAGGAATCTGTAATCCTCCTATCCTGTAATCCATCTGTTCTTAAGTGTTGACCAGCGCCTTTTTCTCCAGAAGCTGCTGTACTGGAATGTCAACAATTCAGGGGATTTTATTCCAAAATTCACGGCTCTTTACTATGGCAGATTTTTGCTTTCACTAAAGCTGAAGCAGCCTTCAAATATACCTCTGTGTCTGGATGTTCATATTGTGCTAGCCAATTTTCTCTTTTATGGAAGAAAGTATCAGTTTGATTAGTCAGCAAACAAACTACAATAGATCATACATTCTACACTCTTACCTGAAAGACTGGTATTTCTCTAGCTTTTTATTCTTGAACATCATCACTAATTCCAGATGTGACCATCTATCACAATCATAATCTACTCCACTTAAAGGGCTGCTATTATATGCACCAAGTTATGAAATTATGATTCTGCTCCTGTGATATCCAAATTAGTCAACAGATATATTGTTTAACCTCTTATATTGTCACTGATTTCTGCTGACTGAAAAGATATAGAATCTAGTGGCTGTGGTGGGAAAGGACAGCCCGAGACCACTGATGAAAAAAAGTCCAATCGGCATAGCAATGACCAATCCTGCTCATTGTACTGTGTGCTGGTTTTTGCTGGGATAGAGTCAATTTTCTTCACAGTAACTAGTACAGGACTATGTTTTCGATTTGTGCTGAGAACGGCATTGATAACCCAGGGATGTTTTCATTATTGCTGAGCAGTGCTCACACAGAGCCAAGGCCTTTGCTGCTCCTCACACCACCCCACCAGCGAGAGGCTGGGGGTGCACAAGAGGCTGGGAGGGGACACAGCCGGGACATGCTGGACATCATGCTCAGCATATAAAGGTGGGGAAGAAGATGGAAGGAGGGGATGTTTGGAGTGATGGCATTTGTCTTCTGAAGTACCTGTTACACATGGCAGAGCCCTGCTTTCCTGGAGATGGCTGAACACCTGCCTGCCCATGGGAAGTGGTGAATGAATTCCTTGTCTTGCTTTGCTTGTGTGCACAGCTTTTGCTTTACTTATTAAACTGTCTTTATCTCAACCCACAAGTTTTCTCACTTTTACCCTTCCAATTCTCTCCCCCATCCTGCTGGGGGGGGGCATGGAGTGAGAAAGTGGCTGCATGGGGCTTCGCTGCTGGGGCTAAACCACAACACACTGCAAACACTAGACAAGGTCTCCAACATCCCCCCATGTGAAAGGTAAATGGGTTACCTAGAACTTATCACCACCCTGGCATGCATCATAAGGGTCAACATGAGTATCTGTCTTCTAGCCTTTATGTCTCAGTTTGTAGCCAAAAAGAAAGGCCTGTAATGAAGGCCTGCTTATATTATACATAATAAGAAAACGTAGCCAAGAAGAAAGGCCTGTAATGAAGGCCTACTTGTATTATAGGTGATAAGAAACTCTTCATTATTACTTTAGGTAGAAGGCTAACGATTCCTAGAATGAGCACCTGCTACACATCATGAGAAAAAGGAGGAGCTACAAGACACTTCAGGGTCCTTATGTACATACTTTTCAGAAAGGGAGGACATTAATTGCCTCCTGTAGCATCCTTATCTTGCTGAGGTGTATAGCAAACAATTACCAACATCGAAATATTGAGAAACTAGGGGAAAGGTAATTTGGGCCAGGGTCCCCACGACCACCGACTCATAAGCCCCCTACCCAAGTTATCCCACCTACTCAAAAGATAGAGGCGGAGAAAGGAACTGAGCATGCGTTCTAGTTTGCATGCTAGGCAAAGAAATATGAACCAATTATTGTAACGGGGAGTGTACCACTTTGTAATCTTTGTAACATTTGTGTGTAAATATGACAAGAGAACTAACATTAGGTGTGCCTGATCAGAGGAACTATCCTCCTGACACCCAGCGCTGCAATAAAGGAAATGCCTGCTTCTTAATGCTAAATTGGTGTTAAGGAGTTTTCTTTCATTCCCGAATTTTGGTGACAAGTTCTCCTGCTCAGCAGTTCTGGTTCTTGTCTTTGGGCACTGAGGCCACTCCGCACTGTGGGAAGAAAATATCTGCTGTCAGGGGTGCGACGTCAGCATCCTCCTCTTTGCCCTGCTGAGCAGCTGCATAACAACGAGGGGAAGACGACAGCACTGAGCACTGCTCCACTGCACAGGCTTAAAGTGCTCACTTATCTTCTTGCTCCTTAATAGGGTGCTTTAAACAGGCAGGAAGAAACATCGTGTTGTTCCTGGTGTCCTAATCAGCGGGGATGATTCACTTTTCTGCCTATATTCATACACCCTCACACGGTTCTTTTCCCTGCATCTGTTCTGCTTTTAGTATATCCAAAGAAAGCCCAGTCTCTTCCTCCTCTCTGAAACTCCAGACTTGATAACAAGTAGGTGTTTGGGGTTTATTCCATTTCAAAGTGGTGGTGTTTCTGCTCTTAGGGCTGGAAGCAACACTAGAGAAGACCTAAGCAACCACTCCTCTTTCTTTTTCTTACAGCTGCCAAGGCACCAAAAGAAGCAGCTGCAAGTGAAAAGGGAATAAGCAACTACACAGTACGCAACAGACCATCAGCAACCCACTAAGCAAAATTTGAGAGCAAATGAAATAAAGACGAAGCATTAGAATTGATTACTTATTATTTCAGTGTGACTAACAATCTATTACAGTTAGATGTTACTATAGAAGGTTATCTCCTCTGCAATGTGATTTTAAGGGTACAAGATCCATACAAGACCTCTTAGAGAGCGGACAAAAATTTAAGGGAAATTAATGTCATTGGGGGAGCTTCACCCAAACAAGACAATTCACAGTTAAAATTAAAAGGAAAATTATCAGCCTAAAAGAGACAAGTAACTATTTTTGCCATAGAAATCTCTATGATCAGTTGTCAGAGCTTGTTTCTCTTCCATTTTGACCTACTGGCAGAAATCAGGAATGAACATGATTATATTTCAGGTTGATGGGTAGAGAGCATCATGAATATAAATTTCAGTTTCTTCTTCTTAAAAAAGGGACAGCATCGCAGCCTGTATCAAGTGTCTCTTGATACAGCAAAACCTCTATTCAGCTTAAAGGAAGCAACATCAGGCTAATAAATTCCTTTTACAGAGACATAAGCAGACTTTAAATGCATCAATGGTGTTATCACAGGAATGAAAAACGTGACAGAATTAAAAGTACACATCTGTGATCGTGCTCTTCCTTCACGTATACTAATACAAATCAAGAAAGTCAGTAGAGCTACTCAGTCTAAATGAGATGAGAAAGAAACCATCTGTCAGAATACAAAACAAACAAACAAGTGAATATGCTTTACAAATTTGAAGAAGTCTTAAGGATTTCAGATTTGTAGGTTTATTTTAATACAGGGGCTTAAAATACTCCTTAAGCCAGTCTTCACATCAAAAAAGTGTCCTTGTTTCTTTGTAAAGGCTACAGAGAATGTAACATAGCTCCTCTTGAGAGACAAGAAAAATAGAACACACACGCATATAGCCTGCGTGGACCAGAACCATTAACAAAGGTGACGCTTTAAACCACATGCGATTATCTCTCCACTTACTGAACTCATATGTTCAGCCGAGAGAACGTCATGCATTAGCAAGAGGCTTTTTTACTGTGATGTTTGTAACACGGTTGTTCATCCATATTATCAACAAATCTGCGAAACCCAAGCTTTACTACTCCAGCTGCCTTTTACATGCACAGCACGAGGAGTCATTGATACAAGAAAGTCTTGAGCTGGCACCAGGCACACAACCGTGTGGCCAACACTGACATACACCGAGTTTAAATAGTGCCATACCATTCCCAACACTGTAGCGCCAGTATCAAAGGCATGGACATAATTGAAATGCCATAGTCTATGTCTCTAAAGCTTCTGAATACCTCTATATAAAATTACAGTTTTGTTGACAAGCCACCTGTTAGGCTGAAGAAAAACCGTGTAACATTGTGCCCTTGTGAGGCCACCTTTTACTGCATGTCCTCATGACATTTTTCCTTTTCCCCAGCGCACCAGCCCGGCTGCGTGAGTCGCCCTGGCCAGGGCAGAGTCGGGCGATGCCTGCTGGAGCCCTGCGGCGGCCCTGGCTCGAGGGGCACGTTGCCTCGCTCAGCCGGGCCACGCTCCCTGGGAACACGCCCCTCCTGCCACCCCTTCGAGCTGCGCCGTGCACTCTCCCACGAGCGCCAAACCTCGCTTTTGTTGCGACGGGACGAAACGATGGGGGCAGAAGGAGAAGTGGTTCCTTACTTTAATTGGAGCTCCATGGGAAAAGAAGCTTCTCAAAAAGTCATAGACCATACATCACATTACTGAGTTGGGGGGCAGAGGTGGGGAGGGTGGGGGGTGGCTGAGACCAAACTATTTCACAATCCATCTCTATGACTAAGGATTTTCATTTTTAATTTTTCAGGCAGGGTGTATATCTGTCGAAAGTGTCAGTTTTTAAAAGTTCTGTACTTGCTTTCGGTATATTCAAATACCACTGTGGCATTGCTCTCATGGAAGACTAGGATTGTGAAAAGTGATCTGGGAGATCAGATGAGAACTACAGCGCAGAACAGGAGACAATTTCAAGGAGCTTCCTTGGTTGTTTGTCTTTTTTTTTTTTACTTCATTGGTTTTTTAAAGTTTTAATAGTAATGTTCTAGAGCATAAGAAAATCCATATGTTGATAATGGGTTCCTTCTGATCTTTAGATACTTAGATAAGGCCATCTTCTTACTGTTTCCTTTTTACAAAGATAATTTACAAAGTTTCTGACACAGCCATCTTGGCCTCCATACTAAGCGTTCTAGCTCCCCTTATTTGCAGTTTAAGAAGAGAATATAAGAATTACAAACCTTACCATTTTGCCCACAAATAAACTTCAGTGCCAGTTTGGAAAAAAAACCTTTTTAAGTTCTGCAGGGCAGTTTAATTCTACAGCAACCCAGATTTTTGCTCCCATACAAAGACTGCCAGCTAACAATTGTAGTAGTAGCTTTTTTGCAGTGTGGACACCTGTTCGCTACAAACTGAAGTAAGACAGGCTACTCATTTCACATAAACCACCAGCTGTTAGATGGTACCAGGATTCAGTGACTACTGACCTGGGATAGATTTGAACTGGTGACCCAGGAGTGGAAGACTGTATATCCAATTACGAATCCACATTTAAAAAACTTAACTTGCACTTTTTAATTGCATTCTGATCTCAAAGATCTCCATTTTAACAAATGCCCCTCATTTCAATGAAATGCAGGCATATCTAGGAACTTTGTTCTTTTTAAATTGTGGATTTAATTGCACGCACACTTGATTGCATTATATTATAAGAGTGTATGGGTAACTAGCTATTATCTTGACTTCCTAGCTGTCTCTCACCGTACATGTAATAAGAATGTACAAGTCTTAAAAACTCTGTGCCTAAAACAGAATGGGGTTTACAATTTCTTTGCAGCATATGAGTTATGCTACAGAAGAAGGTATTTAAGTACAACTGAGGTACGTTCAGCAGTTCTGAGCAGCTGGAGGGCAGGGGATCTGACAGTAAGTATTAGCAGATAGTTACATTAAATATGCAGAAACAAAAAAAAAAAAAAAGACTACTACTCTTAAGAGCTAGGAACAAGTTGACTTGGAGAGCAGAGAAACACCTTGAGAGATGGGAAGAGATGGTAACATCTAACAAGTCCTGGAGCGGCGGTCCCATTCCCACTGTTTCTGCAGTAAAAGCAGCACGGCAGCTGCAGCGCGCAGGATGCCCCTCTCTGCTGGAGGAGGAGGGAGAGGAGGAAAATGAGAAGATAATAGAGAGACGAGAAGGAAATACAAACAGCTTTGCACTCGTGGTGAAGAACTAAATAGCGAGGGTATATTTATTTATTTATGACTGAAGTGGCACAGAGGCCCAGCACAGATCGCCGTACTCAGCTTCCTAGACTTTAAACTAGCTTGGACACCTTTCGTGCAGCCTAGCTATAATCTAAGCCTTATGCAAAATGTTCTGATAGCACTCTGACTTAGGCAGTTCCACTGCCAGGAAAAAAAAAAAAAAGTAAAGACAGGAGACTTCAAGTCTGATTTTGAGTCCGTAAGAATGGAGAAGTGAACACACTTTTGTAAACACAGAACTATTCAGGAGTAAGAAAACTACACACAGAATCTTAGGCTGTAGAATTACAGCTTTAATGAATTTAGGGTCTTTGCAAGTGGGAAACTTCAGAACAGACATTAAAGTACTACAGGAGCCAACTGAAGCGAATGTGGTCAGGTAGGCCCGAGAACAGTCTGCAAGAAAAACAGCAGCAGAAGAGATTCTACAAGCAGCAGACCATTAGGAGAGAAAGCTGTACAACTAAAGATCACAAAATAAAGCCCAAAGCAAAAAACAAAAACGCAGACCTTCTGCATGCAGAGAGCAGCTCATGCACCCCAGTGCTCAAGGAATAAGCCAAATTCACTTGTTATAAAATTTTTTTATATATGCTACATAATGCACAATGTCTTATAAACAGGAAGAAGTAGTAGTCATTGAATTTGGATATTTTGGGGATGGAAAAGTACTACCAGAACTACTTCAAGACTTCTTATGGAAAACACAAAAATAGCAGCAACTCAGATCTAAGTAGATTTGGAATTTTAACTGAGTTACATACCTGCGAAAGTAAGGTATGGGAATGCTCAGAGGGAAAGCCTTCAGCTAGCTATTAACCACGAAGCAATGAATTAGTCTGTGAAAAAATTGAAGGCTCATCTGCCTCGATTCTTTAAACACCCGTTATATTTACAGCAACCCGTGAATGCTAATGACTGCCCTAAATCACAAGATTTATACTCGGATCGAAAAAAAAATCCCGTTATCGATGTGTATTCTGTCCTATCTGAACATAGCTCCAAAGCCTGTTCTATATCTTGAGTCAGATTATTGCCTCTTTCAGATAATCTCCAACCTTTCCAGAGTTTATTCTTCTGTGGTGGGAGAAACTCCTATTCATTGCGCAAAATCATTAGCTTTTCTGTAAAACACAGATTAAAAATTGCTAGGTATTGGATAGGAGCCTGGGTCTAACTTATTTGCATAAAACTCGCATCACAAGACTATGCAGAAATCACTTTCGCACACTCATTACACTGTCCTTCTGACTTGCGCAGGTTTCACTGGAGTAAAAATAGTACTAATTTGTTCTCATCAGAGCCACCAACAGATGTGAAGTGAAAGCCAATCAGGCTAGCTAGTAAACTCACTGAATTACATGAATATCTTTAAATGGTTATATCAGAAAGAAGAGGTAGATTATAATTCAAAAGCAAGCTTGCAAGGTTATTAAAAGATGAGAATACGCCAACTGGTTGAAAAGCACAAATGTGTATTGACACGCAAATATACATATGCATACATACATCTTGGCAAATATATTTTTATGCTTCAAAGCACCCAATACCACACATTGTCTGCAGCCTGTTTTCCTGCAAAATCTATTTTGGCCTTGCAGAGGCTGACAAAGCAGACTATAGAAAAAAAGGCTTTAAGTTTCTCAAGGTAATGAAAGAAAGCTTAATCCACACAGCTCCTTTCTGATAGGAAAAGTCACATTTGAAATGACAACTTGTATCATGCTGAGGCAATTTACAGGTGACAAGATACTGTATTAGCTCCCCAATGAGTATAATAAGTTAAAGCACAATTCAGTCTTAACTATCGGCCAGCTACCGTAAAGAGAATAAAAGGACAAGCCAAGCAAAAAATGAAACCGCGCGCAACAGCGGAGTTGTGGGATGAGAGTCAGCAGCATATGGTGCCCTAGCGCTGAGAGCACGCAGCCAGCTCTCGCTTCGCGTTCTAAGCGAGTCAAGTCTGAGACTGACCATGTGACTGGAGACAGGCAACCGGTGCCAGAATTTGTGCTGTGCACCCACACAGACAGCACTTCTACTTACACGTTAAACCTCCTCTACGCGGCCACCGCAGCATGCTTTGCGCAAGGCGGTAAGAGACGGTTTAGAACACATTCCCTGCGCTGCTGTTTCACGCTCCCACATGGCTTTGCTCAGGATTTGACCCTACAAACTGTGAATATTTGTTGGAAAGCTACATTCCTAGAATATGATGATAAACATGGACATGATACAGGGAATTAGAGATCATCTAATCAACCTTGGGAAGATGACTCAAAAGCTTGAGCTTCTTTTTCCTCCAACCATATGTTTCTATCAGTCAGGAGCTTAAACAAACGAACCTGAAGTTATGCATGTCAAATACGAGTTCATAAACAAATGGTATTGAGATCTTTTTCTTTAAAATCGCACTTATATTATTTACTCTTTGCATATTCATCAATACTGTATGACTAATATCCTCTTTTAAGGTCTATTACTGAAATCAAACACTGCTATAAAGATATTAAGATGAGTACAACACACTTGATCGTATAGATAGTATGATGTATGTGTAAAGCCAAGTATTGTTAATGGCACGATTCAGCAAAGTTTTTAAATTATTATAATTAAATTTTCAAGGGGCCAGAGTCTCAAAACAAACTAGAACACAAAACTATGCAATCTAAATTGCTATGGGAATTTTCTCTCTGTACCACGGTTATTCCAAAGACGAAGCAACTGCCAAGCAACACGTCATTTAGAAAACTCTAGGTCCATTCAGGTGAGAGCGAAACTCATTTGGCTTACACTGTTGTTTCAGCTTTTAACTGCAGGCCCAGCCACCACCTCTATGCTCCTTTAAGCCTGAACTGTGCCCATGGGTACAAGCTTGCCACGTTTCCTATAATTAGGAGAAAAGTGGCCATTTGTTAACCCAATGTCAATTTAGAGACTGGGCCAGTAGTCAAGCAAGAGGCGACATGCGACCTTTCTGTTGACCTGAAGGACTAGGTGATGACCTCTGTGGTCCAGCCTGTAAAGGAAAAGGAGCACTTTAAAATGGTCATTATGATTAATGGTTTTCCCAGGCTAGGACAAATGAGTAATTGCTCAAACAAAAAAACCCTCAGGCCCCAAATAGTTAGCTTTATTACCTTCAGATATCTGATATCTTTTCAACTTCTAATCCTCTTTGCTGTAACTGGGAATTACATGGAACTTTTTTTTATTTGTACTATAGGAACTAAAATTAAGCTTCTCGGAATAAAAGTATGCGTAACTAAAACACATTCCACCTGCAAAGCAAAGATATCTTTCATAACTCCCTGTTACACTGAACTTTGGGTCCCAGCTAGTCAGCTTTGCTTGTAGCATCCCAGTATCACTTGCAAAATCTTGATTTCCAAGGAAGATGTTTCAGAAGAAGAGACAATTAACAAGACGAAATTGTTAGAAAATTAAGCATGCTTTTTCAAGTTCTTCCTGAGTGAGACAATTGTCTCTTATTGTTTTGAGCGCCTTAGCAATCTGCTCTGTCAGCCCAAAAACATTTGCCATGCCAAAAATTGAACAATTCAGCATTATGCATTACCAACCTCTATTCTAACACAACACAGGCAAAGTTATATATGTTGTTGCTCAGAAGTTCACAAGATGAGACAGCTGTCAGTAACTTCTTGACAGGGCATTGCTAATGTTTATCATTAAGTGAAACATTGCTTGCAAGATCACCCCTATTCGCTTTCATAACCTCTCTAATCTGCAAAGGAACAGCAAACTTCAGAGATAAAGCCCTGAATATCCTCGTAAAGCGCTGACTTTTCCTAGCCACCAAAAGTTAACATATAATTGACAGATAACTGTGCAATTAACCGTAGAATTCATGTCATGTGTTGGTGAACAGGAGGACACTCAGTTCTGAGATCTGACATCACCGGGCACTAAATTCGCATGGGGGGGCTGTACTTCACCTCCACTGTATTTCAGTGCAACGGACTTCAGGATCAGGCCTGATAAATTTTTGTTCACAATTACTTATTAAGCATCTTTTTCAGTGTAGAGGGTGAGCAGAGCAGCTGTTAGCCTTAAGGGAGCTCTAGGTCTCAGGATGATTGGACACTACAAGGATTCATGGCCCAGGACAGGGTCAGGGTCTCTGCCATTTACAAAACACTGTAACTGTTGTCAGAAAGAATATCCTATCACAAGGGTCCCAAAGCCAACCTAATGACCATATGCAAGTGTCTCAAAAATAGCTTTCCATTATTAGCAGTTCATCAAAAGGAATATATCCCTGGAAAACAAAATACACAAAAAAAGTAAAAATCTGTTAGAATTCCAGAAGTACTGGGCAGAAAATCTCTGCAACTGTGGGAGAAATTACTATGATTGGGCACCTGCTATTCGCTTACCTAACACTCACAAATATTTATATTCTACCTTTTTTTTTTCCCCCCCAATAAAGTAAGAGAGGCCACCAGTAATACCCTTCTGCCTACATCCATGCAGATAACAGCTCTGAGTTTGGAATTCCACAACTTACGATTAAAACAAGGTTACCTGGAGAGTTTAATGGAGAATCCATACACTGCAAAAGTGAGAACACAGAATCATGAAATACTGCATTCAGAGTTCAGTATTTCATTTCCTATGAGGTCAGTGATTAAGTTCTCACAGAAAAATGCTAAGCAGTCTACAAAAGTAAAGGTTAACTGACCACTCAGACCTGGTTGGGACAAAAGTGGACAGTGATATGTACTATATAAAGTAGTTTATCCATTCTTTTTTTTTTTTAGTTGTATTTAATCTTGAATGGTACTTACAGGTAACATAAGGAGATAGATATATCTTAGAGTCTTCTAACTGAAAACAGCAAATAACAAAAGAAGTCCTTGTACGTACTTCCTTGCCTTGGAAAGGAAAATGACATTTAGAAATCTGAACCCTTGAAATGCTAATGCAATTGTAGTGTCTTTATGCATAATCACTCAAACTGAACATGAAAATATTAAAGTGCAAATG
The DNA here is from genome assembly GCF_028858705.1 of Grus americana. Taxonomy (NCBI): domain Eukaryota; kingdom Metazoa; phylum Chordata; class Aves; order Gruiformes; family Gruidae; genus Grus; species Grus americana. Next base: position 57,598,543 of record NC_072855.1, read on the forward strand.
TTTACTTGCTCTTACATGCAGGTAAAAACAGAAGTTTCTTTCTTTTTAGAAAGATTTATTTGTTATATGATTGTTTGGGTGTTTTTTTCCTCCTAAAAGTCAGCTTTTTCATCTCTGGACTGTCTTCAGGAAATCTTTGCTTAAAAGGTTCCCTTTCAAGATTGCTGCCCTTATCAACTGCTCTCTCTTCTCTGTCTTGTCAACCTTTATAAAAGTTTAAACTCCTGACATTTTCTGCTGCTTTTCTGCATCTCTAGTTCCAAACCTGTCTGTATGAATTGGTTCATATACTGGATTAGAACTGCTCTATAAAAAGTGGCTTCAGAGTAAAAAAGAATGTCAGAATTGGTTTCTGGTGCTATGAGTCATTACTCAGTAGTATTCTTTCAATTACCTGGTTTCTTATCTTTGGTGGATTGAGTTCCTACTCCCTGTTCCAAAGTACTGAAAGCTTCTAAAATTCTCTCCTCCACAAAAAGGCCACAGCAGGACTAGGAGGCAGTAGAAAACACATCTTATTCTGCTTTCCCTAGCACCATAAATAGTCTCCGTTTTTCTTAAAACATTGAATTATATGATGGTTTATTCCTCTTTCCCCTCTAACTTTTCCAAGTGAAGCATCTATTGTTCATTTGGTGAATTGGCTCAGTTCTATCAATATGGGAGCAGACACATTTAACTATTACCATGAAGGATGAACGCTGGCAGAACACGGCTATACATCTGTACTTCCCGGTATCACACCCCCCACCAAGATTAAGGTATAAAGTGTTCAAAGAACTGCTGACATGCGGACACTATTAAGAGCTTGCAACCTTCTAAACTCATATCTGGCTGAAAGCACCCTCCCACCCTTTTTTTTTTTTTTTACTGTTAGACTAATAGAAATAACATCTCAAATGGGACTTCTCCAAGTTCTTAGATACTTCTGTCCTCCCAAGAGTGTTCTCAGTCACGTCCATCTAGATTCTTACAGCTCCGTAAGTTCATATGAACCCTAAGAAAGAGACATTCGTTTAATCACACTAGTGATACAGTTCTCTGTATCCCCCTCCAATAACTGAGACCTTGTTTTTAATTTTGTATGTAATTGTTTCAAACTCACTTCCATTAGACAGCTCGAATAATGCTCAATGTGTCAGGCCTGCAGCCTTCCCATGATCTGGAGCCAACACAATATCCAGTTCTACGTTCACATGGTAATTTGACATGTTCCTTTTGTTCAAAAAAAAAAGGTATTACCTTATATTTTCTTGCTAAGTAAATTCCAGAAAAAATGAGATCATTTTTATTATTATAGCAATCCATACCATATTTATTCCTTTCACAGACATAAATGAGCAATCCAAAGCCCTAATCAAAAAATAAGCCAATTCAAAGTAAAAATAAAGCCTAAGTAATATAAAGCTTTATTGCAGACTAGGCTCAGTCATACCTCTTGAAAGGTTTCAATCTATCTATTAGTGATTTGTTTTAAATATCTGCTGGGCATAAGACCCATTCATATTGCTGAGGGATTTGTTTGAGAAAATACCTTGGTACCATTTTAATAGCCTTCGGTAGACAGATATTGACAGCATTCCACATGAAACTTTACTTGCTGGATGATAGAGATGTGCAGCACTTAATCATAGGCTTTATCGATCCATTCAAATTCAACATAAGTTTACCAGCAGACAGAATCCACAGCTGCTGGGCACACAGAATCCAACTGTGGACTAAGATTTTAAAAGCTTCTGAAACTGCCGTAATCATTGCTATTGTTTTGGTCTGGATTTTTCCATTCTCACTAGAAATACTGGACATAAACTGCATGTGTCCTAGCACTTTAAAAATTCAATCTATTATTAAAGAGCTGAAGTCAGACTTAAGTTATTTTACTGCTTCCATTAGGTATATATTTTGTCTATGAAAAGAACAAGCAAGTAGTATAGGACAAAAAAGACTTTCTCTTTCTTCCTGTCTCCTATTCCTCCCTCTCCAAAACCCTGGAGATTGAGCATGTTCCTTAATTGGTTTCAGCCTGCTATATCCATCTTTTCAAATCACAGGAGTTAAATTCAAATTTAGGTGCAACAGTGATGAAATACAAGATCTGACAGCACTAGATTATTTAGTCTCTTTTAATCCTGTCCTGAATGGGGGGGTGGAGGGTGGGGAGAAGACTTCTGCACAATGCAGCAAAAGAAGTCCCTTTTTTAATAAAGCAAAGTCTAAGAAAAGAACACAACAAGGTTGAAGCTTATATTGTGAACTCTCTGGGACAACTACCATCTTCTTGGGGCCATGTCCACACCCTGCCTGACAAGAGTGCTCCTAGCAGCCTACGACTAGAGTTTCTAGGTACTTCTACAGTACACACACAAAAAAAATTAAAAATATTAGGACTATTATTGATAATCCACAACCAAGTGGATGGTAACTCTTCAACACTTTGAGAGAGCTTGTGTGTCTGAACGCTCAATGAATATCTAATGCATATCCCTGAATGCAGTGCCTCCTCAGCTTTGTTGTAAGCGTTATTAAATTTGACCATAATTCTTTATTAAAACATAATACAGAAACATGTGTGTATGCATAAACTGATGCAGAAGGGAGGGGGGAAAAAAAAAGAATCAAAGAGAGTAAAATTGTTTCTTGGGAACGACTGTTGGCATAATTTTAAAATATACTTTATTTATATTAAGTTCCAAGCTGTGCTAAAGGGTTTCAGTAGCATATATTTTATTCCCTGTTGGTAACAAATGTGTTTCACTTGGCACCACTGCTATATCAATTGCCACAGCCTCCATCCATCCATCACTAGCTAACTTTCAAAACCTGAAAGATTTTCTTTTAAATACAGCTGTAACTCATTATCTTCTTTTTGCCAATCTAATTGCAATGCACTACTTCAGTTCCTCCCACACACACACACACCCTTTTCTCACTGAATAGTAGCACCATTTTCATGCCTTGGTTTTCACTCTAAAACCGCTAAAATTAGAGTGTCAGAAGTAGGGTCAAGGTAACTCTGTTACCCTTTCTGTTTCTGGCTCTCAAATTATTAAGCTCTATTTTACCAATATGTTTGTCCTCTTGAATTTATTTGGGTTGTGTGTACCACAGCAGGGACAGAAGCAGCGCTCTAATCAGAGAGGAAAATGCAAGGGAAGGGGGAGGGGAAAATGGTATGGTCATCTTTCCCATCCAGTAATCCCTTCTCAAAGTACATCTGACAACAGACTGCACAGATTTATTATTAGCTCACCACTTGGCCCTTGGAGCTACCAACCCTACGTTGACTAAGGAGTACATACCATGTACCATCTACTAGGAAGCTCATCTAGGCAGAGACAAACATCAAAGACTCAATTTACTGAACCCGTTCTACGTCTGTGGGAAAAACCTTTAGATCTCAATGAATCCTGAAAACAGGGAGCATAAAGCCCCACCCCAGCCGCGCACAGATACTCTCCTGGTAGAATGCTGCCCTCAGCTACATCCACGTTTCACAGATAGAGTCTACAGTAACTGCTTCCACGGGATTACAAGAAAAGCAATGTTTTCTCTGCCTGACACATCTGCCCCCACAGCAGAAGAGGGGGATGGTTACAAACTGTAGCTTCTTGGGATGTGGACCACAGCTCACAGACCATAAACTGTTCAGAATTTGAATCTGTATAGAAAGACCAAGACTCCCGAGACCTGAGGAATCCTTAGCTCAGAGAAGTAAGCCTAGACTTCTTTGCCCTCTTCTTGAATTCATTTAGAAATTGTAGCCAGACACAAGAAAGTCCTATTACAGTGTTTACAGTCTCCACAAAACATCCATGAAATGCCGGGAGCTTTTGTAACATCTATGACCTACATTTAATGCCATGATATCATATAAAGGTTTAACAGAGACTCATCTAGAACTACAAACATGATTCACCCATTGTGAATTAAACCACAACAAGTTATAAACAATTAAATAATCTCTGATGCTCTTGTAAATAAAGCTTTTTATAGCTCTACCACCACATAATTCTTCTCATTCTCTTTTTCCATGGAGATATACAACTGTACAGATGTAGACAGAGGACATGCAGGGCTATAGTGTGATGTGGCTCAGGAAAGATGCCTGAGATCATATTATGTTGTGACCTTTTAGTTTCTTGACACAAAAGAAGCAAGAATGAGTAGTAGGAAGTTCACCACCCTGCCTGGGGACGTTCCTACCTGGCAGGTTCCCGGTCCATAAAGGTTATTTACACTACTAGAGTAAGAGGAGACCAGGACAAAAATAACCACTTCCTGTATCTTCCAAAAGCAGACCAGCTACACATTGCCTCTTGCTTGGTATATACAGAAAGGTAAAAATGAAGTCCATAAAACAGAGCTTTTTCAGAAACCTGCTGCCACCTGAGCAATCGTTGTACACTGAAGACTTGTCTACAAAGTGCAGCTTAAACAGAAGCTGAGAGATCCTCAAAATGGCATTAATATTTCTTAAACCTTGCACAGAGCATCTCGAGTGTTAAAAATTATCTTGAAGAAGTACCACAAAATAAACAAGCAGAATAAAATGGTGAGTGCCTGCAAGTCAATGTTTTCAGTCTTGTCAGTTCATTCAAGAGGGACTATAAGATCACGTAACTTGCTTAAGGTGAAACACTCCTCTTGAGTTGTGAGTTCTTCTCTCAGTTGTAAAACAGTAAAGCTAAGAGTAACACAATGCCAAATCCATTTACTGTATATCTACAACAACAAAAACTCTCTCCACACTGACACAAAACACACTTCTTTCCCCCTCTATGACTTATCCACAAAATAAGTGTACACTAACAAAAAAAGTGCAAAAGACAAAGAGCTTTATTGCCTACTGCATATTTCCTTCCAGGTTTTCAGAAGATAATTTCTAAGTGAATTTTGTAGAATCGAGTGCAGGTGCCCATGGAGTGGGCAGTGGGAGGCTGCAGGGGTGGCCTCTATGAGAAAAGGCCAGGGGCTGCCCCATGCCAGACACAGCTGGGGCTCGTGAACACCAATGGACCCACCACAGGGCACATCTGAGCCCCCCGGCCAAGCTGGTGGCACCTCTGAGAAAGGGCAGAAAATGAGAAAAAAAACAAAAGTGAAAAACAGCAGGGGCAACACCAAGTGCAAAGTAAGAGGAGGAGGTGCTCCAGGCATCGGAGCAGATATCCACACTGCAGCCCCTGGAGGACCCCATGCCAGAGCAGGTGGGTACTTCCTGAAAGAATGGTGGCCCATGGAGAGGTCCTGTGCTGGAGCATGAGGGAGGGAGCAGGAGAGAGGAACTACTGACTATATCCCCTCCCAAATCCCACCTGTGCCACCTGGGGCAGGTAGAGGAGTGTGGAGTGGGACAGGAGGGGAAAGTTAATTCTTACTTGTTTCTTATTACTCAAATCAGCTTTAACAGGCAGCCAGTTAGTTTCCCCTAAGTCAAGTCCTGTTTTGCCTGCAACAGTAATTTATAAGCAATCTCCTTGCCTTTTTCTTGACCCACAAGTTCTCATATCTGGTGTTTTTTTTTTCTATTTTTCCCCTGTCCCACTGAGGGGTGTAGGAAGGAGTGGCTAGGTGGGCATTTCGCTGCTAGCTAAGGCTAACCCACCACAATTAGGAATACATCTTCTATGATTTTCCTTGAGATTATTCAATCGCTTGATGCATTTGACAGAATATTAATTGTTCATCCTACATTTTCCATTTTCTTATGTTGTTCTTAGTTGTATGCTCTGTTGGATATCTTACATTTGTCCATTAGGCAGCTGTTAGTCTTCTCTAGATCATATATTTTGCCAACTAACACTAAATCACCACGTCGAACATGTCGTATTTACAACATGTTCTTTTTACTTCAGAGCAAAACTTTCTCTCAACATCTAAATTGTTCTTCTTGCACTTCTCATTTATGGGCTAGCACCAGAAGTTGCCCAGTATACATCTATTACATGTTTAGTGAATAAACATTTTGCCTTCCGTGGTAATTGCCTGGTACTGCAAGAGCCAGTGTCCAAGAAGTTCCTTTGGGATGAGGGGTGGGGAGGCTCATTTTAATTGTTTCCACTCTTGATGAACCATACAATATCAGGACTTCATAACACGTTTGCCTCTCATTATCACAAGCTATTTTTAGTATTTCTGTGTGTGTCTTCCAAAAAGTATCTCCTCTTCCAGATTTTCTGCCTTCACCTGTCCCAACAGCCTGAAACTCATATGTTTTAGGATTCTCCCCTTTCATTTTAATTATATCTTTATTTTAGGATTCTCTCAATTGCCCCAAGTCAAGATGGATGAGCTCATATTCTCTCAGATTGCTCTCTGAATCATTCAGACATATTTACTGTGCAGGAACAGAAACTTAGTGCTAGAACACAGAATCATCACTTCATTTAACTTACCGTTGCTTAATATTAGTTTATCTTGTTCATATTAATGTGTTCAAGACAAAATGCAGATACAGGCACACACATTCATCTAAATTTATAAATACTAAACATGTAAGATTAAGCAGTAGTTTAACTCCACTCACTGAATAGTGAAAGATACAAATTTGATTGCCTCATTTAATACCAACTTAATTTGTTTTATTCTGAAGTAAAACCAAATGTGTTCATATTTTAAAGTCAAGACCAAGCAAAATATGTTTCATACGACTGAGACAACAGTTCATAATTTTCCAGAGAAAGAATGCAGGGAGGAGGAAATTAAACAAGCATTCTTGCATATATTTCCTGATGTTATTTTCATTATGGAGAAGTAAAATTACGTTTACTCCCTTGACAGCAAAGGTCAAACAATCTGATAAAATGTAGTTAATGCACTGAGAATGATTGATGCTTAAATGAAAAAGTCATGTTGTTTTATGTAGCAAAAAGTGTTCTCTCTTCTTTATTCTCTCCATATCTCCAATATATTTATGCTTAATATAACAAAAGGGTCTACCACCAAACTAAGGGTCAGAGGAGCATTCTGAATTATGTAGTTACATATCCAATAAAGATTTAGCCATCCATGACATTTTCATAACGATAACATACCTCCTTTGCTAAGTACTTGTAGTTCAACCACAATATTGATTTTGAGCCTAATCCTCCTGTATGAATACTCACAAACCTATTTCATAAACTTCATGTTTCTCTGAAAGAAACATCACCAGACATTACCAATAACCATATGTACAGTAAGACAAATGCACCCATTGAACTCTAATGTCTTACAGGATTTGATTTAAAACCCCTTGGAATCAATCCTGAACGTGGCTTTTTAGACCTCGGAAACTGGTCACTCATCATTATAGATAAGTGCGTGCTATCAGGTCTCTTCAAAATCCATATGTGCAAAAACAAAAACAAAAGAAAAAAGTCTTCCAAAGAGCATACAATTCATGTCCTGTTCAGCAGAGTTATGCTCTTCTACTACGGAAGCATTTTACAGAGTTGCAGAACAGCTATCAGTGTTTACTGCACATGAAGTTACTGAGATGTTCCAGAAAAACATTTTAAAAATGCTCCCCTGAATCACATCAAGAACACTACTCACTCCACCCACTGGCTCAACAGTTGTTCGCTGCCTTGACCTAGTGATTCTCCTCCTAGACCTTAGAAGTAGGACAAAAAGTGGGATGATAAAAAACCCAAGGCCATATGAGATTTTTTCCCTGAAGTTGTTTGCTTGTTCATCTGGCAGCGTTAATTTAATTTCATGGCAATGAAGCTGTAATAGGTGATCAGTTGCTCAGGGGTTCTGTATAAGAATCACTATGAGACAGACCGACCACGTCAGTCAGATATTTAACAGTGCATGTAACACAAATCTATGGCTATAAACGCATGAGCCATCACATTAAGCTGGACTGACTGAATCAATATTGATGCTATCCTATTTATGAGTATTGTCTTTCAGGATAGCGATAGTTTACTACTTTCAAATTCAGTTATGATCAGCAATACCACATTTTCTGGTGTGGACACCTGATACAAGCTTTCTGCTGATTTTTTGCTTTGAATTTTGCTTTTCCTATTAAAATCCCACTTTGGTTTGGCAGCTCAGATTTGAGGTTACCTCAGACTGCCAAATCACCATTATGGAATTTTATTCTTTTTTTCAACTCAGGAAGATTGCCATTTGAAATACTCTCTAGCAACCACTTGCAGTGTCTGAGAAGTGACGACTATTCTCTATTCTGGGTGCAGCAAAAGAAGCATCTGAGGTATTACTGATCAGCAAAATAATCTGAATACTAACTTTTTCTTTTTTTGAAATAGTAATATGTATACCGTTGCTCATTGGCACAAGAAACTAGTCAAAGTCTAGGATATTGTTGGGCTATACCAGATGTAAAGAGAAGTATACGACTACTAAGTTGGCTGTTTCTTTGGTACTGTTCTGTTTATTTACAGTATTATAAACCAATGAAATGTAAGCAACAGAAAAAAGTTTTATGGGTGTGAAATTCAAGCCTAGTTTCCATCCTTTGCAAATTTAAAAGCCAAACCCTTTCATGGATACACAGCCAAGCTGTTGCCTTACTTTAGTCCTTTTGTTTTGCCTTCCGTGGGCTTTCTATCACCTTTGAACCCATGACCTGGCTCCTACTTATTTAGACCACTCCTAAAAAACTCCTTGGCCTATTTGACATATCTTCCACTCTCTCCTGTGATCCTGATGAAGGACCTGAAAAATATTTCTATAGCTTCTGATACTACTGGTAGAAAAAAAAGCATTTAATTACTCCCTGTGTAACTTGAAAAAGGCTTAAGCAAAGTCTAGATGATAGACCAAAGATTCATTTGTGGGCAACTACCATAACTCTGCAACACAGAAATATTATTTGTTGAAGGAAAACAAAGATTAAATTTCATGCTTGAATTTGCTGATAAAACATCAAGCTCTGTCAGAGTCAGCCATCAAACTTACATTAAGTCTCAGGGCTATTTGCAGGTGTAGCTTTACCAAATGAAATCTGAAGCCGAAAAAAAGAGGATGGGGTATTAAAAAAATTCTGGTCTTCACCATTTCCTTCAAAGCAGACCAAAATACCATGGAAAAGCATAATTCTACCCTATAGTATTACACATCTTACACATACACCATTCTCTAGTCATCCTTATGACTCATTCAATCTCTGGGATGAAATCATGATTTTTTTTCCCCCCTTATCCTTAAATCATTGTCAAAACCCTCTTGACTTCAAGATGACCAAAATGTCATGCTATATACCAAATGTATCAATATCCCTATGCATCACCAAAGCAAAGGAGCCTTGCTGTTTGTTTCCTAGTTGCAATGCCTCTAATTTTCATGCAAATGAAAGTTAGACTTGGCTACTGAGCTCGTTTCCTTGCCAAAAATAAACAAGAAAATGTTCGCTTTAGATAGAAGTTACGAGAATAAAAGGGTCTTTCAAATTTAAAGCAAAAAAACCACTAAGCAGTCCCCTTCTAAAAAAGGTTAAATGTTCTCTTCCATTCTAGAAAATTATTTTAAGGAAGAATTAGGCACATGGAGCACAGTTGAGCTCATGACTTTTTCCACTATAGCACCGTATGCAGTCAATCAGCAACAGGTGCCTAATATCTTTAAAGTCTGGCCTGTTATTCTTCAGCAATATAAGGCAGCAAGTTCTCCTTTTTATCTCTTCATATATGAGTAACAAAACCTTCTTCTAACCATGTCCTCACTCTTCAGCCTAACCCATCAATGCATAGCCAAGTTCCTTCAGGGCTCACAGAGTGGGTACCATCTGCTATCAATATTGTCCACGCGCTCCCCAGTCGAGACTTGTTTCAGGCCAAGTTTCTCTTCCGAGTTAACAGGAGGTGACAAGCCTGGCAGTTCGCAAATTTTCCCTGCATGACTGATTCAGCCTGGCTGACCAGATCCATGCTAATGAGAACACGCCACCTCACAACAAAAACATTTTTGAATAATTTAAAACTTCAGAGCTTGGTCTGCCTGGTAATACAATTCATTGTTTAATTATGGTGCCAGCAGAATCTACATGCATCTACTACAAACAGTGTTGACTGCAAAATCGTCATCAGACCTAACTTTATAAATAATGCAAAAGGAAAAAGAAGCAAGATTCCACAAAGCCAACTTAAACTTAGTCAGCAATGCCCTTTATCTTTGAAAGAAAGCTAAGCATTCACAGAAATACATTAAGCCTCAAAATCAAGAATTTATGAAATGTACTTAACGCATTATAGCTAGTGCCATCAGTCTTGCTGATGCAGATGAAAACAAAAGTTTTGTGTCCTGAAATTTTTCAAAGGAAATACACTTCCACAAGGAAGCTAAAAGGAAAAAAAAAGGATAAGTATCACCAACATCATCCATTTGGGAAGGCAGAAGTAAATCAAAGAGGTGCTTCAAAACAAGCAAAGAAAAAGAGATATCTAGGACACTGGCTTTTGTCATAGGTCACATAATGCCACACTATGCCATTACTGCAAGCCCCTCAAACTAGTTAAGGTAGTCTAACTTGGAAAATCCTGCCATTAACTGCCTTCCTACACAGGAGTATTTTGACAAATCCATCCTTAACTGCAGGAGTTGAAGTCTGGTGATCCCAAATACTGTTGAAAATCCAGTCATGAAATCGCATTTTTTTCAGCTTAAAAATGAGTTTTTAACCCAAGGGCAAGTTTGGGGGATTTTTGGTTTTGGTTTTGAATATTTAATATACTGAACTTGCAGCAATTTTTAATTAAGTAAACCTTGCCAGCCTGATTCTTCAAACCAGTTAGCACCAACAGAAGAATTGCTAAATTCAAAACCAGCGTAAATACTCAGCAACTCTGAAGAGCAGCCCACTGTTATTTAGATGCTTTGGTGTCAATGCAAATCCTTGGTTCAACATTAAGTCGGGGACATAGGCACACTGAGCATCTCAATACTACTTGTTGGAATAGAATCAGTCTGACATATTTCCATGAATTACTCAGGCACAGCAAGCTTTGCAATTTTGTTAGATACTTTAATAGACACAGACAGGCGACTGTGAGAATTTTTGTAACCACTCCAACCTTTCCACATGCCTTAGAAGATTGGCACAGTGCTAGAATAGGTAGTGTAATAAAAGCTCAGTTGTAGTAGCAAGAATGGTCGTTGAATTGACACTCTATTAAAAGAAGAAACACACCCCCCATAAAGGTGGGGGTGGGGGTGTTTGTTTTTCTCTTCTCCTATATGTTATGCTTTGACAACTGGCTGCATGTTCATAGCTCCACAAATGATGAACTGGCCTTTTTTCCAGGAATCTTTCTGTCTTCATTTTGACAAGCCTTTGGCCTTTTTTTTTTTTTTTTTAAGTATGTTGCAGCATGATTAACTTATTGCTTCCTTTACAGATTTACTTCATCTACAAGAGAAAATTTTGTGTCTGACAACCCAAGAGCACGTTCTGCCACCCTCATACAAGCATGTTCTTGTCATTTCCTCATACCTTGTTAGCACTTTCCGTTCATTGCAAGTTAGCATGCGCTACGCTATGACCACCAAAGGCGACAGTCACCATCTGTACCCTAGCAGCTTCATGGGCTGGGCAGCTGATTTTGGAATTCCTCCAAACTGGCAAAAACACATCCTCCACCACGTCACAGGCTGCTTTCCACGCAACCTGCCGTGACGGGCCCCAGCTGCACCTGACACAACAACTGTTTGGGCAGCTCCAGCCAGAGCTGCTGATTTCAAAGCCCTGTACGGTTAAACTATGCATGCTGGTCTCATCCTGGTTATACCATGGTCATCCGAGACCTCTGATATGTTGTCGCGATCCCAAACATTTGCTACATCTCCTTTGGACTTCAGAAACTAAATCCTGATTCAAACTTCCACACAACACCTTCATACTAGAACTTTTTTCCCCTTTTAATATCACTGATACTCTATTATGTAAGACTTGAGCTGCAATATATTTAGGTGTCACATCTGCTGAAAACCTAACAATAACTTAAAGGATAAATCCTAAAGATTAGATTTATTTCTCCTTCCATCTCTTGCATCTCCTTATGTAAGGTGCAAGTAATGGCTGAGGGGTTGTTGCTGTTACTGGTACTTCAAGAATTCAGAATCTTATCTTGCATGTTAGGTGCTAGCCTCTGCTCCATCCACCACCCTTGGGAAGTCTACCAGCAGTTCTGAGCTAATTACAAAGGCTGTACCTCTCCTTGCCCTTTCTATACTTACACGGGGTTGGCTATGTTCTATACTAAAAGCACATCCTTTTTATGAAAAAAAGAAAAAAATTGCAAAAGTAGGCTCCACTTCATTTTCTGACTCAATTTGTGCATCTGGCTATTTCGGCATGACAGTTCTATTGCAGAGATTAGGAAATGCATGGGCTATTTAAGAGCAAATAAAAAAGCTGACAGACTTTCTGGCTAATTAGTGGGTGCTCACAAATTAAGCATTTTAGGCTAAATACCAAGCCAGTTTTCTGTTGTACTAAGGGACAACAGATGCCGACTGCTGATAACAAGATGCCAAGAAAGCCCAGCATCACCAGCGTTCCTACATTCCTGTAAAACATTGGGAAGGAATTTGTGGGCTCTTCCCCCGAGGTCTGAGTTCTCAGTTCCCAACTCACCAGGTTTTCCTATCACTCCATTTGCTTCCTTGCGTCCTATTCCCACTTCAGAGTTCACCTGCCCAGCGACCTCACGTCTAGTAGACACGTGGGAGGCCCTGTACGAGACCTCTATTTTCTCAGCTGCCAACCTTGCTGTGCCCTCACCATTATGTCATCGGAGGAACAAGAGAGAGAGAAATGGACGGTCTGACCCTAACAAACTCTGCATCAACATCAGTATACCATGCTGAGTTTGCTGCCTGGATTGTGCTCCAGCGATGATACCTTCCTTTAAAATGATGCAGGGTAGAGACTACATACGAGACAGTTGCTCCACGTGTTTTTTGCACCAAGGAAAGACGCTGCTGAAACCGGTTCTCCAGCTCTTTATGTGTATAGGAAATTAGCTTTCTAAGACTAAAAGTGGCAAAATAATCAAACTGTTCTAAAGGTGACCTGCAATGACCTCTTCCAGAGGGAACATACCCAAACCATAGCAAAACTGGAAGGATTAAGCAAGTCATCCCTGCAGCAGCCAGGGTACAACGTTTGCCCTGTCCCAGCCTTTTCAAACACACCTCAGAAAGGGCACGTTGTGGTTTTCTTGGCTTTTGGGGTCCTGTGACCAAGCAATCGGCTCAGTTCCAGATTTAAGACTTCAAGGAATATTGCTTGTAGGATCACAGTGAACTAAATATTAAGCAGATAATGCATTTTATTAGTTTAGGAATGTCTGGTTTTATTTGGAAATTGCACTAACAGATCCAGAATGCCTGTTGACATATTTCTTTTGTGCAAGTCAGGTGGTGCTTCCGGAAGTTTCTCAATAAGACAGCCTCGGTTTTGGGGGGGTTTTTTCCCCCCCTCTTCTTTTTTGGCACCAGAATAGAATAGGTGTACTGGCACGTAGTCTGAGGACCACATCCCCGTTCTAATGAGGCGTTACAGGACTGAACAGAAAATAATTCTTCTGCACAGGCCCTTAGTGTCTAGTATACAAGTGTAATACTGGTATTTTTATAACTAGAACCAGTCATGACTACTTAAAGCACAGACTGAACAGGCTTCGATGTCATAGTTTTGGGAAAAAACTACAGTTACTTGGAAAGCTCAGTAGGATGAGGATATAGCAATTTCAGGGTCGTACTTGACCATGTCAAATGCAGATTCCACATTTAGTAAAAGGTGACTTCCCAAAGCAATAAGAAAAGAGAACAGGTCTACTTCTGGGTATGATTTCTGGGTAAAGAGACCCTTTCACCACAGGCTCCAACTAGGCACATGCTTACAATGTTATCCTCCAAGTACGAGAGACAGATTTCTACATTTTGCAAGCAAGAATCTGTTAAAGACATTGAACTATATAGTAACTGAACTGCACAAAGTCAGTGCTGGACATGGGCTTCCCCCCCGCCCCCGCCTTTTAACCAGAATGAGATGTTAGTCACCCCTAACCCTCAAGCTAGAGGGCAAAATTCTGCCCTCCTGTGATACTGAAATCTGTATACTCTTGGGAGCAAGTACTTTGAGAGCTTAAGGTTGACTACCTTATCTAGATAGCCATAGGGGGAGTGCCACAGCCATTTAGGGCTCTGAGCTTTTGGAAGGGCCGTTGTTCCGTCAGCTCCCCCATGATACTAAAGCCAGAGTTAGCATCGGACAGCGTTACTGAACCTTAAGCAGGCACAACACGTGCTACGGCTGTAAAGGCTTGCGCTCCTGTCTGTTGCTCCTGCTTTGAAGGAACATGGAGGAGGGAACCTGCAATCTACCTGTGAACAGACAACAGGACTCCTGTGCAAATCCAGTGGGTATAACTGCCCCTTCTGGGATAAAGTGTGGGTCTCGCTGCAGCTGCAAAAACAGCCAAAAGGTGCCAGAATGCCAACTCACGTGTCAGAGTGTGCCTAGTGCCCCTAACCATGCTGTGCCTGTGCCAAACATAAGTCGTAGCACATTTCATTTGTTTAGCAGCCAGGTAAGAAGATTCATTATGGTAAACATTACTGTACTATAAGGGAAGCAAAAATCTTCCTCCTTCAGAATATTGATCTCGTCCTCATTATCTCGTGCCTTTACAAAACTCCCCAAGCCCAAACAGTAATATTGCCGTCTGAAGAGGCAATAATTGATCTCTGAAAAACATATCCAGAAGTACGAGAACTTCATAACTCAAAATAATCCAAAGTAATGCTCTCAGGTGGTAAAATCCCCAGTAATAGCAGTGGGATTTACTATGGGCTTACATTTATAAGTGTGATTAAGCACCCATCTAAACTGGAGCGAGCTGCTGAATTAGGTGTCAAAGCAGGTAACTTCCAAAGTTTGATACCACAGTCACTTTAAAAGAGGCTCCTTGTGGAACAAAAAGCTAGTAGAAAACTCAAGAAAGATTAGATAAACACTTATGTACGTTTAAGAAATAAGGTATACTTTATTATTACTGAATTTTGAAACTACTTTTTCTAGATTTCTACAGCGTATCTTACTCGTGTCTTCTCCAAAACCTAAGCTTCTGAAAGATAACTGATTTTTGCTGAACAAACTCAAACTTATTGCTTGAAAGAAATTTTTAAAAGTTATCTAAACACAAGCCTGATTTCTGTTTTTTCCCCATAGTTTAAACGCCTGTAAAAACATGGTGCCATTGCACAGGAAAACCACAAGGGGCCATTAGTCCAGTTCTGCTCTGATATTCCAGAGCTTTTGAACCTATGCTCTCCACAAATTTCCAGCTATTGTAAACAGAGCTCTACCCAGTAGACCTACTACACTTAATGATACGGAGAAATGCCACACTTTGCAATCTGGAAAGATCATACTTCATACAGCTTCCAGCTCAAAGCCAGAACGATGAGCATAGTGGTCAAAGACACACTTGATACAAATCGGTGTCATCCCACTTCACCACTGGGGTTTTTTTCCAAGTAATGCCAGCTGAGGAGCCATTAAAACATAGTGACATCTTTGCATCACAATAATCTATAAGTGATAACTGCAGATAAGCTATTATAGCAGGATAGAAAATTAAATCTAGAAGGCATTATGGGACTGCAGACCCTGTGTTTGTACAGCCCATCTTCAGTACTCTTCAGTAAAACCTGTGAAGCTAGGCAATGAAGAATGCAGGTTGTGCCCATACAGGTGCGTAGGAGAAGGTGACAATGTTGAGGGCAGGTAGAGTCCTTGTGGTACACAAGGCCCGAACCACTGTCACTTGTGCCGAAGAAGGAGGACTAGTGTCATTGTCCTACCATCTACTGTTATAATCAGCCAGTCAAACCATTTTGTCTGCAACATACAGCTGCAGATCTGTGGTATTGGGCTTATTTAACTATCTGCAGAGACAGCAGCCATCACAGAGGAAATCCAATTGTCAACTACCTTGCATGTATTTTGTAGTGGTGTAACAACTCCTGGCAATGAAAAATGGAGAAGTGTTGAAGAGCTCAGTCTCACTGTAGGTCGGCAGACTTACCAGGCTGAACAGAAGTCACTTTTCAGATTACTATTCACATGACCAGAGCAGATTTAAACCGAAGTTCACTGCAATACCCAATTATACATATGACCTTGTAGGCTGGCAGGAAGAACACCCTGTGGGAAACTCAGTAGAGAATCCTAGTTATCTGATTTGGGTGATGAACTTCAACAGCTGAGGCCATGAACCCCCATGTCTCTTCATTCTCCCTCTGCCTCTCTCCCCCAGAGAGATTTTACTCATCACCCACCAGAAACAGAGAGAAGTGAAATGAACTTAAGCAGCTGTTCTGAAGAGGCCAAGTACTCACAATCTAGCAAGCAGACTCTGATGGTCCTCCAGTGCCCAGACTGAATCTGTTTTTTACTTTATAACCAACATAAAAACACTATCCCAGACACAAAACAGCCAATCTGTCAGGATGAGCTTGACAAAATACCTTACTCAAAGTTCCAGGAATTATAGTGATAGATAGAAGCTAAGAGCTGATCAAATGAAAGCTACTCATAGTGTAATTTCTCTGGCAACACCACTGCCTTTCCCTATAATATCAAATTCCTGTCTATTTGAGATGTTGGGAAATCCTATACACTCCAGAACAGGGAACCATATTTCAAGGGAAGTAGTGACTTGCAGCCATCAGTTAAGGACGCGGACTTGCAAACTGGCTTTCACTTGTGACCTTAGTCAGCTTTGCACTGAGGTCCATGTAGATGGATGAGAAAATTTGTGCTTTAATCGCACCTGCTGACTAGACCATAAAATATTCATATTTGTTTAGGATCAAATGTGTCACATAAGAGGCTGATGGACCAACATTTACATCCTACTTAAAAGTACTTTGCTAAATAAAATGCCACTAAATAGAAAAGTGACAGAATTCCCCCATGAACCATCCTTTGTCCAAATAAAATTTGGGGGAAGTCAATATGTATTTCAGTAACTAGAAAGCCAGAGCTCCCTTCTCTCTAGCAATTTTTGTCATCTCTCCAACCATAGTCTATCATTTCAAGACCTTGCCTTACAAAGAATTCCCCACAGATGCCATGCCTTGCACAATCAAGGTCCTAAAGAGCAGCACTCTGCGCTGGGCAGGGCATAGTTTTGGTTCCACGGTAGCTAGTACAACAGGACCACAGTCCCTAACAATTGCAGCGGTTCTTAAAATATGCATATTAAGCAACTAGTGTTTGAATCTTTAATGTATTTTTTAAGAAGTCACAGTATTTCAGCGGGGAGTTTAAATTCCTTATGAAAAGCTCACCTTCCAAGCTCTTAAAATTTAATTTTGATTTTTTTTAATTATTATTTATTTTTGCTTTTCTGAACCACGTATCTTTGCTGGATAAGGTAGGGGAACCCTCCCCAACCCTACTTTTTTGAAGAACAAGGCTGAAGGAAAAACAAATAGTCATATGGCTCATTTCAGCTCACAGCTCCTTAAATGGTCACAAAAGAACGAGAGCACACAGATGCCCATCCACTTATCTCCATCTTTCCAACCTGCCTGGCAAACTCTGAGGACAATACAGAAACATACCAGAATCCTGGCCTCAGCAGTGTTACTGGAGTGGGATTTGCTGCTGCAGTATATAATTCTGTGAAGAACTGCAGGCAGGCAGAGTGAAAGGACAGTGAGACACAGCTGCAAACCCAAACAAAACGATTAAGGCCAATATTAGAGCCAGCAGCTTTGTCAGCATACCTTTAATGTAAACAAAACATAGGCTGCACAGTACACCCTCAGGAACACTGCTGAACAACAGCCTTCCTCCTGCTACCAGACTTCCTCTGCAACATGAAGACAAGGCTCAGGATTCATACTTGAGACCTAACTAAAATTTACAGTTTTCCAGACCCTATCATCTTGAACACATCATGACACACAGAAGCCAAGGAAAACAAATGAAATTCATGTTTTACTGGGTCCCACATGCTGCGATATTTCCAAGCCTACTAGCATCCACCAAGAAACATGCAGAACGCTCAATCCTGAAAACAAATCCATTACCAGGACAGAGCACAGAACAAAATCAACTCAACAAGCTACTCCATGTGTTTTTCATTTAACTGTATTCTGCAGAGGAAGTGAATTTGGTACATAATATACTTGGCTTCTGTCCATATTCTTGTTATTATTAAGCTTGGGGGGCAGGAGGGCTAGTGCCCATCTTTGCAACCCTGATTTTTCTTCGTTCTTGGTGTGTACTCGCTCCCACTCACAGCGGACAGCACACGGTAGTCACCTATTCAAATCTCCATGAGGGTACTGCTCCGGCAGTGACGTACACACAGGGAGATAAGTTCACGCGTCCTGTAAATGGAACACATGTTGTACATATATTGTAGAAATACTAAGCTGGATCAACAAGACAGGAAGCTGGACTTAGAGACCTGGTATGCACACACGGTAGTAGAGGAAAACTGACAGCAAGCAGAGCCAGGCAGCTTTCCCTTTGCCCTTAATGAGGTTAAAATGGCAACATAAAGATGACTGTACAGCTTGGCTGTCACCCAAAAGTTTACTCTGAAAAAAGAAATTTGATTTACCCAAAATTATGTGCTGGATGGATACCATATGTACAGTAAGTACATATCATCTGGAAGGATATATACACACCCACATTTACATATTATATGCCACTGGCTGAAGTGCCATCTAGGAAAACACAACAGATAACTCCAGCAAGTTAAGCTGTTCCTTCAGTGAGTTACGGGGGACCCCTTTATACAACTGTTATTTATTGCACCAGAGCACTCCACTTGCACAAAAGTGGAAGTCGCTGCATATACCTTATTCTATGAAGCGCCTGTATAAAACAGAACCATGAGACAGCTCTCCCATACAAAGCACAGGAACAGGTTGAAGGACAAAGAGGGGAACCTACAGGTGAAATGATCTATTCTGTACAGTACATTCCTTCCACTGAACCGTATATCTAAGCATGCTCAGAATAATAGTATAAACACTAGAGATTAATAAAATTGTGAGGTTTTTATTTTTAGTACTAAGCCAAGGACACTTTAGGCACAAATCTTATTAATCCAAATCAATTTTCAAAGCCTACACTTCATTGCTGAAGTTTGAAGACAGATTTTGATACTAGATTTGATTTCTTTCTCCAGTATACGAGCTGCTACTCAAAATGTCAACAAGTTACTAACATAAAAATTGCCAGGCTATTTCTGTGTTGTTAGCACAATAAATCGCTCATCTAATTCCTTCATTAAATACCACCTGATTATTCACACTCCTATTTAGTAAACAATCATGCTTTGTGCTACAAATCTAATAGCTGACCACCGCTGACATGCAATTATTGCCTAGCACGTTTATATTCATTATTCACATACAATTTAAAGATTAAGTGTATTAACTGCGAAGTTCTTATGAATCTAAAAGTAGACTAAATGAGTATGTCAACACAACTGTGTACACATCTGCACACGCAAGTTACGTGTAGAAACTGTTTCTAATGCAGCTTAAAAAAAAAATCTTCAGTTGTGCAGGAACAGACCCATGTTTGAAAATAGATCTGCAATAGATGCACGCAACTTGGTACCTACTGAAAACCTGTTTCTTGCCAATATTCCAGGACATAATTTCAAGACAGCTAAATCAGCTAAGGAGACCCAACCAGTCTTGGGATGAAATTTTTAGAAAGCACTATTTCTACCCAAAACCCATGATACAGAAGGTGCTCAAAGAGCCACTTTGCCTCCAGGGAACTAACATGCCTGTAAGGCTACAATGCAGATATATAGCCCTTGGCAAAGGAAACTTCTACTGTTTCCCATCTCTGGATCTGAGAAACTGTAAAGCACTACTGTCAGACTTCTTCCCCGAACGTTGAAAATCCTCCAGGGAACAGCATATTTATTACTGCTATACATGTAGCTATATTCAGCAATATTTAGTTATTAACTCCAATTACATTTTGTTTCCACGTGAGATTAATGCAAGAACATTCTGCTACTTGGAAGTATCCAGGCTTCTCAAAAGAATTTTCCATATTTTCATATGTTGAGTTCTACTTCCTTTCTAGGTTCGCTTGCCGTTATTTTATTCCAGCTGTGAAGGTATGTACAATCTCCCTGTCACTTACAAACCACCCAGCAGGGGTCTTAAGTAAACAAGCCAGCATAGCTCCCCACGCCTCAGAAACACAATTAGATCTTGGGAAACAGAATTACTCCATCCTTTCCAGTTAACAGTTTACTTTAATAACTAGGTCAAGTTGTGCTTTCAGCTACAACAGGATACCTTTAGGAACGCAAGAACACGAGAGCCCTCTCGGGTCATCAAGTTCGGTGCCGTACCGTTATCATACAGAACCTAACAAACTCCATTTCAAATTAGTTTGGGATTTTTGACTGAAACACCTACTAATTAGAAGACTGGTGCAGACCTTTGGTTTAATGATGAGGGAGGGTTTTTTTCTAATTTGCAGCCAGAACTTATTCATGTCCAGTTAAAGCCGATTTTGAAGCAACCCAAGCTATCTCAGATATCTATAACCCTAAATGAAAGCACAATTCCATCTGAAAACTGAGATTGTAACCAGATAAATCTAAAAGACAAGTGAGGAAAAAATGACTTATTTTTAACTTCTCTTCCAAGTGAACTGCAATTATGGAGAGACATTTAGCTCTGCAAGAAAATAGGTTTTAAAAACCTCAGACCTACCTGGTTACACGTCTATCTACTGAAAAGTACATTCCAGCAAAAGAGTTTCCTGTGAGATTCTGCAGGGTTTAAAGGAAATGCAAGCTATAATACAGTGTTCCAGAAGGTTACACCACAGAGAGAAGACACAAAATCACTGGCTTTTTTTCCCCTGCCAGCAGGCCTAACCATTTTAATCAGCATAAGAAACGCTCAAAACTAAAACCACTCCTTTCAAAAAGGATTTACTTCATTCAATCTTCACTTATTTGTCATTTTAAAGCAAACCAGACTAGTGTTCTATTCAGACCTGCTTGATCAAAACTTCCAGTAAAGACAGAAGCATCTTCTATAAGGTCTAAGAGGGATTTTGAAATGCAAGGATTATACAATTCTCATCTGTAGATGAAATTAAGATGGCCACAGAGCTGACATTGTACTTGTGGGGAGTTGTCTGCTTACTGCAAAAGGATCTGGCCAAACATTTGCAAGGGGCACCGCGTAAGTACACTTTTCCAGCAAGCATATCTTTTCAATCCACAGGTCAGAGTGACTAGAGTCAAAATATTTTGACAGCAGTAAAGAAGGAGTTGCTCCTGTAACAATACTATTACATGAATGCTACCACAGAAGGGTTAAAAAATGCAGATGAAAGATGACTTGGTTGTTTTGGTACTGTTCTGCAGATAGTCTTGTCCTGGAAACTCAATTTTTTTGGTCAGTTTTTTAAAAATGTGTTCTAAAGGTTTTAAATCTACACGTCTATACAGAAACAGTTTAAAAGCAAATGCAGAATTTATGCAGGCTGGAATTAACAGACATCTTTGTTCTGATAGAGGGGGAATTGCTAAAGGTCAGCATGTTTTCAGCGTACGCCACAAAAGCTATCAGTCACAAGAGAGCTGCAAAAATCTCCATACAGAAGTTGATAGCTACAAGGATACAGTCCAAACTCCGCTGTCACCGTGTTACGGCAAAAGATACACCAAGGAGAAACTTCCATCGCACAGCAAAATTTGTACTCACATCGCCATAGCAGAGCAACATGTTGTGTGTTGCTTTTATCAATAGTGACAGTGTTGAGATATCAGAGAAACTTTTCTAAAAATAAAGTCAAAGCTTGGGGGGGAAGGGAGGAAGATTAGAGAATCTCGATCTCTCATGTCATCAGCCTAATCCTCACTGTCATACCATGAACGATACAGAGATGAAAAAAGCAACAGTATAGCTGGTTGGATGCGGGCAAAGCCAATAAGAATGAACACGAAGGCTTTACAAACAAAGTCTCACACAACGACAGACGTTTTTCAAGGCACACACCTCCAAAAATCTTTAGTTAGAACCATGTCAGCAAGTACAACTATTTTGAGTCATATATTCTCCTTCAACTCGCCTCTTGTAGTGGACAGAAGTAAGAACTTCCAAACAAGCTAAACACTGCTTTTGAGAGATTACAGAGCAATGGAAATATTACTGTAAGAGCAGCTGTCATCAGTACAGTGCCTTCTCTTTCACAGAACGCAGCTCAGTTCATGCTATCACCTGTACGAAAACTGCTTGGCAACGCACAAAAACCCACCAAACAGCAGTGTAGAAGAGAAAATAAAGATTGAGCATTTTGGAGAATAAATACAGCTATTTCATCAACACCAACTTATTACATTAGTTACTGTATGCCTTGGGGTTGAATATGCATTGCAAGGCTTGAGGAGATCCTATACCAGTGTCTGTAAACAGAAGAGCAGAGATTAGACAAACAAAAGAAACCATTTACCTTCTTGACTGTACTGAAAACAGGCAGAAAAGGGACTAAGTGCCCCCAAACTAAAATCTTATTATATATATTGGCAGGCAGAGAGATTTAGAATATCATCAAAACATAAGAGAAGGTAACACAGTTAAGACATTAATGGTTGTTTTGGTTTGGTTTTTTTTTTTTTTTTTAAAGTCACAGGCAAAAAGAGTCAAAAGAAGCAGCTTTTTTTTTTTAATCTTCCTCTCCTCTCCTTTTTTTCGAGGAAAGCACTTTTAATAGAGGACCAACTACAGAGGGAGATCACCAATGATTAAGATAAACATAATTATTTGGGTGAGAATCAAGCAAAGGGATCATGAACTTCCTCTAAGACCAAACCCCAAGAAATACAGAGTGAGGAAACTGAGGTACATGTCAATTTTCTTTTGGTAGGACAAGATTTGTACAGATTTAAGCAAAAGTCTGTTGGATTTCTCTGGGTTGTTCTGAAAGTCATATTTTTCAGTTACTACATTTCCTGAAAAGGTGAACTGAAAAACCATGGTCCAGCACATTAGAGCTTTAGGAAGTGGTGTAGCTGAGCCAGTGCGTTGAGGGAGCTCTAAAGGCAGCTTAACTGCAAACTCTCCTTCCTGTGAAGGTGCATTTGACCAAGACCCTGTGCCTAAGGGGAATGTCAGACAAATGGGGCTGGCTCCTTTACAGACCACCAACAGGAAGATTTAGGTGTACCACAGGCTGAATAATGTGGCACCAACCATGGTAGCCCGGACAGCATACAAAATATTGAAAGGAGTAACGACAATTACGGTTCAGCTCTACCCAAATCCATCTGGAACAATTTAATGGAAACCATTGAGTTATTACAAGATTAACATTTATGGAAGAGGAAGCAGATTATGTCCCACTTATTGGGTCCTTTTCTGATCTAACTCTAGTGTTAGGGTGATTTTACTCCAAATATTTCAGTGAAGTAAAATTCACACCATGGGAACAACACAGTGAGAGGAATTCAGGGAGATCGAAAAACATTTGCCAAAAGAGAAGTTAGTTAAGGCCGGAGGAAAAATTGCAGCCTCCTCATTCCTGAGGAAAAAATAGGTTTTAGGGCAAGACCTAAAGTGAAGAGTGCCACCTACTGAAGTGCCAATATACCCTACTGAAAACTATTTTTTTCCTGGAAACGTGCCAGCATGACAACCAGGCTAACTTTGCAAGATCACAAAATCACAGATTAAGGAGATCTGGCTGCAGGCCACATAAAAGTAGACACTGTACAGAGGCCAGAGCTGAAGAAAGCATTTGACATTGGAAACAGATGGAAACCTAAGAGGTCTTTGTTTGTTTGCTTTGTTTATCAGAGATTATCCTAGACACAGAAGGACTGGGATTCATCCATTTAGATTTATCACAGGAATCAAACTCTGCTTGATTACAGACACTTGAATTTTCACAGTAAAAATATGGGACTCAGAAGAACTCTGGTGGCTCAGTGTGCCTTCTTGACAAACAAATACAATTTCTCAGGGCTCCAAGGAACCTTGTCATGAGCCGATCTACCTATCTAGTCCAGCTAGTCTATATTTCCTACTTCTGCTGAAGGAACATGCAGAAACTCATACTTTCAACAGATAGATTCCTGGTTCCTTGTTTTATTTCATTCATAGACAGCTTACACCCCTTTGTTCCCATGCCAACATCATCCCTGAGCTTAAATATCTTCTTCCCTGATGATTAACCCTGTTCAATTAATTTATAGACAGGAAGCATTTTTCTTCATCTTCACTCTGCAAGGCGAAAGAAGCCAGCTACTTTAGAGTCTCATAAGACAAGCTCTCTTCCCTACAGTGATTTGTGTGCCCCTGCTCCAGCATGAACTCACCTTTTTGAACATGGTGATGCAGTACTCCAGGTAAGACTTTAGCAATACCCTGCACAGTGGCATTAGTATTCTCTTCTGATATTTGTTATTATTTCTTTGGGAGGGGACAGTGTTGTTTGTATGGGTTTTTTTTAAATGCAGATATGCCACATTGAAGGCTCAGTCCTTCACCGACTGAATAAAACTCAAGTCTTTCTGCTTTTCCAGAGATTCTACCTGCTGGCTCCCAGTCCTACAGTGGAAATTATGACTACTGTTACTCCCCAAACGCATGACTTTTCACTTTGAATTAGACTGTTTAATCTCTATTTTATTTTTCTAGTCCTCAAGGTCATTCTTCTATACACATTTTTTCTGATTATCTTTGGTTTGATGACTTTTTTTTAATTTTTTTTCCTCATAGGTAGAATTCTGCATTTCCATGCTAAGTTTTTTCATGAAAATATCAAATAAAATTATGTTGAGGACAGAATTGTAAAATTTTGTTTACATTACACATCCTTGTAAAATTTTGTTGTCTCCCTGGGCACTTAGTTACATACACTTCCAGAACTAACCCCATCTTCTATAGCTAAATTAGGATCATCTCAAGTCCTTACCCAATGTTTAGAAGTCCACATTAGACCAATTATACCTTCTGTCTTCAACAAGGCAATTACATTACAGAGCAATATTCAGTATCATCTCTCCCGGTACTCTATTAATCACTTTATTAGTATTGGTAAATACTGCATTAGTTGATAAACCCATATTCTGTTCTATGCCATTACATGCATCCATGTATTTCAAAATTTTTTCTCTGAGAATTTAGTCTCATATTGGTGTTTCATGTAGAATAAATTTTGCAAGGGTCTACAGAAGCAAAGGTTGAGAAGCACAAGGTTAGGCAAAAATGCTGGAGCCACAGCATATGTACTACCAGGGAAATTATTTATCATCTCCTCGATCTGTCAAGTGGAAGAAGAAATTAGCTTTATATTAAAGAAATACTTCAATTATTGTTTTATATCCTATACAGATAACAATTTACAACCTAATTACAAAGAAAACATATAAATGGATTATTAATAAACAAAAAATGGAATTGTAGAGGAACTTTTCCAAAAGAGGAACTTTTCGTTCAGTCCATAAATTATTGTGCATTTTATCCTTAATCTGATATCTGACACCAAAGCAACTCTGGCTAACATCCTGTTTACCCTCACACTGGGTTAAGTGAAAGACTTCATTACTTTTGGGTTAAGTGCCAAGTGTTTCAGTATGCCCCGTGCTGATTTCGGAAGCTGCCAAACATTGAAATTAGAAATGAGCATGCCAGCTGCCCCTGTACCTCATTCTGTGTATATATGATACTGCCAAGTCAAAGCAGCCCACATCAGATAATCAATTAGCTGGAGGGAGAAGACTTAAAAATCTTGGCACAGCCCTAAAGTATGGATATAGAGATGTAAATAATATCAGTGCCTGCATGAATAGCAAAAGCGACATTCAAGGTCTTACTATTAAACAGTCACTACTCCCTTTCTTACACATGTTCATGTTTGAGCTCTACTACAGCATCTGTAAAAAGCTTCTAAGGCTCTGTCAACTCAAGTACTGCGTCTCCCTCTCAGTTGCCCAATTGGACCGTATATCCTTCCATTCCTTCCCAATTTAACATAAAATTACCATATGCCTCCTCTCAAAGGCTGAGATGTTACCAATTAATACATTTTTAAAAAATAATTTCTGAATTCTGATTCTGCCTCCCTTCACAGGGAAAGAAAATGTGAAAGAGAAATGAGCTCAAATAAGAAACAAGCTCAAATTTATGTCCTTCCCATAAGCAAAAAAAGGCAGCCTTCTACAATGAGGACATCACTATAATTACAAGCCAAACTTTAACCTTCAGGGTATTCTAATTGGCCTTGTAGCACCATTATTCTTGTGTCCTTTTCCACAGTTAGTCACCATTGTTATTATTATTGTTTCTGACTGCTGAATAGTTAGGAAAATATAAGGAACAGTTTCAAAGGGGAACAAAATTGGAAAAGCAGCATGCTGGCGTAATTTAGGTGAAGGTATATACAGAACCATTTATGCAGGAATTCGCCTAAGTTCAGTTCTGTATGCACAGGCTGTAGAGTAGTTTCATGTTTCTGCTTGTCATATTTAGGACATGCTGGAGTTTTCTAGCTAGTGAAGG
Organism: Grus americana; assembly: GCF_028858705.1. Lineage (NCBI taxonomy): Eukaryota > Metazoa > Chordata > Aves > Gruiformes > Gruidae > Grus > Grus americana. The sequence continues at coordinate 57,625,081 of NC_072855.1, forward strand.
CCTTAGAAAGGCCCCATTATCATGGGGTAAATTTGTATATTTAGTATGATATCCTCAGGAGGAGGCCTGCAGGTTTGATGTTACTATCTTCCAGATGAGGCTGATGCCAAAAAACAGGGACCTGATCATCAAATACTATCTTTGCATTTCCCTAATCTCAGAGCTGGACCTTACAGCTTTCAGTAGTATTAAGGGAAATAATCCAGGGCTGTTCAACCAGAATCCTACCTACCCTTCTCATTTCACAGCTGCTATAATTTGAAAACAGTTAATGAAGGAAAGAGCAGACATTTCCATAGTTTCCCCTGCAATACTCTGCAGCAATACAGGGAATAGGTAAAAGCTAGGCTTCGCAAAGCTCGAGGTTCTCGCTATCTGGCTCTATCCTAAATTTGGAATTGTCCATGCTGTGCCGCTTAAGTAAACAGAATACTACTTATAAGTATTTAAAACTACATCCATGAACATTTTCCTCCAACGGATTCAATACATCAACACATTCACTGGGTGGGAACTCTCCATACGTGTGCTGATGTTCACACACCATCACATCTACTGGTGAGTCTAAGCTGTACTTGCCAGAATTTCCATTTTAAGAATGTAATATACACATCCCAATGACCGAGCTCCATAATGCTGCTATGCTGCTTCTACAACAGCGCTTTATCCAAGTTAGTAATGGCTGTGGACATGAGCTAATCTCGAGAAGACAGTTTCTATGTACATCTACACCTTGTACTTTTTATCTTCACCCACAGATGAAGAGAGACTTGGCTGTCTGTAACAATTGCAAGGTAAGAAACAGACTGAGTTTAGCAATTTGGGCACGGCCAGCAAGGCAACAGAAAAGCAGCAATGTACAGCATATATAGTCACAGCAAGAGTCACATTTTCAAAGAAGGAGCAACTTGTCTCTTGCTGGACAGGACTTAGTGGTTACCACAGAATCTCAGTCCTGATTTAGGCAAAACCCTATATTCTCTGCATTGCCCAAAGTAAGAGCTAGTCCCTGAAATTTATTATTATATTACTCATTAGGATAAAAAGACTGAATTTATTAACTTTGTTATAATTATTGTTATTAAAGAAGTCCTAAATGAGTCATGTAAGTTGATTAAATATCTTGATATATCCTTCTGCTTCTCCCTAGATTCTCTCCCCCGCCCCCGCTGAGTGTGATCAGCATAGCTAGCTGGAAGACATACCTAAGCATGGTGGGACTAAGAGCAAAATACTGCTGAAATGCTTTAATCACCCTTTGGGCTTTGGTAAGCTCCACAGTTGCGTTGGCGACTTGAGCTTTCCCTTCAGACTTCCTACAGGAATACCAAACTGATAGGTCAGCTGTTTCCCTCCCCCCCTCCCCGCATTTAGATTTACTATGAGAAATCACTGAAAACAACATTTTCCAGTTTCCCATATGCAAAGCCCTTTGTAATAAAAGCCATATTTCCCTAAATGCACTTTCTTTTCAACACCAAGCACAATTTCAAACCAGCATTAAAATCCTCATTTCTGGAGAGGCAAGACAATTCTGAAGACAGGTTCCCAGTGGATGTTTTTTCCTGTCTCCTTAAGACTCTGTACTTTCTGACAGGGGTTCTGTTATACCCAGAAATCTTACATGTTAGTTATTATCATGGCTATTAATTACTTAAGTAAGGAAAAAAGTTTATAGGGCTCTAAAAATACATTAAAGATACAAAATCTGACCCATGTCATAAAGAGGTTGTAACAAAATGGATTGCTAAACAATAGCTATCAGTATAAATTCAGTTCTAAATATATTAATACCATTACAACATTTAGGGCAAATAGCTAAACTATTTTCCAGATAGCTCTATGCAGTATAACTCATCACTGCTGTAAGACTTTATTTTGCACTCCCTAGACATGGAGTTAATCATTACCATCACAATGGTGCAGTATTAGCCCAAGCAACCAGCATAAAAATCACATTCCACTTACAATGATGGGAGTTAAATGACAGGCTACATCATGATAAATCACAATAAAGCTAATGTAAAAGCTGATCAGAGTCTTTACTACCTACTGCCTATATAAGGATTCTTGTCTTATACAAATTGAGGTGATCTGCGGCCACACGAGTACTCCACAGGCACGCAGGCAGGATTGTCCCCAAACCCTGGGTTTCTCCCAGGCTGACGTACAATTCTGTGCAGCAGAACTTCTCCAGCAGCTGTTTGAAAACCAGCCATTGCAAGTGCAAACACTAACACCCAGCCTGGGAAACACAGAGAATGTAGCTAGACAAACAGGTGGGTTTTTTATACCTTAACACAGATGTTGATATTTATTTATTTTAATATTCAGGCTACTGGGAAAGAAACTTTCCCACATTTTTTTTCCTTCCTACAGCCTTTTCAGAAAATTTTGTCTTCAAAGGGTGCAATCTAGCCTACAAAAAAAAAAAAAAAAAAACAGCAGGAAGCACACTGATAGAAAGCTACCTCCCCACCATTTGAGGGAACAGGGTACTTCTGCAAAAGTGGCAGCCAATTGTCATCTCTGCCTTCCAAGAAAAGAGCTGGTAAAAGCCTCATAAGTGATTCTGGTATCTGAGAGGAGGCTGTGCTAGAAGGGAATGTCTGAGACCCCTCTCTATACACTGGCTGTCAACATCAACACTAAGAGTGTCAGAGATCAAGCATTCAGTCACGTTTTAAACATCAGACAATCGCAGTTTTTCATCCCGTACGTCATTTCACCATAAACAAGCACCAAACGTGTCAAACGCATTGCTCAGTGTGGTAAACAAGCTCAGTACCATCAGCTCTTCACCTTCTTTTCTCACCTCTTTCCATGCTGATGTTTTGTGTAGCAGGCAAAAGGGTGCCTGACAGACCTCACAGAAAATGAAAGACCTTCTTGCTTATTGGACTTCAGTACCTAGGAATGCAAATAGATGTCCCTAAAATCACAAACAGGAATGAAGTGCCTAGGCATTCTTTCCTAATCCCAAGAAATTTCTATGCGTACCTTTAAGTACCCAAATACCTTTGAGAATTTGGCCTCTGGAGCACTCAAGTCAATTGAAATCTTTGTGGCTACAGAAGGGGAGGAAAAAAAAAAAAGGCATCAAACACATTATAAAGCACAGTGTTGTCTGGGAGATATTATAGGATGATGTCAGCTATGTGAACTGTGGTTTCTTTATTTGGCTCATTACATTTTGTCTTAACCATTAACTGATTTGCTCTTCAGTAGACCCTTATTTGAACCTTAAGGCTCCTTGAAATTGAACAGACCTCCAGATCACTCTAGGTACTTGTATTAGCAGTTTAACTCACACTGAAGAGACATTCAGAAATGACCATACAGAAGACATCTATTAAAAACAAAAGCAGTTCAGTAGAGACAAACAGATTGTCTACAAAGGCCATTCACGAAGCACGCATTGGCTTTTTTGGCTGCGGAATGCAGGGGGAAAAAAAAAAGTTGACCACAGAATTTTAATTATGTTAAACAAGACTCAGCTAACTCTGCCAGTGCATCAAATTTGAGTTTAATAGCCCTCAATCAGGTATACAAAGTGCTGAGCGTGGCAAAAGGGGCTGTATTGTATATACTAACACTGAAATACAGTGCTCAATTGAATGAAACCTTTTCCCAAGGAAGGAAGACAAGATAGGCCTGAAGTTCTCCAATTTATTTCTAAATCCATATAACAAAACCCAAAGTATTTACCAAGCAGTTCTTTCAAAAGCATGGTTTACATTTCAGAAAATGAGGTCTAAATCAACATTTAATTTGAGCAGATGGAACCAATTTTGCCTTTTGTAGGGCAAGCACACAGCATTCTTTAACCCTGAGTTGCTTCAACACTTTCTTGGCCCGATTGCATTGGGTTTCAGTACAAGGCATCGCCATGATCTGCAAAACAGTGAAGTCCAGCAAGCTACACATAATGAAATAATAGTATCTTCAAGGTAAAATTACGCACCTACAATTCAGTTCCTTGTGGACCAAGTTGCCCCAGCTAACACAGCAAGTTGCTATACATTTCCAAACAATTATTTTCAGCTGTACGTCAGCTGCAATGCCAAACTGTTTATGCTGTCTGTTACTGCTAGACAAGACATGCGCGTACCCATCAATATACAACATTAACGCACTCTCGTTCAGGCGCCCTAGCATACTGGGGTTAAATTAAGTGATCTGTTCTTAAGTCCAGGCACCATTCTAAAAGACAAACCCCCTAAACTTTAAATTCACCGTAACAGCCTGCTTAAGGGCAGACTTGTGCTTCAGAAAACTGCACATAGGTCAGTTGTAATAGGAGATCTGACTATCGACTGAAATGTGACAGAAAAGTAGAGGTCTGTCTATAGGTATGTCATATAGCTGCCCTTCAAGACTCATTAAGTTTACACTAGGCTGTTATGAAAAGAATCACCAGTACAAGTTCAAATTGTACATCAACTTTGCAGCGGGTGCTGAGAGTGAAGCAGGTTCCCAGAGCTCCCCTATGCCTAACAGCACCTCTTCACCTATTCAGCTAAAACCACTCTATTTTCAAGATCTCCCGCATTTACTTTCTGAACATGGGACACTAGAAACCTTACTTTGTTATCAAAGTTGAACACTTCTGAAAATATGATCCAAAAATGTACAGAAAAAAATACTCAAAAGATAATTTTGAGAATTTCACTAGTTAGAATTATTTCTCCTTTCAGATAAAAAAAAAAGTTTATAGCTATTACAAGAGCAAATAGCAATGAATGGCTTACTGGGATTAATAATTCCATTGATTCCTTTGTGCACAGTTAACCGAAATTAATTCTTTTACTTCACACTCATATTTATGTGAATGGCACTCATCCTTTGACCTGCTGCCTAACCCCACACTGGAAATGCATTTGGGCAGCACAATTCACACTTTGTTAGGTCTTATTCCAGAAAGCAAACCCTTATTCAGGCTGTAATCGGGGCATCAGTGGGAGTTCTGTCCCAGGACTATGTTTCTATGGCTGTTATGATGGCTTTTTGTCTATTCTATGAACTTTTTCAAGAAATCTGACCAAACTGACTGACAAACAACCCAGTAATTTCAATAAATTCAGATACTGAAACCTGGAAAAAAGTGTTATGATTATCCAACTCATTGGACCTCTTGAATTTCACCCACTGATGCTTTCAACAGCCCCATAATTTCTACTGGAGATAAAACATATCTTTTAGAAAGTCTTTTGATCTTGATTGAAGTGCTTCAAGTGCTGGAAAATCCACTGAATCAAAAGATAAGTTCCAGTGTTTAATTACTATTATTTTCTATTAAAACTTTCATTCAGCAGGAGAAAACCCAATGATTTACAAAACATTAGGAAATGCAGACAAGCAAAAATTCTGAACATATGGTGTTGTTTCTAAGGAAGAAAAGAATCAAAGTGATAGAACAGCTCAAATTGGGTTTTCCTTCTTAAAACAAAAATGCATAACCAAGATTTTAAAATCCATCAAGCTTTAGAAGAGGGTGGGAAGAAAGCTAAATAATTTTGCTTAATGACATTCTGACGGTAGTAACCAGCAGAAACAGTCATGCACCATGTAGTTTTCAAATTTAACACCTAACAGGTATCCAAATTAAAAATTAATAACTTGAGAGTCATGCAACTCCTTAACAGTACATGTTGCCGTACAGGAATAAGAGAAACATTTGTGGATTTACTGCTTTCTGGCTTTTGATGATTGATAATTCTTATTTTATTAAAAAACTCCTATCTCACTTTCCATTGTGTTTTAAGATCTCAAAGACCAAGATTTTTCAAAAGATTTTGATTCACACAGTTTCCAAGATTAAGTCTAAATGTGAAGCTTGCAAATCCAACACTTCTCTAGTTCACCACAGATTCCTGGGTGTGACTCCTGTCAAGAGACTTATTTCTAAATATACAAAATTATTCAGATATGCAACTCTTATGCAGATGATTGACTACATTTAAAGTCTAGAACAGGTACCTAGGTAGTTTCTCCACATGGGAGAGAAATAGGATTCCTGGCCCATTCCTCAGAGACAACCACTTTTATAAATACAAAATTAGAGGCATAAATAGGAATGATGGTTTGTTTGGGGTTTTTTTTCCCCTTCAACAACTCATATCACTAATGTGTTGTTTCTGACCAAACCAGCCCCTAGCAGAGAAAGACACCTACACAGCTAAAACTAGGGTATCTTTTTTAACCTCTCTGTTTATAGTGTAAACCTTATGTAATTTGTGTCAATACATGGGAGGGCAGAAACTGAAAGTTTGATCCTTTGCTCTTTAGGAGCTCCATCTGCAACCTGTGTTAACATTCCTCACCCATTTCTGTAATGCTCTTCAAACACTAAGTAAAAAAAGCACCACAAAGTGTAAAATAATCAATTTATTTGTAGAATACAGCTTTTCAAATTTGACTCTGAAGCTTTTTCAGTGGTATAGACGCCTGTTCTAAAGTTTTTTGAGCAAATTTAAACATGTCCCAATTCTGAAGTTACTTAACTAGTTTCAAGCCACTACAAGAATTTATCAGACTAAAGGTGAATGTTTGGGGATAGTCATTACGGGGCAGTAGCACATAATGATATTTTCTCAGAAAACTGTCCCAGCGACACTGCAGCTCAGGCATTTTGTGAAGCAACGGACATAGAAATATTTCTTTCATAAATTCATAAAGATCCTTTCCGAAGCCACGCACACCATCAGCATCCATCTTCTGCGGCAAGGACTTCCACAGACTCACTGTACGTTGCACAAAAGTCATTTAACTGCTTACTGTAGGCAAGCTGGGTTGGTGTGATGGTAGCTTGACCTTGCACTAAAGAGAAAAGTGAACTGTCGTTATCTACTCACCTTCTCTGGATTCACTGAGATTTCACGCACAGAAATATACGTACCTCTTTCAATATGGAGACTCTTAGTCATTCCTCACATGGAACAAGCTCTACAGCTTCGGTCAGCCTTTCGCCCCTCTCTCTGACTCTTCTGGTTCTACCACATCCTTTTTGAGACAGGAGACCAGCACTGCATATGCACTAAGGAATTATGCCATGATACCACGAGGTTCTTTTCTCTGTTTTTCCACACAATTCCTCAATGTTATTACATCAATATGGAAGTTGATAAATATGGAGGTGGGGGGGGGAGTTGTAGCGTGGAAATTAATGGCCTGCTAGTAAAAGGGTCATTTATACCCTCTGTGGACACAGAGCCAGTGGGCAAAACACTGTGTCCCCATATGGGGGGGAAGAGACAGACAGAGTGGGCCTGAAGAATTAAAATTTGGTATCTTTTCTTGAGCATCCTGGAATGTAAGAACACTTTTTTTTTTTTTGTGCTAAGACATAGTTTAGACATTTTCTTCTTTAAAAAAAAAAAAAAAAAAAAGTGTTGCATGTTATTAGCCAGAATTAGAAAGAGCTAATAAGAGAAGCCACAGCAGAGGCCGTATTAATAAAATATTTACCTTGCCTAACAGTTACTCTTACTGAGCTTTAAAAAACCCAATAATTAGACTGATTCCTTATCAACACAGCTTTTGCTGAAGGAAAAAAAAACAAACCACATTTATCCCCTTCAAACAATGCATTTATCTTTTTGTAATTATTATTGCTGTTTACCCATCAGGCACTTTTCAAATAATGTAGCTTATATTTGGATCTGCCAAGAGCGATGACTTAGAGAGTAAAATGATTCAATTCCACCAAGAAGACTGGGCCATGGGTTTGGTTTTATCCTGAACTTGGATCTTAATAACTGACATTGTCAATCCTGGATCTTAATAACTGATGTAATCAATATCAGGCTATGGAGATCTACTGTCTTGGTACCTTGGGATCCTCTTTCTTCAACCATTACACCAACAAGCATCACTATAAGGACAGTAATCAGATCTCATTGATATCTAAGCCCAGTAAAATTTATAGCAGCTCCTTTTTCTACATAGCTAGCCCATTGTTAACCTAAGCATTATTACTTTATAGGAATATTTCCACATAGCTAATGGGAATTGGACTGAAGGACTGCACTTTTCTGCAGCTAGGGCTGTTATTTCCACAGATCAGTAGAATTAACCTGGCCCAACTTTACCTGGCATCCATTCATTATTACACTACAGTGTCATTGCACTCGACACAATATTGCAGTAACCTTACGGAGTGTTGTTTCACCAAAAAAAAAAAAAAATCCCAACCCACACACTTATTTTCACACCTCCCACACCAAAACAACATTTCACATTGTAATGCACTTTAAAGTGGTTTGAGGTAATACTACAAAAATTAGACATGAAATTCACAATGAAATTAACAAAAGATGAATGTATAATATTTGCTTATTTTTAATGTACAATAAAATTAATCTGATATCTTTTTGTGCCTTTCAATATTATCAGCATCCATAACCCACACTGCCAGCTAGTTTTCTCATCGCCACCCTCACCCTGAGCCTCTGTAATGTCTCTCTGTTCCGCTTCTCATGAAAAATAGTTTCATATTATTTCTACATCAGCTTCTCATTGTCTAAGTTTTGTTCCTCAAACGCCAAAAGCACCTCTGCAGTACAAGCACTGACAGTACAATTTTCAGCTCTAAAAAAAACTATGTAATCACAGTCTTAAGCTTCTCAAGTTTGACATCTACAGCTGATCACATTGCCAGTATCTTGAGCTAGTATTTGTTACACATGAACCTGATTTTAAAATCCAAGTTATTAAAAAAAGAAATTATCTTACAGAAAGGTCACATTTATTAAACATATTAGAATGAAACTGGCAATTTTACCTGGGAGAAAAATATAATTTTACAGAGTCTGACGTTGGTATTAGAACATGTATAGATAGTATATTATGTATTGTGAACCAAGGTGGCAGGCACGCAATTAAAGACACCGTCAAGAAATGCTAGGTTGACAAACTGAAAAAGTCAGAGCTGGGGGAATCACATCTCTCATGAAAAAAACATACAGGAGATCCTCTTAATTGCTCACATTTAGAATCATTTTAGATGCAAGAGTCAATAGCCACAAAATATGAAATATTGTAACATATTATATTTGATAGGGTATTTAGTTATCCTGTTGGGTAATGACTACCAAAAGGCAAGCCTTAAAACTTCTGCCCCTTACTGAAGAACAAAGCACTTCAATTAAAGACACGTATTCTACTGCTGGTTACGCTTAAAATAACCTTGATGTCTTGGTTTCAGCGTGCATCCATTTTTAAAAACCATCAAGAGAAAAAGTATTAACCAGACCGAGCCAAAGAAGCAGCTGGCACCACCACTATGCGACAAGAATGTTCCCCAAAAGTTCAAGCATCTACATTACGATCCATCATGGTTCCCCCTTCTAATATTTCAAAGTCATAAAAAAGTGCTAATTGCAGTCTTAAGTGAGAAAGAGGAAGTAGTAGACTGCTGGAATGAGAGAGGATGTGGGGCCATCCAAATGTAGACAGCCATGCCTTCTGCTTCCCAGACACTGCCACTGTCATGGATTTGCTAACAGTTAATGGAGGTCCAGCGAGAGAAAGAAGGAACCCGAAGGCTCACAGCTCTTCTCAGGCTTTACTAGAGCCTCCAGGTGCAGAGCTAGCCTTCAGTCCTGCGGCCCCCGAGACACTACTCCCTACCCTCAGCTCCCTCGGGGCTATCCAGAATACCTGTTTGGAATTAAAAGCTCAGCACAAAGATAAAAGGGGTGGAAATAGTATACACAACAGGGAGACGTTCAAATCTTTGGGTTTAGGCTTCTAGCTTCAGGTAACTAATTAAGATGATGTGCTGAAGCAGGGATCAGTTGTTTCAGTCTCTCCAAATGAGGGCTTTTTCCTCTCTCAACACACCCTTACTTATTTGCAGCTCTTTCCAAACGTGCAATTGCCTTTGGGAACTGGTTTCTCAGGGCTTACTGCTTACCCCACGGGAGAGCTTAAGGTATCTAACATGCACCATGCCCAGAATTGCGTGAAGTCTGAACAGAACACGTGCGTGCATCAGGTACGTACAGTAGACTGTTCAACATCAATGTAGAAAGCAAGTTTTTTTGGAGGGTTATACTCACTAAAAATATGGGTAAGTTTATGACTTTCCATAAAACAGAAAAAGAGGAGTTACTAACAGAAACTCTCCAGCACACATTATCTGTCAGTTTAGGTAATAAATGCCTCTCAGGTAGAATCTTACATTCTTCACAACTCTGGACACTCATTTGACTCTGCAGTAGTTATATGACAAGTAACAACTCAAGAGTACCTCCAAGTATAGACCAGATAGCCAGGGTATTTTATGCAATTGCAATCACTGTTTCAAAGTACGTTGTAGATCCATCCTTTGCTACACCAGTGTGAGAGCAGGATTGAGCCTACGTACTACATAAGCACAAAGTAAAACATTGAGCTCGTTCAGGAGATATAGGATCTCATATACAACATATACTAGAACCTAGACAATATATACCAGTACCTGAATTAGCCTTGGGTTTAGTAACCTCTTGGAAAGTATGTCGTATTCCAGCTGTGAAACCAACCTGGTCTTTTGGTTATTCTGTGAAAGCAGAATATTGCTTCACCCCTTCTTTTTGTGCCTTGTCAACCTTCCTGACGTACCTGAACATAAGATTTTGTAGCAGGGCCTCCCTCCAGATCTTGCTGCTGCAAAATAGTGTGTGTGTCTCTATGTGGAGAGAGAACCTATTACTTTGCATAACTGCAGCACAGGCACCCATATCAAGCACAGAAAGCTAACCACATCCTGGGCTGTATCAAAAGAGGTGTAACCAGCAGGTCAAGGGAGGAGATTCTCCCCCTCTACCCCGCTCTTGTGAGATCCCATCTGGAGTACTGCGTCCAGCTCTGGGGGCCCCAATAAAAAAAAAAAAAAACCCGACATGGACCTGTTGGAGGGATTCCAGAGGAGGGCCACAAAGATAAGAGGGCCGGAGCACCTCTCCTATGAGGACAGGCTGAGAGAGTTGGGATTGTTCAGCCTGGAGAAGAGAAGGCTCCGGGGAGATCTAATTGCGGCCTTCCAGTACCTGAAGGGGCCTACAGAAAACATGGTGCGGGACTGTTTATCAGGCAGTGTAGTGAGAGGACAAGGGAAAATGGCCTTAAACTGGAGAAGGGTAGATTTAGATTAGATGTAAGGAAGAAATTCTTCATGATGAGGGTGGTAAGACACTGGAACAGGTTGCCCAGAGAAGCTGTGGATGCCCCATCCCTGGAAGTGTTCAAGGACAGGTTGGATGAGGCTTTGGGCAACCTGGTCTAGTGGGGGGTGTCCCTGCCCATGGCAGGGGGGTTGGAACTAGATGATCTTTAGGGTCCCTTCCAACCCAAACCATTCTATAATGATTCTCTGAAGCTGAACTTATAGAAGTACTCTGCACCTTTTTAAGGCATTTCTCAGAGCAGCAGTAGCACCAAAGACAGATTATGCCTCTGGGACATCATTGTGTCTCTGGAGCTTCCCCTGCGCACTGCCCCCTCAACCCAGCCACACAGCAAAAAACACGTTCGAGCCCACAGCCAGAGTTTAAATTCTAAATAAAAAGTGAAGGTATTCCATTTGACAGAAGTTGGTATTTTTCAGTCATCTAAAAACTATTACTCTACTCTCCATTTAAGTTCTCAAACAGTTTACATTTCAAAAGAAAGGGTGTCATTGTAGAATAATACATTAAAAATTGCCTGTAACTGCTTTGAATGTGCACTCAAAATGGGATTAGTCTTTTCAAAGAAATGAAACTTTTGGCATGGCACCCGCTTTTCATCTTGTCAGAGTGCTACTTGATGCCTATATATAACCACCTACATTTTTTGTTGTTGACAAAAAAAAAAACGCTTTAGTGCAATGCTTGAATAAGTTACATAAGAGACATCTAAAACCGATTTTCTTTCAAAAAGGGATCTGTAGTCCCCTGACTGCCAAAAAACTGAGGCTGGCAGGGCACTTTCAACTGAGATTTAAAACTCCCAGTATAGCTGTAACTTCCCAGATGTTTTTAAAAACCTCTGTCAACAGTCATCCCTGCCCGCTGGACCTGTACACTTCATAAATTCAGAAAGTTAGAGGATACCAAGTTGTACATATTCGATGAAACTCTTCACCAAATGAACCAGTTTACTTCAAAACTGGACTATGGAAAGCCTCTAGATGTTGTTAGTCCTAAACTATCACAATTTTCCTGACAATGGCAAGATTGTTCAAAATAAGTTGATGCTCATGAGAATTAGCTTATTGCCAAGTAGAAATTCCCATTGCTGTTACCTGCAAATCAAAACCATAAGAACAAGAAGCGATGCATTGGAGGAATTGGTGCCCTTATGCACAGTACTGAGGCTGTGGAAACACATTCAGCAGGTGTAAGTCAGCACTTTGACTTCAGTGACATTACTCCAATTTGTGCTAAATGATAAGCTGACTCACGACATTTAGTATCCTTCCTGTTTAATATCCTCAGCCTCAGGAAAGAATTAAAAACACTTAGTTCATTTCTGTCTTTCCAATTCAACTATCAGACAGCAGTGAGGTGAATGAATGAATGCTAAGACCGTTGCATGCCGTTACAGTTAGGCATTTTCACTAGACAGAAGAGCAACTTGACATCATTTCAGATCCTTGTAAATTGAGGTCCAGATAAATGAAACCATGTAAAGCACTACCATATGACCTACTCTTGTCATTCTGGAAAACACATCTGCCTTAAACTTGGATCAGTATGATCCAAAGCAGTCATGAAAAGAGAACAACTTACACTGTGTTCTGTTTTACTCACAACCCTTATCACAGTCCTGGGAGTATGATAACAATACCTCTGTTTCTTGAATAGGTAACCAGATAGTTGCACATAAAAATATTTTAAATGTGATATATTTCTTAGAGAGAATAAGAACTCTGGTTTGCAGGAGGTGACTATTCAGATGAACATCACTACAGCATAAAAACTGGAGGGACACATCGTAAATCATTTCTGAATTAAGGATGAACAGTAGATCAAGTCACTTCTTATGTTAGCTTATGAAAACAACCTGTTGAAAAAATTTTCTTGAGTTCTTTATTTCAAGGTTTCAGGTAATCCTTTGATTACTATAGTCAATTATCTTAGAAAAGAAGATGCATCATCTTAACAGTGTAACAGCGGGGAAATAAAAAAATCTTTCCTTACATGAAAGAACTAGGCTGTAGATAGCGATGCTATGATTTCCTCAGACCTCACAAACAGTTCCTCTGGGTTATTATTTCTTCAGAGTATCCAGAGAGCTGCAAGTGCTAACCCTGATGATTCACAGTTCATACTAAAGCCATTCTGCAGCATGGCCTGCAGGCAAACTGTGCAGGTGGTAAGGTTGCCATTTGTCAGGTAGGAATTTAGGTGCAATTTAAACTCTGCACAGCTATAGATTTGAAAACCTTTTTATAAAGCTGCAAGGCTAAGTTCTTCATTCTCCCACCACCCCCAGCAGGTATCAGAGCTGACTTAAGGCACGAGTACAGCAAAACAGCTGCCTGTAGGAACGGCATGAAGAGGCAGAGCTCTTATAGGTATGAGCCCCACGCCCATACCCATCGCTCCATAAAGCCCAGCGCGTAACTCCCGGTCCAGCTCCCATACTCTGTACCACTCAAAACTCCCTCTGCCTTTCCCATGCCATCTCACCTACCGCCCAACTCCTCCAGCCAGCCACTGCACTTCTCCCACAGCCCAATCTGCACCACCATGAGAAGATCATCACCTGAGAAGCCCTGAATTAGTTCTGGGACATGTCAGCTTAGCTATCTGTACACATCAGTAAGAGCACAGAAAAAAGTTGGCTTATTAAGTTAAGAAATAACATATATTTTATAAAGCGTTCTGGAACATGTTGTGATTCAGACTTCTGATATTTACTACTATCATTATCATTGCTATTACTGCTACCACAATAGCTATACATGCTGAATAAATTCAATTTTAGTTAAAAATCAGGAAAAATACTTCCCTCCCTTCTCTGAAAACAGACTCAAACCAATTGCTCCCCCTCATCTTTCCTGACGCTCCTCCTATGCTCCATCATCCACAATATAAGGCAAGTGCCCTTTCTACCAAGCCCAGGAGGGTCACCCCATTGTAACAGCTAGCCTCCATCACGATCTAACTGTTTCTAGCACAGGAAAGAAAATGCAAGAGCAGCAGGAGAAGGACTTGCCAGACAACCTTTGTGCAGTGCTGCTTCTGGCCAATGCTAGCCCTTGTAAAGTTGTGCAAATTAGAACAGATGCACTAAAGAGATTATAAAACTCTCCCAGCAAACAATACAGAGTTTATCTGACTGGACAGATGACCATAAGTATTTAGCTGCATAGATCAAAAATATTTTGACACCAAATTTTTCATTAAACATGTGGTTACATCAATAACTGATATTTGAAGCTGTATCTGGATGGTGACCAGTCACCAGCAATGTTCCTCAGGACTCAATTCTAGGGCCAATTCTCTTCAATATTTTTATCAATGATCTGGACGTAGGAGTTAAATGCATCATTAGCAAGTTTGCTGAAGATACCAAACTGGGAGGTGCTGCTGACTCTCTTGAAGGATGAGAGGCCTTGCAGAGGCATTTAGCTAGTTTGGAGCGTTGGGGAATGATTAATGGGATGAAATTTAACAAGTCCAAATGCCAGATTCCGCACCTAGGATGGATTGACGCTGGGCACAAATATAAATTGGGAGAGGAGTGGCTGGAGAGCAGCCCTGCAGGAAGGGGTCTGGGGGTGCTGGTCGGCAGCAGGCTCAGCATGAGCCAGCAGTGTGCCCCGGCAGCCAAGAGGGCAAACCCCCTCCTGGGGGGCATCAAACACAGCATCGCCAGCCCGTCAAAAAAGGGGATTATCCCACTGCATTCAGCGTTGGTACGGCCTCACCTCGAGTGCCGTGCGCAGTTCTGGGCCCCACAGTTTAAAGATGTGAAGGTCCTTGAATGTGTCCAGAGGAGGGCAAAACAGCTGGTGAAAGGGCTGGAAGGCATGTCCTGTGAGGAGCAGCTGAGGACTTTGGGCTTGTCTAGTTTGGAGAAAAGGAGGCTGAGAGCAACTTCATGGCTCTCTACAGCTTCCTGAGGAAGGGATGTGGAGAGGGAGGTGCTGAGCTCTTCTCCCTGGATAGGACACCTGGGAATGGCTCAGAGCTGCACCAGGGGAGGTTCAGACTGGACATGAAGAAGCATTTCTTCACCAAGAGGGCAGTCAAACACTGGAACAGGCTTTCTAGAGAGGTGGTCGATGCCCCATGTCTGTCAGTGTTTAAGAGACATTTGGACAATGCTCTTAATAACATGCTTTAATGTTTGGTCAGCCCTGAGTAGGTCAGGCAGTTGGACTAGATGATCATTGTAGGTCCCTTCCAACTGAAATAGTCTATTCTATATCAAAATTTTACAGACATATTGCTATACCTAATCATGGTTTTATTATGTGTGAATTGAACTCCATTTTCACATTTCATATCAGGAATGAAGACAAGTGCACAAGCACATACATATGTAATGTATCAGAATATTTTTCCAAAGTAGTTTCAGCTCATGTCAAATTGCAAAGTGTAGTAGTAATCTTGAATTATTAGTAGTACTGAATGCTTTACCATAATTAAGCATTAAAAGCAGTTCAAGAATGTTGAAACAAAAGTATTCAGCTGTATCTCCATGATTACACCTAAGTTTTATGGAACATGCATTTTGTGGTAGACTTCTATGCGACAATTGCACTTTTTTCTTAAAAACTTACATTTCCATTCAATGGTAATTTGGCTTTCTGGCCAGACAAGAGATATCAGATAAAAATACATCCAGTACAACAGATGAGAAAAGCTTCAATAACATCGTACTGCCATATCAAATCAGACTGCAAAAACAAAAGGACCTTTTGGCCATCATTCTCCATACATGTCTTAGTTTCCGTACACCTTAGCTACAGCAGAGGAACCAATTTATTAATTTACATCGGGCTACCTTCCGGAGCATGCATCATACAAGCATTTGCAGGGCTGGGTCAAATGGAATTCACTGCAGCAGAGTGTATTGCACAAGTGCTATATAGTCAAATGAAATAAAATTGGGGGGGCGGGGAGATCACCTTGAGTTACATTGAGCGGCAGATAAAAAACCAAAACATCAGAAAGATTTTCTAAATTATTTGTGAGGAAAAAATAGTCCCCACATCTTAATTTCCACACAACCCCCCAACCACCTCTTTCAGAGCAGTTCAGCCAAACTCTACTAAACTTGCCAGCATTGCATTCCTTTATGTATGGATAGACTGATCCTGAAGAAGGTCAACATAAAAAGCACAAGCAGGCTTTCAACATCAAGAATGCATGCTTTCTCTTTTGACTCCTCCCCTGAAAAAGACCTTTCTAAAAAACTCATGTCCTCATAAAACATTACGCTGCTGGTAAAAGAATCTGGAGCTTTATCTTTCTACACTCAACTACTCTGACTCCTACCTTGCATCTATTTAAGCAGGTTCCGGAAGGTAGGACCTTTGTTCCTGCGTATGTATAAATATATGCTATAGATGTCAATGACAATGTCGTTCTTTAAAAAACTTTGGATGCCAAACGTTAGGCATCTAAGCATACATCAAAAGATACATTTTCCCTTTCAAGTCAGTAGGAACACTTTGAAATCAACTGCTTACGTAAGTGTCCAAATACAGAGTGGTATGCCTCGTGTTAGTTACTCAAGGTGAAAAGTTTATCTACATCCTTACTATTGTAACAGAACCTGCACACATCACTACTGGCATAAGTGCTCTGTGACAAAGTGTAAACAGTGCAGGATTTTCCACCTAGAAATGCAGCCAGGCACTGCCACAAGAACAAAGCTATTCTGCTCCTACTGAAAGGCAGTGGGAATTCTGTCTCCTGTCTACTGACAGCTATGGGATTTTTCTGGGGCTCCACCTTTCTCTTCCTCTAGGGTTGTCTCAAAAATTGCAACATCTGTACCTGCTCCAATTTGTAAGGCAGGTGATGGTATACTGCAGTTCCAGAGAAAAACAGTTCATAAAGATTCGTTCTCTGCTCCTAATTGTGCCACAGACTTCCGTGGAGTTAGCTTGGACTCTCGTTGATCTAGCAGAGGAAAAAATGCACTAGACTACATATAAAAGGCTTTGAAAAATCCATAAATTAATTTCAGATGAAGGGAGAAGAATAGAAATATGTGTGATCTTCATAGTGCTAGAAGGAACAGGGCATTACATCATGAATGCGTCTGGTTACGTGATGTAATGAGGAGGTCAGCCTCTACCTTTTTTTTTCCCCTATCACAGAAAGGCTCATTTTCTATATGGCTCCAGGGACACATACATACATGCTGTATGCATTCATAAAAAACCCATATATCCGCACATCAGTTCTCGTAACCTTGTACCTACCCATTGAACTGACACACATGCAAACACCCAGGTGCACCTGCAAATTTTGTGACAACATTAATCAAATAAGCTTAGACTACATATTAGGGGAATGTAAGCTAAATAGCCTTTAAAAGGCAAAAGGTCATCTGATTCAAATCAGTATAGCGCCATTCAAGTTGGATGTATCTCAATTCCTCATAGCTGAGAATCTGATCCTAGCATACAATCTATAAAAAAGGGGGGGGGGAATCTTTAAGTCAGACATATGTGCACATACAGACACAACCCCATGGAATACAACTGCAAACTCAATGTGTTATAAGTATTTACTTTAAAAACAAAATAAATTCTCCATTATTAAACATGAAACAGAGCAACACTATCATCCTTCATAGCCAGAGGATTTAAAATACTTCCTGTTCTACTTATCAAGGCTCAAGTTTCTGTGTGAAGTTATCAGCTCCAGCAGGATAAGCAAACTACTGAACCTAAATAAACAAAATTAGCTCTCAACAGTACAGTGCTTTCAGCATTAGATACACTTTGAGCTACACTAGAGAATTTGCGTGAGAAATTTAGATAAGAGGTTGTTCAATCCAATTCCCCCTCCTACATGGGCGGCAGTAGTGCTGGACCTGATCTTACACAACTGTGACTATTTCATAGGGTTATTCTCTCTCTTTGCAGTCTCCATTTGCAATCAAGGGCATTTGGGTTGAGCAGGCAGGGTCTTCTTCAGTAAACGTGTGGTTTCAGCCAACTTGAAAGGATTAATGAATCCAGGTCAAACTCACTGACTAATTTCATCTGGGGGAAAAACAAACTAAGAGCTAGTGTCATAAAACCTCCCTCGGAGGCTGGATGTTCCCTCTTTACCCAATAGCTCAGTCAGAGCACAGTGGACACGTGGGAAATCTGGGCTCCACCTTGCACATCCAGGGCAAAGCTCAAGCTATCAGATGAAAGGAGACATCTTCTCAGCAGGGTAAGTCTCCCTTCTTATTCACTTCTCCACAGAATGTCCAAAATGAAGTATTCTGTCTCTAGTCAAACTGTTTCACATCAAATGAAGCATCACTTTTACCTTGTCATCTTGAAACACACAAAAATGAAACACTCTCTTTGGTTCAATCTGAATCAACTTCATTTTGTGATTTTATGCTTTTTGAAGTGCAGGTGTTGAAAATCTCTACAGCCTTTTGCACTGTCTTGTACAGTTTATTTAGTACTGCTTAGGATGAAATCTAAATTTCAATTACCATCTAAAGGGAATATGCACACATATGCAACATCATTCCCAATACAGCCAAGTCAAATTGGCTATTCATCTTTTTCAATACTATACACTGTAAAAAAACAGTGACTGCAAAATAACATTTAATGATTTCACTCTATTCAGCACGCTGCTTTGAAGAGAAAGGTTCTTTCCTTGAAGACAAGCAGCTACAAATACTGCTTGCACCTTGGCGTTTTCCCTGACCTTGAGTCCCCTTTGAGCTCCCAGATGGTCTTAATTAAAATAGAGTAGTTTCTAATTTACAGCACAGGAGACATTTTGAAACTGTTGTTGAAGTAGTGTTAGTGAAACTCCAATGACCCAGATCTTACCCCCAGACAGGTACATCAATATCTTTAATTTATCTACTGAAGTTCCTGTTGTGCTCATAAGTCTTCTTTACTGTAACAATTGTACTGTGCTTCCATAGCACCTTAACCCCCCAAAAATAAATGAGAAGTTTCACATAAAATATGCATCATCACATAAAGAAGTATTTATTCCTTTCCATTCTTGCATCCCCTCCTTTGAGCTGTTTCAGCTCTGCAAATAGAGACTAATGCATATAGACAACAGCCTTTCTGTCTGGAATACTACTAGCAGTCTTGCTTTTTCTCTCAAGCACATCGCATTTTGCAAAAGCAACCTCACTGCTCCACAGCACTTAAGTGGGATACCATACATCTTTGCAACACACTTCTCATGCATCCCATCAGCCTGCTTTTCTTGTAAGCAGCCAAAGAGGAGTGCCATGTGTACAGCTCAGTAACTCAAAGCGTAATCAGCTGATAAACCCTCTAGGGCTGAATGCAGATTTTCGGTCTCATTTCTAGCTAGGTTTTTACAACAGGTAGTTCTTTACTATTACACACACAGAGGCAGAAATTTATTAATAGCTTACAACCAAACCAAAAAACAACAGGAGATGTTTCATAACATTATGCATTAATTGGAAACAGAATATCATTGGAATTGGATTTCATTTATGGCATGTGCGATATTTCCCCCTTACACCAAAATATACATACTTACCTAGAAGAATACCAGAGTGACAATGTTATTAACATGCTACATAAACATACACAATGAGTATCGTACAGTAAGAAGGAGAATTGGTTGTTTACCATACAGGAAAGTTTGGAAGAGGTCAATATGTATTTTCTTGAATGTAGAATTTTCTTTAAGAACCTATTTTTTTCTCCTCACAGAATTAATTCTAAATCCTTGGCAGAGAACATATATTGCTCCTACTTTCTTTTTAAACTTGATGAAATAAAAATTTTAGTTTTCAAGTTAAATTGACTAGCACTGGCAGTTCTGCCATACCTCAACCTCCAGGTCAGTATTGATCTTTGAGAGAATCACATCAAGCAAAAGTATGTTTCAGAAAAGTCAACTCCCCTCAACTGTGCACTGTTTCAGTGATAAAACTGTACACATGGGTTAATTTAATCCAATGCAGTTTAATCAATGGTGCGCATCCTCATTTCAACATCTCAGTAAGGCACCTGATTTGTCAAAATGAGTGACCACAAGCTGTTCCCAATGGCTACTCAGAACTAAGGATTACGTATGAAAAATATATGCGTAAAGCTACCGCTAACATGTGGCTTTTTTGTATCTTAATCTTTCTTCCCTTCTCTGCTGTTTATTATCTTCCCTCCTTCTCAGCCAGTCTCTTCTAATTGTCACCTTCTTTGCCATTTTCCTGCCCCCTCCCTCCCACATTTCTACTCCTAGACTTCCTCCACTTTCCACTCCCAAGTGCCTGTCAGTGTCTCCTACTACGTTTGCTCAGTCCCCAGCAACTTTCCCTTCATACCTTTTTATTTGAGATATTTTTATATGAGAACAAGGCAACGTGATGCCCCCCAAGGATCACTCTTCTTTTACATGTTTCAGTGGTCCTGTTTCCCATCCTATGTTCTGTTTATACCCTTTATTTGGAACATAGTTCTTTAGAAAAGGACTATGTCTTCTTTTGGGTTTACACAACATCTAATACGACAGGATCCAGGCCCTGATTTGCCTGGATCCTTGGAAAGAACAGGAGAAAAACCTCCATCAAAAAGGACTTGAATGGAAAATACCATGTTTACACACAAATCTGTAGTGTGTTATCCCTCTCTCAAACTCTTTTCTCCTAACTTGTTTCCCTGCTGTGTAATTCTACCTTAGCCAAAAAAGGTCCATCAGTCAGAAGCTGACCTCTGCTTTATCAGAATTTTATTTTAGCATCACTAAAAAAAGTACATGAAGTAATACACCTCTGTAGCAATTTTTTCTGCAACTCCATTACTTAAAAATGGGTGTACAAGCAGATTAGAAAGCAAAAGTTGAAAGGGAAAAACCTGAAGAGAAGGGAAAGCAAGGTGAGAGACTGCTATGAGAAGACATGTAGAGTTAAGAAAAATCCCAAATTCCTTCCTGCTACAGAAGCCAGGAAAGGACTACTCACAACCACACTAATTATGGCACTTTTGGAGCATGGAAATAAGCACACATATAACTTGCAAACATACCCAATACCCTGAAAGTTCTTCAGGCTCTTCATCTTCATCAATAAAACTCCTGAAGTGCTCAACAACAAACTGCCTCCCCACATGCATTTGCATGGAAACTATTACTTAAGTTTTCAGTCCATCTTTTCTTAAATCAGTATTCAAGCTCTTTCTGATATTCTGGTAAGCAATTACCCCCACTAAAAATTTCCAAGTAAAAAAACCAAGATGAACAGTTTCTCCTCATTTACGCTACTGACTTACTGGGTTTTTGAATGTTTTTAGTAAGTAAAAGTGGAGACATGATCTCAAATATTAACATGCCTGATAATTCAGCATTATTTTTTAGATGATAGCCTGGAGAATGATTGTCCTGCTTAATTATTTTCTCCTCAATCCTCCTTCCCATTAAAAAAATTACAGTTCAGTGCTCTTAACTGATGTCAGAATAAATATGATTTACTGGTGTCTAGATTTCTCTGATCACTGCACTTTTAACTGATGCGAATGAATTTATTCATAATAAAACACAAAAGATATTTAAGCCTCTGCAATCACCAAATTAGCCACTGATTTTTCTTGGAAACAACATCATGATCTTTTAGGAAAGTAATTCAGTGCAATCTTTGATGCCTAACTACAGCATAACCTTTAATATATAATTTTTTTTCCTCCTTCCTTAAAAGCAGACAACTTTCACATTCAAGACCCTGAACAGTGGCACCTGAAATTCAGACTCCCACAACCCCAAGATCCAAAGAATGACTTTGTTTTGCTGGTGATTTAGAGAGTGCCTTTAAGTACCCTTTGATGACTTGAACACTTTCATT
Source organism: Grus americana (assembly GCF_028858705.1). Taxonomy (NCBI): domain Eukaryota; kingdom Metazoa; phylum Chordata; class Aves; order Gruiformes; family Gruidae; genus Grus; species Grus americana. The sequence goes on from NC_072855.1 coordinate 57,647,083, forward strand.
CCTTCATGGTTCAGACTGCCCATTTCCTTTCAAGAGCTGAAGCCTCTGTTTTTCTCTCTAGCAGATTTTTCTATAAGGGCAAGGAACTTGCTGGGAAAATTCTTTTTCATGAAAAGGTTATGCAACAAGCTACAGAAGTAACCCTTCTTTCCAAACTTCCACAAAGCATATAGAAAGAAAACAAGAGACAATTAAGAAAGCGGACCTAAAAGTGTTAAAAGCTAAGCACGTGTTTGTTAATTATTGTATTGTCTTTTTTTTGATAGATATTCTTTTCATTATCAGAGTTAAAATTTTATATTTGCAAAGTCACTGACCATACCAACATATCTCAGTATCCTTTACGGCATCCCTAAAGCTATGTCCTACAAAACCTTACATGAACACAATTCCAGTAGTTTCACGAGAGCATTCTCACTGGCCTTTGGTAGGTCACAACTGCTTGAAGCTCGATAAACAGTTACTCTGCCTCCCACCTGGGCCAAACACCAGAACAACAATTCATCACTGCTGGCTGAGTTACGCAGCAGCGGCAGGAAGGTCCTACCTCCTCCGCTGGCTCCTTTGCCAACGCGAGCGTTAGCCACAGCCGCCTCCCCAGTCACAAGCACCGCATTTCAGGTGCCCTCTACTCAGACAGGAGATATTTTTGCACGCACTCAGAGAGAAAATTCATACATCTCAAAATCTATTATAACGCATATCATCATCAAAAAAAGTGTTAAAGTGACTGCATGGCAGTACCCAAAGCATTCAAACATAGCGTTCAACCCATGATATTAAGAGATTTTTACATTTTTTATTTTTGTCTCCCGTCCTCTGCATCCCACACCACCTCTTACAACAAGGAGCTCCATTTCTCCTCTCCAGGGAGAATGCTGACAACCAATTTGCTTTCTGAAGTGTTTTTGGACTCCAATCACTTTTGAAGTGTAAAAACAAGAAGTATAAAGGAAATTCCCTGGAGTCACATTAGTCAATACAGTGAAATTCATGCTTAACACACAGAATGCTAATGAAGACAAACTATGGTTATTTTACTGTATGCTACATCATTAAATAAGTATTAAACCTATGTATTATTTCCAAAGACTCAGTTTTAAGAGCACACAGACCACCTGAGATGCTTAGAATAATAATCTGTGTTTGAAGTGGTAAAAGCATTACCTCCTACAGGCCCCTCTTTTTGTCAAAGTAAAAGGTAGGAAACATCTCACCTAAACTGATCTGAAAGGCACCCTATATCCAGCTCCTTCATTTGCTAGGATAAAGTATTTTGAAAGTCTGTTTGACTATTGAAACATCTCAGGACAGAGATATTTCAAGAAAAAAGCATCCCATTTACAAGCAAATCATTTTCTAAGCAAATAACTTTTGCAGTTTTATACATTTACTATCTTTTTTTCACAGCATCACCTATTTTGTGTTATCCCCTTTAAATCCAGTATAGAGTTGTGTAACCTAAGCCAATGTCATTTGCCTGAAGAGTCCTGTAGTCTGTCATTTCAAAAAGTGACACCTTTTTTTTTTTTTTAGCTTAACTTGAAAGCTGTCTCAGTTGAATTCAAAGACAAACTTTTGCCCCCTGTCTGAAATGCAATTAAAAACTAAATCAGCTAACCATTAAGAACACTTTCAAGGTCTATTTTAACATTTTAAAGCCATTATCATACTCTGCAGTTATACAAAGCAAAGACAGCTTCTCCCCCTGCCCTGTCAATACTACAAAACATTAATCCATGATGTAAAACACACATGCGGTGGCTAACTGGATTATACTGTTATGGGTTTACATGAATAAACAAGCTGAGGACTTCATACAAGATATTTAGTCTATCTACATCTATTATTAAAACTTAACCCAAAACCTAAGTGGATCTATCTTCAAAGTCTACAGAAGAAAGTACATAGTTCTCAGGGATCATAAGATTAAAAAAAAACCAAACCTGTTTTTTCCCCAACTCTCCATACATTTGATGTGATGCTATAGCTGCTTCTACAATTCACTTTAGCTTTTCTTTAGTGAAATGTACATTTGAACTTGCTTAATGCTGAGCCTGACTAGTGTGGAAACTAATGGGTTGGTCTTGTTTTACAAGCAGGCCCAGGTTAATCTAAATATTTAAACTACTGATCAGCAGCATTCCTGAAGTGTGTATATTTGGCTCATTTCTCGTCTCTGGTAAATTAACAGACTAATGCTGTCGACACACGTGGCAATATTCCAAAGTTACAGATGTAGAAACGACAGCAGAAATGGTTGCACCTTTCTGTGCATCGGGGACAATTAGCAGTTACCTGCAATCAGACAAGAATTAAGCTAATCATCTCTGTGTTAGATCAGATAGAACTCTGACTTCAGGAGGTTATTCTCAATCTACCCTAGTATAAAGAAACTATCTTTCTCTCAAAAATAAGCATAAAAGCAAGAAAATAAACTGAGTGCTACATATCGAACACGCCCTCAGTGCCTGAGCAGTTTGCTCTGCCAGCACGACCGACATGCTTTGAGTCTGCTGCTCTGAAGATAACCTCCATCCAGCAAGTACCCCTCTGAATTTGAGGCTGCTCACAGGAGGGCTGTTTGGTTTTCTTGGCGGTGATTGATTGTTGGGTGTTGTAGGCTGCTTTTATTTTTTTTTGGGGGGTGGAGGGTTGCTTTTATTTTTTTAGATTGACAACCTACCTTTCACGGTCTTTGAATACAACGTAATAAGCTTGAAACATCATGTTCTCAAAAAAAACTTGCACATTTAAACAGATTAGGTGGATGTGTTCAGCATCCGATACAAGGACGTTAAGGTATCTTTCAAATTGCTTGGAAGTTTAAATTCATCAGTGACAGGCCAAAAGATTCAGCAGATTCTATCAGCCCCCGCTGAACTTAAAGACATCTCCAACAAATATCCAAGATCAAAGCCTTTGGATACAAACAGACAGCACATCCAGAGAACTCCAGTTTCAAAGAGAACTGGGGGTGGAGGGAAGGAGAATAACTGTCATCAGCTTTCTCTGTGTTTTCATAGTTCAGGAATCCTTTCAGGTGCATTTCCCGCTACAATACAACAATTTCTGACCTACAGTCTATCTCTTCCTTTTTATATACAAAGCAAGCTGATTTTATGGGCAAACTGTCTAGTAGTGCTCATATGGTCCATACAGAGGGTCCAGGATTTTTTTTATTCTATATTCCTTGAAGGGATCTAATCAAATAACTGTATTTCCATTAAATATCATATGCACTTCTGCAAACTTTTTTTGCAAAATTACAGCAATTGTCTATGATATGGATACCCAGAAGTTTTTCATTATACTTTTCCCTTCTCCCACTCCATATTGTATTTTACACATCTGGAACCAGTAGAAAAGCTATAGTATTAGTGTGGGCAATAAGAATAACAGCAAATCCACTTACAGTACAAACATGCTGTTCGAAAAAAAATACTGCCAGTAATAGACTTTTTTCCCCCCTCCAAAGTTCACATAGCTTCTGAGGAACAACAGAAGTATTCTTCACCAACAGGCAATACAGAAACATATATACACAGACAAAAAAATATAACACCTCTTGTATATTGGGCATTTCTGTAAAATCAGATGACTTAGTGACCCCTTCTGCAATCACATCAGTCAGTAGCAGTACTGTGGCCAATGCTCAGGAGGAGTTATGCAGAAGGGGAAAAAACAGTTTTATTTAGTTTGGTTTTTTATTTTCTTTTTACCTTTGAGCAGGTATTGTGATTGTATCCTCCCCTCTTAACTCTGAGGGTCCCCATTTTACACCCGATCATACCCACAGTTATATACAAGGTTCAACTTCAACTATTTTTCCTTTCCAGCCAAAAGACTACTACGAATAAACTTTGCTGAACAGAGGCATGCTTACCTGCTTTTTATCATCTCTCAGAAAAACAACCGAGACTTGAAAAGGCAATATATGCTTGTAAATTCCATGCACCTGAGTAATTATTGTAATTAATATTCTAAGAGGTACAAAGTAGTGCATCAGGTAGTGATGACACCAGATTAAGTGTGCAGAACACCTGCATGTTGACATGTTTTACAACCTGTGAGATTTATGTGGAATTGCAGCCAGTAATACAAGTTTTTCTTTTTATCTTCACAAGTAGCACTTTTCTCTATAAACAATCTCAAATTTAGCAACCATATCAAACACACACAGGGACTTATATTAACACATCCAACTTTTGAAAAAGATCATATGGTTCCAGAACTGGGATCAATGAAATAGTCCTACACGGAACATGACTGGTTCACTGCAGCACTACTCCAAGTGCATCCGTCTGTTTTAAGATAAGTCTATTAGCCGAGGGAGGTTTTGTTTCTTTGCAGGCATGTACTTTTACAGTACCTTTCATCAGTTTCTTGAGAGTGAAATAAAAAGGCAAACAGTTTTCCTGCAATACCTTTAGTTGCTTTAAAGCAAACCCAAAAGTTGTGGAGGAACATACTCAAACACATCTGGTTATGCTGAGACATTTCAGGAGGTATGAGAAATCTGGGATGACCCTAGCACTGGAATTGCCATTACACATGGGGGGGGGGAAGTAAAAATTCAGAACAAACAGCATCTTAAGCTTTCTCACTATCATGATTGATTTTTAAGTGCCTTTCACTAAGAAGCAGAATGAAGTTGAACATTCATAGATCACAGGAAGTCTTTGTCACAATCTTTCCCCTTTAGCTTCTCTTCATTTGTTAGACTGTTTTCACAACCATCTTTCCTACTATCCCTGCTGCCAACATCAACTCATTTCATTGGATGAAAATAACTTCGAGACATTTTACTTTGGCAGATGGAAATACTCTTGTAAAGCAACTTCAGAAAAATTCTCCCAACATCACATCAGAAGCTACCACACACTTTAGGTGTAATGAAATGCTAGTAGCACTTCCTAGAAATTCTGCGTGCACTTAGGGTTGTTTTTTCTTTTTCTTTAATAATCATGTCAGTTTCTTAAAATTGTGCCAGTTTGTTTGAGATTGGGGTGAGTTAATTTGCCAGGGTCCCATCCTAGAGTTAGGATTCAAATTTCAGCTTAAAACAAACAAACAAAAAAATCTCAGCTGCAACTAGCACGTTGTGCTGAAAACATACATTTGCACAGATTCTTACAAAACTGACCTCAGAAATGAAATCACGTTCTTCATCAAAGAAGGTTTGTTAAACTCAGATTTAGACTGAGATTGGGTAGTTTAAACTGTCAGACTGTTTCCTAGCCAGGAAAAAACCAACATGCTGACGTGCATCCTCACAAAAGGTCTTACAGCAACCTCATCTTCCTACAAAAAGTGCTTTTCAGAGGCTTTTAATACCACTTGCAATAAACACAGGATCCGAGGTCTGCAGGGGGTGGATAACTCTTTATAGTTTTCTCAAATCCTCTTATTCCACCCACTCTGAGAATTCTACAGGCCAAGTTTAATGAGTAAGTGTACTGCAGTTCCACTGCAAAGCTCAGCCATATTTGCACACCCCCCCCCCAAAAAAAAAAAAACCCAAAACCCCAAAACCAAACCCCAAACTCAAATCTTTCTTCTTCTGCAACTGTGTTATAGAATCAGGCCTTGAAATACTAGTTTGAAGTCATATGCGCATGCATTACTGTGCCTCAGCCTCTGAAACGCATTCTATCTTCAAATAATAAATGTCTTTTATTGTTTCAGTGCAAATCATGTTGTCTCTGTTCCATGAAGGATGTGTGAATATTCAGCAAACAAACTAATGATGCATTATGGTCTTGAACAGCAACAGGACTTCATCATAATTCCAAGCAAATCTGATCATTTCTAAAAATCATTTTTTAAGAAATATAATTAAAGTTTCACATTCATGCATCATGCTCAGATGGTGACATTTCTGACATTTTCAATTTGAGCAATGTCACTAAGATGGAGAGGTCTGAGATTTACTCATTTCAGAAGAGCCCTGTTACATGCCAGTACCCACTTTAAATAACTAGAATTTTTAAGGCCTAACCATGCTCTATCTGTGCAGCTATTTTTTGTTTATCTTCACAGACCATTGACCAGTTCTAATATTTTGGAAGTGAAAGAGTCCAAAGTGCTCAGAGTCTAGACTAAATGCTCTTGGCTTGATGCTTCTGTCATTAAGTCTGATACAACTGGGCTGCACTACAGGCACAGCATCATTGCCAATGAAACAGCAATTTTCAATCATGCATGAGACTGCCGAGGGTAACTGTGAGCGTATTCTTCATATATTTTATGAAAAAACAGATACTTGGCTCTTACTGTATTACATGTTGGCCCTAGTTTAACAAAGCATTTAAGTGTGTTTGTGTTCATAAGGCAAGACGTATGACACGCATCACAGTAAGGGCTTACACTTAGATTGATTTCAGCACCTACTGCCCATTTCAATTAAGTCAGAGAGGAGCAGGTTCCAGAACAGCTTCAGAAATCCCACCCTCTCTTGCTATTTAAAATTCCAGGTCTCCAACTTGCATTAAAATTATTGGCCATATAACACTTCAGAAGAATTAGGAACTATACAGAAAGTAGTAACTTTATCTTATTCAGTTAAAATAAATGAGTATTATGAAAATATAAAACTTGTACAAACCAAAGCCATGAAATTGGATAAAGTAAAGCACCTACCCGTTACGGGCAGACAATGCTAGAAAACAAGGTTCAATTCAAAGGATGCTGAAATATTTGTATCGCATCAAGCCAGGCTGGCTGAGGGAGCCTCTGCTTTCTTTCTTTCTTACTATTTCTACCTACCTAGAGAAAATGTATGGAGTCTCCAACTTTCCCAGTGCAATAGTATTACCAAGACAGAGAAGTCCATACTGAAGTCATTTCAGAGTCCAGTGACAACATTTAGCATCTGCCTAGCCACCTCTTGTTTCTCAACTCAACACCAAGTTACTCTAATAACTCAATGTTATGTTCAACATGAAAACAGACATCCTGATCCTTCCATCACAAGACTTCTCTCCATGCCTCCCAACTCAAGAGCAATGAATAAATTCCTGGTCACTCAGAAACATAGTTTGCACATCATCTTGGATTCAAGTCGGATGTGAGGACCTGCACGGAATTTTATGCCTAAATCTCTTGTCTCTCCATCCCTCTGTTGACACTTCTTTCTCTAATGGATCAATGCTTACCTTCAAGTTCTTCCACATTCCCAACAACCTCATCTGCAAACCATCAATCTCAATGCCTAAACAGCAAACAGCAGTGTCTGCCCACTTCTGTTTTCTCTAGTTTTCAAGGCAGTACCTTTCAAAATAGCTTTCCCCATGCTGCCCTTCCCATTTTGTAGGACATTTTCAAAGACGTTCAAAGCTTCCTTATTATCTTAAAGGCTCACTTGAAAAGACAAACCCTCTACTTTCCTGCTACAAGACAAGGTAATCAAATAAAACAACTTCATAGCACTTATGGTGCTAATTTGATCAAACGATTGCTTACTATATTAAACGATACTGCCACACTGTCTACGTATCCTCCCCACTAGCCTGTGTTAACTTACCTTTTCCTGTTGCCTCACACTTAAATTGTAAACTGTCAGCAGAGATGGCCTCTCCTCCCTTCCTCCACCCTCCCCATTTTGTTTATACAATACTTGTGGCAACAAAATCTTGGTCCCAGCAGAGTTCCTAAGCACTGGGGCGATAATGAAAGGAATAAACACATTATACATAAGACTATACACACACACACACACACATATCATCACTTGTTAATCACTATTGTAATTTGTCCTATATAGGAAATAATCACCTTAAGAACTGCCTAGTAATGCAGACTGAATTTGGAATGGTAACGCACTTCAGGACTGTACGTGGAAATACACCATCTCTCTACTAAGACTATATTCCTACCTTCGCAAGCAGTTAGGACTGCTCTTTCAAAACTCCTCCTCCGAGTAGCTTATTGCCAATTATACTTGCCAGGATTAGAAAATTATTTAGTGTTATAATGATATACTCACAAATTAATTGAGTTTTGTAATGGTGCTTTTTGCATGGGGCAGATTTTTTGGTGTGGGTTTTGGTTTTGGGGTTGGTTTGTTGTTTGGTGGGGTTTTTCTGACAATATACAGCAAAATGAGCAAACTTTCCAGTCAACAACTGTCAACTGCTCCACAATATTACTACAACATTTTTAGGGTTCTTTAACATCTTTACAATTTCCCAAGATGTGGACAATTCCACGCTGTTAAACTAACCAAGATTTCCTAACCCAAAAAGTTACTTATGACGTGAAAGTTTCCTTGGCAGTACACAAGTACTATGTGGCAAACCACTTCATTTTTAAGTGATCAAGTAGCTGCTGCAATCTTTAAAATTCACTAAATATCATCAACATTCCGCTCTGTATAAAAAGAAAAATAAGAAACAAACAAACCAACCAACCCCCAAAACACACCAAAACTGCTGACGGTTACAAAACCCTCTCAAACTAATTTCATGAAAATCATTACTTACCTTTTCAATACTGTTACAACATAATTAAGACGTTTGTTATATGATCTTAGAAATGCGAGTCTAAAATAAAATAGCAAATACTGTTCTAAGATATGTCTTTATGTCACTCATTTAAAAAGTTAAATTGCTTATATCTTAAGAATAGACTATAATCCACTGGTTACAAGAAACAGCCCCCTAACTGACATATTCACACAATTTTTATGCGCCTTTGCACTTTCATAAAAGAAAAATAGCCATCCCCCCCCATTTGAATCAATCTAGATTACAAAGACATTTCCTCTTTTCCCACTTCACACTAACAAATCCCCCAAAGACTACAGACAAGTTTCCCATCACCACAGGGGTGCAAAGGCCAAAAAGCAAACTTAATGAGGCCAAACGGAGGCCTTCTCTTGCAGAAGTGTTAATCTTACTCTTAAGAGAAACTGTGAGGTAAAAAAGAGAACCCCATAAAATCTGGAAGTATACAAAATCATTTGTAGTAAAAACACTTAAAGCATTTCTTTTGTCCAAGGTTATCATGAAGGCCTTTAATTGAGAGGAACTAGTGGGAATACAGTTCCTCTTATTAAAATTTATTAATTAGTGTAATATATACAGTTGTTTCCTTTGAAAAGCAAACCAAACCCATGAGAAGAACAGCAAGGTCCTGCAAGGACCCGCCCACCATCTTGGATTTACTCCTCTGAGGACAGAGTCCCAGAAGCTGCCTCTGAAGCTTCGCTTCTTTTCATGTTTAAACCTTTCATTTACAGGCATAAATTTCAGTGGCATGGTCATTAGCAGCAACAAAGCTCAAACTTCATCAAGAACTTGCTGTCATTCTGATAACGACTCTCAAAATAGAAAGGCTAATCTACAAATCGGCATCTAGCTTTCAAATTGCAGATTGTCAGTGAGATCCCTAAATACATTTCCCAGGTCTGAAACATGACTGTCGCTAAGACACTGGTTCGAGTGCTTTATTTCATATGTGCACATAATGGCGCTTATTTGGTTTATAGGGATATCCTGATTCCTAGAGTTTGCAGCAGCAATATAAGTACAATTTCTCAAAAATATTGTCCTATGTGCTGGCTGATTGACAAATAGCAAGTTTTAGCAGTCAGCAACTGCCTCTCAACAGCTTATTTCAGGTGAAAGTAATTTTAAAGCATAATTTTGGATAGCAGTTTAGATGGTAAGCTGTAAGCGCCCACCACAAAAGATATCATCTCTACCTGAACACCACTCCAGGAAGTAAATTACTGGAGGTTACGAGTGTGTTTTGGTCAAAAATTACTGTGTGTTCACAGCTGACAGTGATATTTTCAGTTTTGTGTTTCTGATTTACACATAGATATATTTGTATCCAGTCTATGTTTTTCTGCAGATCTGCTACTGGCCAAAAGATATAGCAGTAAGAGTACAGATGTTCTTAAAGAAAGGGAAAAAAAAGAAAAAGAAAAAAATCAGTCTGTAACCTATTTAAAAAGAAAATCCACACCACCGAACAAGATCATTCTTATTTTCATGCACACTATTGCCATAAAGCTTGTGTAAGTCAAAACATATCAGTCATTTCACTGGCAAAGACCTCTGCAACATGAGCTTATGAGGTTAGCATGGGTGAGAATGATTAGCCTCGTAACTCGTGCAAGAATTCTGATGATGCCTAAGGAGAAGTAGTAGCCAGCCTACCCTGCTGTTGACAGGACTAGGAATAATCATATTTTTTGTCACTTAAGTCAATTATACTTCACTTCTTCATACACATACGGAAAAGTCAGGGAAGGTGTTAATTTTACAATTCAGTTTTTAGAATTCAGCCACACTTTAAAGTCATGTTTGTTTAATCACTGCTGCCACCTCATATATACGGAAATGATGCCAACAGTACTATGGTTTTTGACTGCAACCTTTTTTCATGAAACACAAAGAAAGCGCCAAGCTTGATCAAACTGTGACTCAAACCAAATAGAGGTTCCCCTTACTGCGAGGCCCTCGGTTTTTCTGAGCCTAAGGAGCATTCATCCACCATGCCGGCATTTAGCTAGCCATGCCAGCTTCTCAAAGGTTTGAGGAAGACATGAGGAGAAAGGAGGAAAAACACATCAGACTCAGATTCTGTTAAACATTGCAGGAGACTTCCCACTAAAGTAAATTAATTTGTGAAGAACAAACAGGTTTGTGGGGAAAGAGGAATAAAGAAATACAGCAAGTGGATCCATTCCAGGTTCTATACATACATAAAAAGACGGCTTTTCCAAGCGTTCCCCTAACAGATTTCCTAACAATTTCAGAAGTACTGAGGATTTAGAGAGGTATAGTCTATCCTAACTCTTATTAATATGTCTTACTGTTTATTTTAGAAACAAAAGTGCATCTACTGCATCAGCAATCAATTTCAGTATACACTGTGCCAAAAAAGAAAAACCATCCAACTTCACACGGTTTCTCCAAACACTACCATAATATATCAAGTCAGCAACAGCACACAAGAAAAAAAAAAAAGCACTGTGAAACTTAATTCACTCACATCTCCTGTGGCGTGTTAGTTGTTTTTACTTAACAGTCTACCAACCAAGTACTTACTAGAGCCATACTTGCTTGACTTGCATGTAAAAATACCACCAAACATACAGTCTCACTGAAACCAAAGCAAAAATTCTTACCAAAACAACCCCCACATACATGCCAAATAGAAAGAAACCAAACACTGGCAAGCAGGTCTACAAAAATTTAGTCACTGTGCTGCTAAAACAAACACACATACAAAAAGTACTCCCCTCTCCCGAAAATTGCATTAGCAGCAGAGTTTAATTTTTAAGTTATATCTTGGCAATTTAGAAAATTACCTTTCACGTTTAAAAGCTATGAATTTCTTGAAATAAAATCATCTGACTGCAGTATTTCAGTACTACTGTTCTATGCAACAACAGAAAACTAAAAAAGAGAGTACAGTCAATCTCTTACCTCCTTAAGACCTTTCTCTCACACACCAGCAGTAATACTTAGCCCTCACTTTTAAGCTACGTTTCTCCTTTTGGATCTTTGGAGAATAAAATTATACATTCCTGGTATCAATGTTACACCTATACATACAGGCAGTCTATCTTTTAAATTGAAATCAAGTGTAAAGATGACAGCAAACAAATCCCAGGGTTCTAAAAAGCAGTATCTATGAAAGGAATTGATGAAGTAATGACATCTGCCACAAGCAATTAATCGATATTTAACTTGCAGGGTGTTTAACACTTGAGCAACTGAGAAGAAACACTGAAGTAATTTCCAAAGATCATCTAGACTACTTCCATAAAGTAAGGGCAAAAGTTATCGATATCACTGCTGACAGATATTTACAAGTCTGTTCTTAAAAACATCTTGTGATGGAGATGCTATAACCATCAAATAAATTGGTTCCACTGGTTCCGTTGCTGCAACATGGTTACGTTGCTTACTTTTCCTTCTTTTCTCCCCCCCGCCCCAGCTGACTTTTAGGTCTTTAAAAACTTACCCCTCCCCTCAGTTGTATCTGTTCTAACCTAAACCACTCCAGTTCTCAAACTCCCTTGTATTTTCAGGCTGTGTTCTGATGGCTGTTGTAGCTGTGCTCTGGACTCTCCTTATCTGAGCCATGCTTGTGTTCAAATGCTTCCCAGAACTGGACAAAAATCGGCAAGTGATAACTCTTCCACTCTGAATTGGTAAGGTATTTCATACCGACAGCCTGTTTCGATATGCCTGCATGCTGTTTGTCACTTCTCAAGAGAGCATGATACTTAACTTATGCTCGGCTTGTGATTGACTATAAAACCAAGAAACTTCTTCAGAATAGCTACTTTATCAACATCTGTAAAGCAAGCTTATTTACATCCAAGTATTTAGTACTCAGCCTTACTCAGCTGTACCCTATTTTTTTTTCCACATTATTTCTCCACTCCAGGATTCTTGTAAACCTTTCCATTATGAGACACCTGAATTCTAGTTCTGTCCTCAAATATATTTGCAGATTCTCCCAGGCTGTTGTTCCAGAAACTAAGACACCCAGAAAGCAACAGCAGAAGGAAGACTAAAAGACAAAACACCTTTCAATTTCAGTCCTTAACTGTGCAATTAAAACACTTCTCACTAGCTCACCTGTTAAAGCAACAATCAAAGCAGTACTAGACAGCTAAAAAGAATGTGTATTTGAGTTAAAATATGCAAATCATGGCATCAATTATTCTGGTGAGAATATGGTACATAAAGAGGGAAGAAAAAAAGACTTTTTTTTCTCTATAAAGAACAGATTGTGCTCTTTTATTGTTGATACTATATCAGGGCAAACGAGCATTCATGAAAACATGCAACATGCAGGAAAAACACAGTTTTAAGAGTACTGTGGACTTTTAAAGAGAACAAATTTTATCCTAAAGTAGCTTCTTTTATTAACTTCTAAGTAACTGTAAATATCTAAAATATTACCATAAAATAAAAAGCTATTCACTTGTCATCATTTGCTTATGAGAACCCATCAGACCTCCAGAAAAAGTACATTAGAAATTTTGATACCATATAAAGTTACAAGCCTAGGTATTTGGAAAATGTTAAGAAATCCAGGGGGACAATGAGGGATCATGCAAACACGACCCGCTAAATTTTGATTTACTTAAGCGGAAAGAGGAAAAAAAAAACTTTGATAGACATCAGCAATAAATGAGATATGATCCAGGCTACATTTGCTACATGAATAAGACTTTTTTCATGCTTCAAGGCTAATGGAAGGGAGGAAAAAAATCTGTAAATTTGGATGTGACAACTGGAGATTTAAGTGCTAATCTAAATTCTTAAAGACAAAAAATTCAGAAAAAAAGAAATGCTATAAGCATATATGCATGGATAGGAGTGCACCAATATATTTGTATAGCCACACATGCAAATAAGTAGCTAAGGGCCTAACACCTCATATATATGTAATACCTACCCTATTAACACATCCAGCCAACAGCAATATACATCTGTTTAGGGAACTTGCACCTTCTTTCTAGAAACTGCAGTCTAATCATTATTTTAATGGGCAAGAAGAAAGTAACTTAGAAATGTCTCACCTTATTAACCAAGGCTTTCTTTCCGCCCTATATATCCTTACATCTCAACAGCCATCTCTACATGCAAAAAAGAATCTCCCTAGAAACCAAATAAACAACAGTAGTGCAAATGGCATGTTCTGCCTCCTGATCCACCAGAAGCACTACCTCAAAAGCTTTATTATTGACAGCCTTTCCTGGTGGGAGGCAGGGAGAAGGGAACTTTACACTGAATACAGCTTTGTTTTTCACTTGTTAGCATGAGTTGCAATGCTGCCAAATAGGAAGAGAAAACCCTCTCTCATCTGCAAACAAAACACATGTATGGAAGACAGAGTTCACTTTGTAAAAGTCACTTTTTTCCACATATTGTAACTATAATTGGCTTAAACAGAAACAGTTTCTAGTTTAGAATCAAGGTTAGCCTAACAAGTGTAGTGGTGGTAGAGTACCCCAGGTCCATCAGGAAGAACACACTGAGCTATTTTAAGCTGTTTGATGTAGTAGTGTAAGGTGTTTAGAATAAGTGCAATGCACTGGAAATCAAGCCTAGTAACAACCCAGATCTTGTATACTGTGCAAAACAGATTCATAACCCGTGAAAATAAAGTATTTCAGTATGAGTAGCACTCTACCAACAACCATTAAATATGTAAAACCTTAATGCTGGATTCATCAGCTAGATTCTTCCTGTGTATCTAGTTCGTGCCCATCCAACAACAAAAAGCAAATGACACCAATGAATAAAGGCCAACATTTTTCAATAACCTGTGGTGTATTTCAAGAATCCTGTGAAGTACTTCATCATATAAAGTACTACAACTTTATCTAGTTCTCATTCAAGTCAAATGAAAATATTTCTACCAAATCAAGTAATATGAGATCAAGTCTCCAGAGAAAAATCACTTTTGATTCCATATCAATGGAAATAAGATAAAATTTCACAACAATAGCTGCAAGGAGCTGTTTTTCTTCTCTACTTAAGGGGACACACTTGGACAAAATGGGCAATGACTTCTATAAAAAGACTAGAAGAAAGCAGTAATAAAATTCTGCACATTCTATTCCTCCACTCCCTTGATATCCTGTAAGAACACAAGCATCTAGTGATGTCATAGAGTACTGAGGGATGCTTTTTCATTAGACAATCTCCTGTTTCACTCAGTCATTTATCAAACTTTCAAAGAAAAACTTTCTTGTAAAAATGGGGGCTTTTTTGGATTTCATTTGTTTGGGTTTTTCTTTTAAAGTTTCAACTCAGAAAAATCAAAAGCTGTATTTGTTTGCAGGCAAATTTTCTGCAGTTTTCCATCACCTTTCTTAGCAAATAAGGCTCCAAAATTTTTCAAGTTCCAAGCTTTTATAAGAATACTATAACTTCCAAGGGTAGAAGATTTTTTGCTATTTCTCCTTTTGTTTAAGAAAATTTCCACTTTTAAGTCTGTTAAGTGATTTTTTTTTTGAGCAAAAAATTTGGTTTATCTATAATACATAACCATATATCCTAGCTCAAATTCCAAGTTTTTGAACAGTAATTACTGAAAAACACACTACACGTGAGAACAAGTTAGAAAGGGAACTTATTGCCAACAACGCTACTAAGTACATTTTGACCCTACAGTTCAGCTTTTGGGAAAACATTTTTGAACCACTGCTTCCTGGAAGTTTATTCAGCTGTTGGCCACCAAATAAACCAGCAAGATTTGAATTTACTCTTACTCCTGATGCATACAGTGAATGGGCAAATAAAAGCGATATTAACATATTATCACTAAAAGATATTGTCATTGACCACAACAGGAGCTGTTCCACTCGGGGTGGGGGGGAACCCAACATGTTAACTTTAGGTATGAAAAGACTCCTGACTTACATCTCATTATTTTATAACTGTTCTTAGCTGAGAACAAATCAGAAATCAATTCTTTCTCCCCATAGTTAAACCAAGAGGCATTTTTAGACTCTACAAAGGGAAATGTCATAAGATCATATTTTGTACACAACTGAAAAAGAAAATTAATTGAATGGTAAAATGCATCATATTTAATGAATGCAAATGAACATGAGCCGTCTGCTGCTGGTCAATACATCAGTAGTTATATTTTGTAGCATGTTTAGGAAAATTAATTTGTTATGTACCTTCTTTGCTAATCAAAGTGCATGTAATTAACTTTATGGAAAAAAATTGTCATTTTATTCAGCTCAATCATTTGACAGCACAGTTAAAAAACTGAAACACAAACAACAGGTGTTTGGAACTACTGGTTCTAGCCTTCCTTTTGATCACATTTCAGAAAGAAAATGGGGGCCAGTTATATAGAAGGTACGTATGTATACAATGACATCCTCTGTGAAGCTGTCATTTTACTAAGAACCCTATTTCACTTCACGAAAGGCCAGTCTTATGCTCTCAACAAAGCAGCTGAAAGGAAAGTAGCAACAAGTAAATGTCCCCTTGCTGTGTCTATGAAAAGCATACGCTCCCGTCATGAAGCGGCCATACAATCTCTCTTGGTGTGGATGCAAGTGCTGGTGCTGTTGTATATTCTGGAGAAAACTATCTGTCCATTTGCTGTGAAAAGGACCCCCACGAACCTTCTCCTCACAGGTTACTATAGATTCCTCCCAGACTTTAAACTGATGGCTATCTGTCACAAAAAGTCCTCTTCAAGCCACTTTTAGTCAGCAGCTTCATGGGGTTTAGACTGAGGTGACCAATCACGGCCTAACAAAAAGATTAGTGTGTCTGAACACAAAGCAATACAGAGATGTGAGTAACCCTCTTTGCCATCTCCAGCAACGCAGTTTAAAGAACACTGAAGGCAGTCAAAGAGAGAGAATGCTCGGGCATCTGAAAGACAGACGACAATTTGAGGAGATATCTGTCTTCATTTGAAAACAAGTGTTCTTTAGAACCAGCAGGAATTTTCCCAAAGAGTCAGAAAAATTTTGGCTGCATTAGTCCCTTTCTGAGTGCTATTATTAGTAACTGACTAAGTTAAACAATTACAGTTCATCTCAAAGTGTGATTAATAGCAACATAATAATATTGTGCCCCACCAATCTTTTTTCTGTAAAGTCCCACACTTTACAAGACAAACACACACGTGATGGGAATATGTGGTCACTAGGCTACTAAGCCAAACATATAAACAACATGCCTCAGGGAAAAAAAAAAAAAAAAAGAAATCTAGGACCATAATTGAAGTCCAGTTCCAGCAAAATACCAGTCCATAGGAGGGATCAGAGTTCAGGCCTTAGCTGTTGTCCTTCCTACTCCACACAAAGCAGGAAATCAAAGACAGATAAAGGACTAACAGCAACACGATCAAGCAAGGAGGGATGAGAACAGCTTTTGGAATAAATGAAGTCTGTCCCTGTGCCTTTAGGTCTTCAACCTCAACTTCTACCACAGACCATTGGTCTTGACACTTTAATACATTTCAATAGAGATAAATAACATGCAGAGTCTGATAGCTCCTATGGGCTTTGAGGAACACTACTCTGTGCTGCAGCACAGAGGAAGCCAGCACACGCACTATTTTCACGCTTCTGCTTGTGTAGTGTTACTACCAGACCAGAACAGAGCAATGTAGAATTAGAAAGAGCTATGATCACTCCCTTGCTTAGGCAATAACTTCTAGTTCACACTAGCCTCCATCTTCCTATAAATTCCTTCCTTGTTAGCTTCACACAGCAGGGTAACACCCTCTGTCAGGAGGGCAACATTCAGGCTATGCATTCTCCCTGCTCACCATTTTTCAGGAGAAGCTGAGCATGTGCAATAACTACTTGCCTATGCACATCATCTAGGAGACAGCCCAGAAATAACGGGCACTTATCCCACCTTGTGCCATTGTTCCAGTCGCCAGCCGATCTGTCCCTTAAGCCATTAAATCTGGACATCTTAGATGAGTACACAATGTCTACAAAATGTCCTTCAGAAGACAACATCCCACAGATATGTCACCCTTTTTTCCTCTTGACATCACTGCATTTCCTAAGCTTTGAGAAGCCCTTTCACCAGTTTACATGTCAACATATCCCACTGTCACTCACTGCTCAGAATGCATAAGCAGAAAGAGCTGAGATAACCTCTAGAATACCAAAACCCAGCCTGAACTAACCTTTCCCAGATGCTGCAGAGAAAAGCTGTATGGAAAAAATGTTAAAAGAGAATATTTTAGTATTTTTCCTCTTAAGACTGTGTCAATCCTTAATTCTTCTTCATTAGGCTATCATGGGAGACTATCTTGGGAGACTATGAACAAACTAGGAACCTTGTCTCTGCTATGGTGTATTCCTCCTCACTTATCTCAGTCTTTGATAACTGAATTGTCTTCTGAGTACGGATGTCTCAACAACATAGACAGGTATTCTCCTTTCGGCTAGCACACTCCTGAAGCACACTGAAGATAACTTCTTGGTGCAGGTAGAAAAGGGAGCAACTAGGAAGGGGGCCCTCCTAATATGTTGTTTGTAAACAGAGGGGGACATGTGGGCGAAGAGCTGTTTGGTGGCTATCTTGGACACAGTGACCATGAAGAAGTTGAGTTTAAAGTCTTTGGCGATCATAGAAAAACTGCCAGCAAAACTTCAACCCCAGGTACGGGGAGACCAGAATTCAGGCTGTTGAAGGAGCTAGTCTGTGAGGTCCCCTGGCAATGTGCTTTTGAATACACTGGGATCCATGAATGCTGGTCACTTTTTAAAAGAGCCATCTCTTAAGAGCGCAGGAGCAGACAATTTCAAAGTGTTGGAAGTCAAGCAAGTGGGGTTTGACAGCCCAAACAGGGATCTTCAACTTTTTCATACCATTGCAAGCAAAGAAACTTACAAAGTGCGGTGGTACGAAAAATGTTAATTAATGCTTCCATAAAGAAAGGAAGGGAACATTTGGATTAAGCAAATAGTGACTTTTCGAGTGTAGCACCAGGAAAGTGTGGAATGGGAGAGCTACTTCAGAGTTAAAAGAACAGTCGAAGTTGAACAGAAGGATCACCTCTTGCACAAGTATGAAAATCTATTTGAGTAGAAAGACATATGCACATGCAGAATTCAGTCATGTTGGTAAGGAAATTAAGATGAGGGTCCAGCTATATATACGGGTCTATTTTTTCTGTCCTTCAGAACTGATGTTTCTAACACTTCTGTAAGATTTCTGGTAGCTTTATCTAATGATTTCTAAACAATCAACAATCCTCAGAACAATACTCACTGGGTCTGCAACTATGAATCAAGATGTGAGAATATAACTTTCCCATAAAGATAAATACATATAATAATTTTTACTGTTCAGACTGTCTCCAAGTGCAGCCAGAACTCTTACAATATTACAAAACTAATTCTGTATTCGTAGAAATAGATACAGACATAATGTTCTTGCTCAGAGATTGGAAAGAACAAATGATCAACTGAATGGTAAATACAGAATAGTATTTGTAGGATGGAAACAAACTATACATCAAAGCTAAAGTTGATGATGATGGCTGCACATAGAAACAGGTATGCACAAGGATCCAAAGGGGATAAAAAGCAAACAAAAAACCTCAAGGCCACACTCAGCCTTCAGCATATCTACTGATTTCACTTAAAATCTGTGGGATCATTAATGTGCCTGATGTATATGCACATATCAGGTCTGATTATTGCCAGTCAGACTTCCAGTTAAAGGCTACTTTCACCTACCTTCAGTGAAAAGAAGGATAATGTTTGGATATCAGAAACTGTGGTAGCAGAAGCAGCTACTTCTAACCCTGAATAAGTGATCTGAGCTGGCATTGCCCACCTGTTCAATTATGAAGATTCTTCAAGGTTGGGTTGTTGTTAAAACAAAAACATCCCAAAGCATTCCCAAAAGGTTACTTCAGTTGCAAATTGATGGTTTTGCAACTACTTTCACACATGATGATTCAGCAATCTAAGGAAAGAAGAAAGAGCACTATACAAGATCCCATCTTAGTATCCTCAGAAAATGGTCATGCAACTGCCAGCAATGATACTTGGCAGATTCCATCTGATTATATCCTGGACTATTGATTAAACTGGAGCATGGAGGGGTGATTACCAAAATTAAAAAGGAGAAGAGATTAATGCATTGGAGAGAAAGAAGTTTCTGCTCCCCAAGACAGTAACTTCATTCAAAATTGTAAATACTTTGTACTCGTAAGTCTTTGGCACACTTTGGTTAACGTCTTTACATCCGTCCTATTTTACAGACAGGAGAACTCAAATATGAGGATGTTCTACCTCACCTTTACAGTCCTGAAATGAATACAATCACAATACAGAGCTGTTACTTAGTTGTTCCTGCTGTAATTCATTAAGCACAATGTTTCCTCTAAGCTGCATTCCTTTAAACTTACTATGAGAGTGCTTTTCCCAGAGTGTTCCAGTTGTTATAATACACACTGAAAACAGATTCAGTTCTCCTTATTATCCTAAAATGGACTGAAATTGTTTGGAATACATCAGAAGACCACCTTGTAGCAGCAAATCAATTTTAAGAGAGAGGGAAAAAAGCGAGGATTTCAGTCTTGCTGACTGGTGGTTCAGTTTAAGGCTCATGCTTCTTTTTAACCGGCCAGTCTAAGGGCTTATGTGCTGCCTCTTAATTGAACGTGCTAAAAGAAAGTCCTCCTACCGCATGTCAGGATGTGGCTCAGCCTGGAATTCAAACTAAGGAATTATGCAAAGCTGTCCTAAAGTGAAATCCACAACTGTCAGACTTAAATACTAATCTCTCTTCACTAAGATTAGTCTCCCTACACTAAAGAAATACAGTGCACTTACATGCTTGCTGCATTGGAAAAACACTTCATCCTCACATAGAGAAACATTTCCAGCCTTCTACAAACATGGCTGTCATCATTACAAAGACACCAACTCTAAGTAAGTATTGACAATGGCTGTCTAAGCACTGGTTCATTTTAAACGGATGCCATGCCACTGTGTCTTTCAGCCTCTCTGGTTCATCAGTATTCTGTATGCCTACTCTCAGGAGCCACTCGGGAAACATATGCAAGATAATCCTTACTGAACTGTGACTTCTTCATAAACACACAGAGATAGCTACAGCAAACACCACGATCCGTTTCTGTGATACCACCGCATTTGTATGTGCCAACTAAAGCCATTCCCCAAGCCGCATAATATTAACTGACACAAACAACTATCAAGCATCCATCAGGACAGAGAATAAAGAAGAGCAGAGTTCAAGCTCAGCACTGCCATAAAGACCACCTTAACACCCACTTTTGGTCTACACAGAGTCAGGAAGTATTTTTACTAAAGTTTCAAGACAGCTACCCTGTCTGAGAGATGAAAGGTGTAAAATCAGTAGTATATTAAGCACCTCTGTCAAGCTGAAGTGACAGTTTTCAACATTTGTCATCCTTCAACCGGCAATAACCAGCAGTGGAGGTACAAGCATTAAAGGAACATTTGATAAAAAAGCAGCAGCAGAGTTGGCAGTACAGGGACTCTCCAGCCAACACTTAACAGTATATTTCATAGTGATGCCATTATCTAGATGCAAACTCTGTGACTGGAGAGGAATATGGAGTTTATCCTTTTAATCCCCTGCAGCCATACCCCTATGCTCAGGTATCAAGGCTTCCCCTAAGAACATTAAGGGAATCAGAACAGGAGCTTACTCAGAAGGTACGGGCTCAGGGTGGGGAGGAAGAGGCCTTCAAGCAGCTGTTCCCATATTCTTAAGAGATTATTAGAGATGCCAGCTAAAGGAAATACCTCCTCGAGTTAAGATATATACACTTTGACTTTGAACACTGTGGTTCTCCATGAAAACCCTACTATCATCCAGCTGAAACACCAATATGTTAAGAAACCTTACGTCACTTCCTAGCAACACAACTAGTACTACCACCAGAAGCTAGGCCTTAGTCTGTAGCCAGCTATGCTCTTGCTCTTACAAACTGCACATGATCTTAATCACAGAAATATCTTTTTAGAGAGTTTATTTAGTGTTCTTCAAGTTACAGGGTGCTGTTCTGCGTTCAGATATGCATACGCAAATCTGTCACTGCAGTGGTAGCCACACCTCTGATAAAGGAGTTTTGAAACCAGGAAAATGTGTTGAATATTGGAGACCAAAATCTTTTATGTTCCTTCCTCCCCCCCACCCCCGCCAATTTTAGAAAAGATCTTTTAAATAGCAGTTTCTCACCATAATCTTAAGCACAGTGTGCAAAGAACGAGTTTATACTTATCAAAAGAACCTCCTTCATAAGCTAAACCTTTAACATATACTTGCAGTATGATTTTTTTCTGTGCTATTATATTACAGAGAAGGGATATTGAAAATACTCAAGTGGAAGGTAAAATAAATGAGTTTTTCTTAAGACAGCATAAACTGCAAGTGGCAGAACAGCAAAGGCCTTAAAACCACTTATTTCTACAGTCTTCCTCCCCTGATATTTACAGCTCTTACTCCACAGCCCCTTACTCCTAAGAGTACTAAAATCTTCAAAAGGATAGGAAGAGCCAAGTTCATGAGCTAATTGATTCTGCTTCTTTTTCAGAAAAAGAAGAGAAAATAAAACACTTCCTTCCCACAAGTCTTTGCTGCTCAGAGGAAGCACCTCCCAGGTACCAACAGACTGAAGTAGTAACAAGAAATGGCACGAGCCAGCTATTTCAGTCAGCGGAAAGCAGTGGATCAGCCACCTGCCTTTATGCAGGTTTTTCCCTGATACAGCGAGCTATATTCTACATTATGTCACCATGACTCGGCAGGCAGCCTACTGTGTGTCCAAGTTACAGCATAGTGTGAAATACCACCAAAACCATCATACTGCTATGTTGTACAGTGTACTGCGTTAAAAAGAGGACCTAAAAGATCAAAGATTATTTGATACCCTCCTTCTCCTCAACACTTCTTCAGCTGAGCTGGTAGAAGAGCCACAGACGGGTAGGGGAAGCTACCTAGAGGGACTCACATCCATCATTATTCCCTGTACAACCTCCTTTTCAACCTCCCCAAGAATCTGTGATCCGCTCTCCATCGTGAGCCCAAACAAGACATATTAGCAAAGATAAACATCTATAAAAAAAAATCTGTAAGTCATATTCCTAAAAACCCAAATTTAAATTCCTAAGTACTTAAAAAAAAAAAAACCACCCACACACACATCATTAAAGAAATTTACTATTATACTTGCCCAACACACAATAATTGCAAGATGAGATTCATGCACAGCCAAAACTAAGGTGATAATTCTAATGCTTAACACAGAATAAACTAAAAATTCTGGTTTTAATAGACCTCCATCTATTTCCTCATGTAATTCACCTGTACACATTCTAAAGAAAAGTATATTTTCTTTATATTTGACAACTTCCTGCTCAATTTTTAAGACAGCATAGGACAAGTTATTGTTGCTTAAAAGCTACATTGCTTCTTGGTTGAGTGTATCTAAGCAGAAGTCTCTGAAATCATTGTATTAATTTTCAGAACATTCTAAAAGAAAAAGTAACATCCCAGTTTTATCACCTCTGTTATTCTGTTATTACACATTTTCTTCACTCCATTTATTGTTTCTTTGCCCTACAAAGGGCTGTCATCATATCTTTGATATAGTTATAAGAACATATATTTCTAGTAAAAAGATTTACATGGATATATAACAATTTCATATTTCTTCAAAAAGCTCCTCAGGAATCATCATCTGTTTCAAAGCTTTCCAAGCACAAGAACAAACAGTTCTCCCTAAACATGCATGCAATATTTACAACTGTGTGTAAATACCTGCTCCTATATAAACATACCTCTGCACATATAAATGCAATCAATTTTAATACAACACCCACACTGCTGCCGCTCCCCCCCGCCAAAAAAAAAGATACAGAAGAGCAGAGGAGGAGCAGAAAGGATAAGTTTTACAGTGTGCATCACAAACAAGACTGTTTTCCAACATATTGAAAAAGCTGTTTTAAGGAGAGCATGCTGATCAGGTTTTCTTCATGAACATGAAGGATGGGACAAGTGGTTTACTTCACAAATAAGGAAATCATAGCTTGCCTGCTAAGAACTAGGAAACCTATGGAAATATTTAAATAGATTATTTTAGCTTAGGCACTTCTATGCATTAACAATTTCTTGCACTAAATGTTTACTTATTTACAGAGCAGCACATTTTTAACTGAGGAGACTATTTACAGGAGGCTGCTGCACTTAATCCCAGAATTAAGGCAGATCCAACAACTTGTTGAGCCATGACTGACTAGACACTGCGGCTGTGAACCACATGGAAGGAAATACCTGACAACGATGGCCAGAGCCCAGAAGCATGAATAAGATGATCTCCTGGGGTATCAACCCAACTTGTATTTCTAAAGTTGTTCAAGTCTACGTAGAGGAAAAAAGAGCTGTACATACGAATCTTGCACTTTCAAATTTGGCACTCAGTTCTGAAAATTTGTCCTGACATTTTTATTAAGCTCTCACAAACAGCTTCTTCTGCTTAATGTAATCTCATGAAAATACCCAAGCAGATGAATTTAAGCAGGCACTGCTCTACTGTAAGTCTAACCAGTAAAAACATGACAGTCTGCAAGCTTCCAAAAAGCAAGCCTGCAGCATCACGTTCACTATTGCGTGTATTATCTAACTGCAAGCTGCAGCTTTAATCGTATAGAGTGAAAAGTGTTTCTTCCAGCGTGTATTAATCTTTGCCTTCTTATGTCTTCTTAATAGTTCTAAGTAAGCAGTCAGATTTCCTTTTTGCAGCTGACTTACGAAATCGACTGAAACAATGAAGGGGGAAAGTGCTCTGCATAGACAAGCCTTCCTGAAGAGCCTGTAGTTAGCAACATGACTCAAGTTCTGTGTGCGTTAAAGAAAGATGAATGGTTTCACAGGGTTGGTAGCTTGAAGATGTTAATTAAACGATTCTATCTGGTAACCTAGAAGGCCCTATAAAGACAGCTTCTGTCAGTCATGCTGTTTGCAAAGCTAGCTGATTTTTACTGCACTAAGTATACAAAAAATAGACAGGTAAGCCTCAGGCAGTAAATTTAGAAGGGAGTGAGAAGGAGGATGAGTGCTGTAATGCAGGTGCAGCAGTGCTGTTCTTCTGGCAACACATTCCCAAGAAGCCACTAACCTTTAAGGAAAGGAATGGGGAAGGTGAGTATTGCCCAACAGAACTCAGTTTTCTAAGCTTTAAGGACTCTTTAAGGAAATAGATGCATATATTTAAAGATATAAGAAAGAAAAATAAATTAAAAAAAAAAACCCTACACAGACACTAAAAGCTTTGTTCCAGAAGTAGGGTTAACAGCCACTTCTCATGCTGCAAGACTCACTGTACTTGAACTGCTTTGACACTTCAGCAGTTTGAGATGGACAGCTGCCACATGGAAGGATATCTAAGAACATATATGATATGTTCTTATGTTTAATATTAATCTCACATAATATAAGAACAGCTAATGCAGATAATCAAACCTTCCTTTTAATATGTCTTGTTTGACAAAACTCTGCAAGTTCAATAAATTTTAATTCAAGTCATAGAAAAACCTTTTGTTAATAACACTTTTGCAGTCAAATCAACCTTTGTTACACCACCGACATCAACGATATTACAAAAGACAGAAATCTGGTACAGTTTGCTGTCAATCAATTCTCCTTTGAGCCACATTATGTTTCGTTCATCATGCTGCACACCCTACCTCCTTACCCAGAGGGAAGGGAATTAAAAGGTCACATCTTAGCCAATAAAATATATTTAGCTATTCTGTGGGGAGAAAACAGTATCTCTAATCAGTCATCCAAACAAGACAACAGACTACCCAGAAGGTTGCATGCTGCTGCACATCAATAAACATCTTTATCTAGGAACTGAAATGAAAAATATCAAACCAGTGAAGGTATGAAAGGGGAACTCAAAGCCCTGTCAGAAAAATTACAAAATTAGAGCTGAGCACTGCATTCAGCAAATAGATGATACAGACATGGCAGAAATAAGTAGTGCTGGGAGCTAGGTTCAGATAGCATACTCTGGAATTTTAAGTAACAGGGAAAAACACTTTGGATGTTTTCTGTATCTATCCATATTTTCTTTTGGGTCTCTCTACTGGTAAACACTTAAGTCAGCTCCTCTTTTCTTTACCTCTTCAGTCTTTACAGAGCTGCTTCACTGTAATCATAATTAAAAAAAAAAAGTAATACCCTGCTGACACGTATTTGGGGATTCTTTAAATCCCCAAAGTTGATTTATCCTTCATTCTGTCAGTCTCACTAATCAAAATGCTCCAGGAAACAGTCCTGATGGAACACGTGGAAATAAGAAAGAGCGCCTAAATCATACTTCCACTGCATGTCAAAACAAACATTATGTGCTTAAGACGACAAAAACTGTACCGGGATGCTAAGAAAATACATAGATTTTTCCCATCCACGCTGCTACCAAAATACCTACAGCAGACTCATCGCCTTACTGAAGAACTGTAGCTGTAGAACACAGTTTTCCCACTAGAATTACCAGAATAAGACTGACTGGTATTCTCCACCCCACACCCCCCCCCAAACCCCTTCCTTATGGCATTTCATCTCCTGAATGAACAGGTTTATATACACACAACTACACTGAAACAAGCTTTATAATCTGATCACAACAAATTGCATAGCAAAATAGGAGGTACTTCAAATGCCAAACCATAAAACTCTTTAAGACTGGAACAGAGAATCAAGATGACCAGATTACAAAAAGAGCATAAAATAGTTGGCTAAGAAAGAAGAATGATGGCAATGTCCGTGCTTGGAAACGGTTTGAAGCCACAGGTATCTGAACACAACAGGGAGAAAAATGCAGGTTTCTTGATGAGAAAAATACAAGAGAAAGAGCAAAGGAGGAAACACTGTCTGTGGCACAAAAGAAAAACAAAAGTAAAATTATTTTGTCAACTTTGCCAGGTACCCATCAGTGAAGTTTAGCTAATGTTCTGGGGACAAAAAGAATGGGAAAAAAAAAAATAAACCCACACCAGACAACAAAAACAACAAGAAACCCACAACCAACCAAAAAAAACACCCCACCCAAACTCGCAAACCCTATCATTGTGCATGAAGGCTATAGTGAACATACATACAGAGCATGTCATAGAAGTTAGAGATTAAAAAAAAATTCTTATGTTATGCAACCTATCCTTTGTCAATGCAGAATTAAAGAAATGTATGGCATATAGGCATTCCTGCTTATATAATACTCTTTGCTTTATTTTTTTTTAAAGGAATAAATGCATTATAAAGGTCTTCCTCAAAAGAGAAGGAAAAAAACCCCACACCTGGCCAAAGAGGACATACAGAACCATACATAATCACCTGCTAGCCTTCCTGCCGACCAAGTCTGAACTTTCTGTACTAATAGACTTGACTCCTACTCCTACCAACAGCACCTGACTCCAGTAGTGGGCTCTGAGGACCACTTACAGAAGGGGACATCATGGCACATGACTACAAGTGTCAGAACTTGACCCTTACAATATATAAAGGATCAATTCCCTAAAACATGCAAGCATATGTTCATTTCTGCTAAGTCTACGGGTCCCAGGTATACACGTGAATGCTTTCTGGAAGAGGAAAGTCTTAAGAAATTCTTAGGTTTTTGTAGATTCTTCAAACTATTGAATTGGGAGTATCCCTGTGCTTTCTCCATGCGTTACTCTTTCCACCGCAGTGTAACTCTTGGCACTTGGTAAGATGTATCCAGCACTGTGCCTGACTGTTCCTCATAAAGCTGATTATGCTCCAACAGCCATTTAAAGGAACATTCAAACATGAAATAACTACCTACACACCTTTTTTGTTGTTGTTGATCTTTTACAGTAGATAAACTTTACAATAAATAATAAATCTGGCAAAGGAAAATTAATTTATTATGCTTAAAATAATTTTAGCCACTCAATTTGCCCCCCAGTCCTATGTGCAGAAGGCTAACTGCCAGCAACGACTGCAGCACTAGTTGCAAGCATGGGATTTAAGCTGGCACTCTTGGTAGAACTGAGGTAATTTAAGAGGAATGTCATCATGCATTTACTTCTCAAACTTTATTACTCTGCTTTAAGGGGAGAAAGAATGCCTGCTATTGTAATTTTAAAAATATTTACAAAATCTTTGGTATCTGGTTTTAGTCCTGCAGAATTAAAATCAAAGCTCTAATCTCTCCTCACATCGTGTTTCTTTCATAAGAAAATAATAATTAGAAAACTCACATTTAGTGAAAACAAAGTTTTTCAAGAGAAATGTGACCACTCTTCGCTCTAGACAAAGTTCAAGGCTACTGTTGAATTAAAAGGAGCTACACGTGGACAGCTCTGCAAGCTACGAGCAGTTGTGAACCTGGCTGCCTTTGGTATCCAAGCTATTCAAACCCAGTTTCCTTTGAACATGCAAGTTCCTGCCATGGAGGGCCACGAGGGGATGAACATCTCAAGCTAATGAGCTCTACACCAGTTGCATAACTTTAATCCTAAATCAGAGGCAACTTTCTCACCCTCTTGTCTGCAGATTGACTTTCCCTCTCTTCTTTCTGTAGAGAACAATGTAACCTATTTTTAAATAATCTTTATTTCTCTCTTTAAAGAGCAGGATGATGGAAACTGCCTTGGTGGCCATTTGGCAGCAGGCTCTGCTCACAGCATAGGGATGTTTCAGACAATCACCTCTGTACCATGAAGGCATTCCAAAGTCATCTCTAACAGACATGTACTTTATTATTACAGAAACGCAGGGAAGAAATGCAGAAGCCAAGCAGAATAAAGCAGCAAAATGGAATCACATGGGGAAGCAAAAAGGCAATTTACTCTTTGGCTTCACTAATAGCGGGCAACAGAAAAACCACTGCATTTCCGTGATACTTTTCCTATTAAACCAAACGTCTTCCTGAACACAGTAGTCCAAATTTGTAATAGCAGCATCAAGGATAAAAATAAAAGCCCCTCCTGTCCAGTCGAAAAGGAATCCTAACAAAGCAAATGAAATGAAGAAACAGCGATTTATTTGCTCTACCCCCTCCTGCTCTGGCTAATGCCCGCTGTTAGAAGGCACGGTACTCGCGCGGCGGCGCTGCTCAGCCCTTGTTCTCTCAGACAAGGCTCCCAAGACAATGCCATTTTGAGGTAGACACCTGTCCACTGGCAACAAGCATGAGAGCATCAATTCATTTTAAGCTGTCCAAAATGAGGCTATCACATGGCAACATCTTTCAGTCGCTACAAAACTTGCTTCCAAACTGAAATAGCTACCCAGAGGTGAAAAGCTCCGTATCACGTTTCTAATCCCCATACCAGCTAGTCCTCGCTGCAATTTATTATTTTTTTTATTTTATAACAATTCATGTAAGTTTTTCCGATCTTATGGATCTCGCTCCCTTGAAAATGTTTCCCAGATCACTTTATTCTAGCTTTCATCTAGCAAGGATTTTTACAATGCATGTGAGGAATATTCTGTTACTCATTATCTATTTGATAAAGCATACTTCTTAAGAAAAAAAGGTCAGGTAAAAATTGGTATAATGTGGAGCTCTAGTGGTAGTGGGGAAGTAAAGCAATGCGTAACACCAACTGTGAAACAGTAGATACTGACCTTTAGTATGAAGACAGTAAGCAAAAATATTGTAACAGACTAATTTAAACAAGGAGAAGGCAAAGGGAGAGAGCTTGGCATCAAATTCAACCATGTTTCAGGCTCATAGAGTACATCTTTGCATACAATATGATGAGCAACCCTCATTTTTAGTGCACAGACTTGAATCTTACAATTTATTGCAGTTAAGCAACAGAAAAAAATAAGAACAACACTGTATGCTCATGTTAGCCTTAAAGGAAAAAGTTATATATAGTACAGCAGGAAACCAACGTTCCTTACCAAAACTAGCTGGGAATCGAGTATAATTCTGTGCAGTCTTTCAAAGTCCTAGTCATATATATTGTCCCTTTCATGCTAGCCATGGTAACTCCTATACTAGCCAGTAAATACTCGGCTCTTGTATCATCAGCAAAATACCGTACCAACCATTGAGGTCAGTTTAAACACCGAGGTTCAGCAGTCCCTTCAGGCTGATGAGCTTGGCAGGAATTAAAACCTAAACTAGAAGAGCTCCTTCGTTACATCCACAGAACTATCACACATCCTACTGGCAAACATCATCAGCTTAAGTCTTGTTTACAGTCAATATTCCACACGTAAAGATGTTTTTTTTAAAAACAGAGTGGCAGGATATGGAAAGCGTACTGTCTAGTGCACTTCATCACACAGGATTTTGAAATTCCTACATCACCCTGTGAAACACTGGCATTATTTTCTTAACTTTTTAAGATTTGAACTCGGGTATAAAGCTAAGACAATATTGACAGCTATCAGACTGTCAAAAAGCAGCATGAAAAACACAGAAAACATTGCAGTGTGTGTGTATGAACAACTGATCCCAGTATTAGGGGGCCCCATTTCCAAAGTCAAGCAACATCACTGGTTGCATAAACACACAGTTTTGAATCCCCAGTATGAAACCTGCAACCCCTTCCTAGGGGAACTGCTTTCATCCATAACTACAGAAAAAAAGAGACTGAAAAGCTCTTGAATATATTACTGGTAACTTGCAACAGACTCTCCACCTATTTCAATCCATGTTATAGGTTGCTTAAGATTTTTGCTAAGAACTTTTGTGTCTACTTCCCAAGAATGCCTTGATTCAGTACTACCCCATTTAAGACAGAATATATTTTTTTCTTGCTAGAGTAGATCATTAACTTGCTCATAAGTGTAATTGTTTGGCATTACCCAGCCTAACTGGGAGTTTTTTAACCAGTGTTAGTTCCAATCCAGTGCCACAGTGGAAACAAATGAATCTGGGCTTTACACCTTTTCCCCCCGAGGTACAGCTGTTGATTGAAGAGGCATCCCCTAGATCTGACTTACGTGCACGGGAAAAGCACGGCATAGCAAAACCCCGGAGTTACAAGCCCCAGAGAGATTTCCGTGTTGTGTCTGTTACCTGGTGGGCAGTTGCACTCTGGAGGCACTTCTCTCGCTACTCGGATTTTTGCCAAGTGTTCGTACGATTTCTGTGGGCGAGAGAAGCAACGGGAGGGCACTGGGTGAGCTCACTCTGCCACGGCAGCGTTCCCGACACGCATGGCCACAAACTGGGATTCACCACTGTTCCACAGGGTGCGCAGCCAGCGGTCGCTTCTTCACTTGGACTCGACCCAAGGTGTCTCACTGACTTCTCCGCCCCCACAACAACAAACACAAGCCCGACGCCACCGGCTCTCTCCCACCTCTGCCGCAAGTGCCCCCCTGGCTTTATTCTTTTTTTTTTTCCTTCCCCTTTCCTTACGGATGAGGAAAGCCTCGGTGCCGTCCCGCCCGCCGCTCGCCTCAGGCCCGCTTCCCGCCCCCGTCCCCACCCGGGGATGCGGGCTCACTCTCGCCGCTTCTCCCCCACCTCCCGCCCGCGGAGCCGCTCCGGTCGCCCCGCTCATCGCCTCAGCCGGCCTCCCGTCGCCCCGCACACATCATCCCCCACCCCCGGCACACACGCAGGCTGAGAGCGGCCACCCCCGTCCCGCACACCTGGGCGAGAAGTCGCTCCACTTTCTCCTGCATCATCGCGTTCAGCTGCTCCAGGGAATAGCCGGGCAGCGGCGGGAGCGGGGCGGCGGCAGAGAAGCCCCCTCGGGCGCCCTCGATGGCCGCGACCCTGGCCTGGAGGTCGCTGGTCCGCACCCCCAGGTAGACGCAGGAGGCCGCCGCCAGCGCCGAGAGGAGAGCCGCCAGCGCAGAGCCGCACGGCCCGGCCCGCCGCGGGCAGCGGTCCCCGCCGCAGCCGGGCTTCCCGCTGCCATCCCGTCCTGCGGCTCCTCGGCTCTTCCCTAACGTGCTTTTACACCCTTCAGCTGCGGCAGCTTTGATTTCCTTTCCTCCGCCCCCCATGGAGGCAATTAGTTTACAAACAGCGGCAACAAAAATAATAACAATAAAGTACCAGAAAATAAATAACAAAAAGGCGAAATAATTGAAAAAAAACCAAACCCCAAAACGCGATAAGTAGAAGAAAAGCCCGCAACCGGCGCTCACACTTTCAAGGCGGAGCGGCGGCGCGCACCGCAGCCCGCACCGCACCGCACGCCGCCCGGCAGCGGGTCGCGACTAAGCCCCGCAGCAGGGGCGGGAGGTGGGGAGGGGGGGTGAGGAGCCAAAATCCGGCAGCAGGGCTGGGTGCGGGGCGAGCCCCCGCGGCTTCCACCCGCCCTTCGGAGGGAGCAGCGTGCTCTGCTAACGGTTTGCCACTTGTCAGAGAGGTTTGCAGGCGCGGGGCGGGAAGCGCCCCCCCCCACACTCCGCCTCCCGCTCTCCTCCCAGCCGCCGGCGGACTTGTTGCTCCCCCCGGCACCTGCCTGCCTGCCTGCCGGCGCCCAGCAGCCGCGCCAGGCGGGGAAGCCCGCAGGCGGCCGGGAGCCGCGTCGCCCCGCCGGCAGGGAGCCCCCGCGCTGCCCCACTGTCAGCCGCGCCGCGGAGCTACCGCCGCTCCCGCCCGCCGGCCCATCTCCCCGCCCTCGTTAGCATAATTTATTCACCTAGGCGGAGGAGCGGGCTGGGAGCCCGCTTTGCATAATGTACGCGCGGCGCGCGGGGTATTAGACTTGCAAATGAGGCGGGTGCGGAGGGGAGGGGGGAAGCGCCCGCGGCCGGGGGGTGCCGGGGAAGGGACGGCGAGAGGTGGCCTGCCCCGCCAGGGAAACTTCTGGAAAACCGCGCTAATTTACGGCGGTTTATGAGCGGGCTGTCATGCCCACGGTGCGGGCATAAAACACGGGGGAGCGCTCTGTCGTCCCGTGCTTTTTTTTAGAATGCGGAGGATAAACGCGTATAACTCAGCAGCCGGCTGCCCGGCGAGCGCGTGCACGCGACATGAGGGCTCGCGTCCAATGGAGCAGCGTGCACTAACTCCCTATTGCATGGAGTCGGTTTAATTTTAGCTGATTTTCTTTCTGTTTGTTTATTTACCAGTCGCTTCTTCGCTGTGTGGTGCACGCCAGCCCGTTTTCATTGCCCCTGGTTTGTACGACAGGAAAAGAAGCATCAACATGCAAAGAACTGCGCTGATGGCCTGGAGAGAGCTTGTCGGCTTCTGATCCCTTCCCCTCTGCCTCTGACCCTCCAAATGCCGCATTCACCTGGTGTAGTTTGGTTCTCATCTTGGCATTACCACAGAGCATCTCCTACGTAGCGTTTGGTGTGGCATTTCTTGCGTCCGGCAAACTTCCCGAACCAGAGGAACCAGGACCAGACTCTGAAGGAACACGTAGATCACCCTGGGTGGCATTTACTCACATGAATACTGACTTCTTACAAGATATAAAGACTCGTGGGATGAAAAAGAGGCTTGTCCAACTATGGCGCTTCTCAGATAAGACTGAGAGTGCTGGTGTGTACTGCAAGTCAAGTTTCCTTACGGAGTCATATTTGTGCAGTTTTATTACCTATTGTTTCCCAAATATTCAAGCAATCACAGCTGCCATGAAAACATGGATCCAAAAAGCTTTGTGGGTTTCAGTATAATTACTTAGACTTTGAATAAAGCGTACCAGAAGTTCATAACTAGTCATTTATTCTTCGTAATTTGTCTTTCTCCTTTCTAAAACAAAGTTTCACGGACTCTAATCGGGGAAAAGAAATCACGACGACGTAGCCCAAGGTGATAATTTCTTCACGATAAACAGTTAATAGCTGCAATGGAGAGTTTGCAAACAAATTCCCCCAAGCGGCACATACCTTATGATCAGGACTTGTGAATAACAACTGCTCTTTTCAAAACAAGGACTTGCTCACAGACTATCTCTTGGCAATAAGACGACGAAATGGTATTTGGAATGAATAATCTGACAGAAGAAAACAAATAATACCCACATGCTCTTATTTGGTGCATAGCACGGGCTCCCTGAGCGTGCTACGAGCAGGACCCAGGCTGCCTCGGAGCGGCTGGTGGGCCAGCGAGGCGCTGGGAGCCATCGGCGCCAGCTCCAGCGCTTAACATTACCCCCTGCTGTTAGTAGCCAGCGCCATTACTCAGCCCTGCCCGTGGTGACATCCAGCAAAGGAAAGCTGCAAACCCTCAGGATACGATCATCCTCCTCTCCGGTTTACGCAGGGGGTTACTGAGGCGCCGCTGGGGGCAGGACGGCTGCCCGCACCCCGCTGCTGCTGGTGCCGTACCCAAGTGGGTGCTGCCTCGTCTAGGCCAGGGTGAAATTTCCTCCTGAGATCAGCTCTTTTTATTTCAGTGCAGATACGGGCGTCCTCTGGCTGCTTCAGTGCCCCATACAACCGTGCACCCATATATCAATGTGACCTGGCTCAATGTTTTGCTTGGCCGAAAGATGCGGTCTGTCTGTCCAAGCATCTTTCTGTCCCAGCATCATGCTGTCTGTTTGTTTTGGACAAGGCACACTCCACATCAGAAATGAAATAGCCTGAGACAGAAAGTCCCTTGTTGCATTAGATTTACACGTACTTACCATCGTAAAAATCGCCAAATGAGCCAGATCACCATGTTTCTGTGGGACACGATGCAAAGCTGCTTTCCTACTGGATAGCAAATTTCACGCTGAATGTTTTTTATTCTGAAGAG
Source organism: Grus americana (assembly GCF_028858705.1). Classification (NCBI taxonomy): domain Eukaryota; kingdom Metazoa; phylum Chordata; class Aves; order Gruiformes; family Gruidae; genus Grus; species Grus americana. The sequence continues at coordinate 57,681,268 of NC_072855.1, forward strand.
GTGTGATGGGAATCCTTTATTTTTCTGTCTGGGACGAATAAAAAACTCTGCCATACTAGAATCAATGCCCAAACAAACACGAGAACAACTTTAAAATATGCAAGAACTTGTTTTCATGTTTTTTTGGTTTTTTTGCAAGGGGTAGCTATACCTCTACACACCTGGGAGAAATGTTAGCCCTGCCTGGTCTCACCTCTGGAAAGAGACAAGGCTCATTCATTCCTCGTGCATGTGGCTGCTCACGCGTATCCTCAGACAAAGGGAAACATGATGAAGAAGAGTGAAAGACCAGTGCCAAGTCTTCCTTCTTGCTCCAGCTTAAAGTTACATTTTTCTTTTTGCCAAAGCTTGGCAAGATGTCATTTAAAAGTTTGTTAAAATGCTTAGAAATTACTTGATAAGGACAGAATTTACGAATAAATGACTTCCAATAGCTTTTTTTTCTAATGTGTTTTCACATAGAAATAGATACCAGAGAGTCTTTGAAGATGCAAATTAGCAGCATGCTCTTCTTACAGAAAAACCATGGTGATCTTCCTGATGAAGGCATATTTATCCACCTCACGGCAGGGCTGGTCCAGAATAGACTAGACTGGACTACAGAATCTGAGCAGCAAGCTAAATTAAACACAGTCTGATTAAGTCTAGCCCAGAAATTGTTAGTGCAGGTGAAGAATATAACAGAGCTGGTTTACCTGTTACGAAATTATCTGGTCATGTCTGCCCGAATAGAGAGCGTTAAGCAGCTGTACTCTTCTGTGTTCAGTTACTTGATACCATCAAGTGGACGACCGGCAGCTTTGCAGTACGCTTACCCCATCTAAACACAATAAAGTGGAGAAAAAACATGTCAGACTCAGCCTTGCTGCTTTTGCTGGCTTTCCGTAAGCAGGAGGCAGAGCGAATCCAGGACATGCGTATGTTCAGTGCCAGTGAGCCTGCTTCTTATTTTGCAGCCATGATGATGCCAGAGTCAAGAAGGCATCTACTTAGGATCATAGCTAAAATTGAAACCAGATTGCTGTAGCACTTTTGAGAATGCTATCCATGCAATGAAAAAAACGGCTTTTCTTTTTTTTTTCCTCTCTCTTAAAAAAAGCCACTATTTTTTACATTTTTTATTGGTGAAGATTTATAGGTTTTGAATTAGAGCAAGTAACTTGGTCTAAAGAGTCAAACTCCTACTCCAGGAGTAAAACAGATGGCTGTTCGCATGGGCAAACAGTAATTTAACTGCTTGCAAGCAGGAACTGTACCTCAGACGTTGCTGGTCACACTTAAGGTGATATACCATGCAAGTTCAGGTTACAAAACACCTAAAATGCTTAAAAAGCCTGTTTTGTATCTGGTAGCTAGAATAAAGCAGCTTGAAATAAGAACTGTACCCCGGATATATTGAGCTGGTCATTAACACGTGCAGGTGGAGTATAAGAAATGGCAGATCTGCAGCACTCCAACTCAAACGGTAGCAAAACAGGAGGAGAATTTTCAATACGGTCTGCTGAAGTGCTCGTGCACACAGAGCCGAGGCGGCCACGCTTCCCACCAGGAGGGGAGTGCTCTCACTTTGAAGATTCAAATCTCTAAACGCCACGTTTCAGCAGATCTTGTGCATGACCAGGCCAAAGGTATTGACACAAGATGCTACTGTTTGCATTTCATGGGTCTGTGTTTGAAGATGTGGATGGTGTTTGCAGATAACAATTTTCCACCAGACAAGACCAGTGTCTGGAGTTCTTTCCATATTTTTATGTCTACGGCATGCCGTATTCTGGCTGACCAACCCACAATCCACTACTGGATTTCTTTACCAGATACGACATCATAAATTTGTGATTAGAATTACGCAAAAACAGATCAGTGAAAAATAAGCTGAAATCTGCTGAAAGAACAAGCCGCGTTCAGTTTGTAAAATATTTTACATACATTGTCAAGAAGGGCAGAAGGCAAAGAATAATGTAAGTAGAAATTGGAGTCTGGGACTCTGTGTTGGAACTGAGGTGACACACACAAGGATAAAAGGTTAATAATAGTCATGCATGCTTCAAGATAGAGTTAAAACCTTCTATTCCAAATGTTCCTGCTTTCAAATGCAGCTTATATATTATTCATTATATGTGGACTTGAATTGTGTCTGCATTCTACCGCTTCCTCCATTCCTCTCACTTCTGCTCCGTTCAGCCTTTGAATTGGAGTGCATCTTGCACCCTAAATGAGACTTTACTCAACTTTTTTATACTTATATGGGTAAAATGCAAGGTAGAACCAGAATCCGGCACTTCCGTGACTTGCCTCAGCCTCACTTCTCAGCTCTCTGTCAGGTCAGGTAGTATGGTATTTCTCACTGAGCTGCTCATAATATCTGCCAAGATAGCACAGAATCACCAAAAAAACCCCAGAAAACAACTTACTTCACTGTTTTGGGAAAAAAAGCTGGAAAAGCCTTTCACTTTCAAATATCCAAATTGATTGCCTTCTGCCACTTTAAATTTAATATAAGCACATTAAAGCACAGTATACATGATGCAGTACATTAATATACTTAGCAGATGGGTAACACTTGCTCGTGATTTAATACTTAGATATACTCATTTCACATCTACTGTACAAACACTTCATATATTTGAATCTTTAAGTCAGACTTATCTTCAGACTAGAGGCAATTGAGTCACATGAGCATAGGATTTAGTTTATTAGTTCCATAACCTTACTGCTACTTTGGCAAACCTGATAATAAAAAAAAAAATAAAAAAACCCCTTGCATCTGGATTTTAATATATTTCACAGGATTTCCTTTTTCAACATGATGAAACCAGCTCTCCTAGACCTACAAACTGACTGATTCAAGACAAAATTCAGACCCTGTATGTTATTCTTTACTAAAATTCATGAGCATTTCTCATGTGAATGTATTACGAAACACTTCATAACAGATAAACCAACTATCTTACATTTGTCATAGCTTCAAATACTTGCTTTAAAATGCAGCTGACGCTTGGGAAGCCCTGGCAAGAATTTTACTGAATGGAGAACCATAATGGGACGAGGAGACCAGATCTGAGAACCTCAGACTGAAAAAAGAAAAAAAAAAGACATCCTTGCCCTGGCTCCAGGCCAGTTAATATCCCTTGGTTCCCTGGTTTGTTTATTTGTATATGAATGAACACCACTGGAATTCGTGGGTCGTGGCAAAAGGCTGGGAGGACGAGGTTTGGACGAAGAGTTTGAGAGCCTGCAAAGTCCTATATTAACACATAACTTTACTCACATGAGTAGTCTGATCCAAATCAATAGGATTAGTCATGGAAGTAAACTTTCATGTGTGCTGGAGTATTTGGAGGATATAAACATGCCAAGATGAGGGTCAAGATGTAGGATCCAGCACAAAAAGCTAATTATACAGCAGGGAAATTTTCTACATCTTGTTAATTCCAAATTTCAGTTGCTTTTTTTCCTATCTTTTTCACTTGAGGTCATTACTAAATGATTTCTGTATGCAGAAGCAGTTACTTTTAGGAAGTGATTTTATTTGTCAGAGAAATTATTACAATAAAGAGTATACTCCTGAGAGAGCATAGTGGAAACCACCTCTGAAAAAGGCAACAGTAACTCTGAAGATATTTTTATGCTCCAACACAAAGACTAAGGTTACCAGAAATGTAAAGGTGAAGAGCAGAGGACATTGGCAATCGTAGAATCATAGAATCGTTATAATGCAGATAAACTGACATTTCTATAAGCACTGTCAATTATTTTCATCCTTAAAACGGGCTGAACCTTCTGAAACCTACAGACGTTGTGGGTAAAAGATGGAAAAGATTATCGTGGGACAAACAATTAGGAATCAGAAAAGGCAGCAGAAGGAAGGAAGATTATTTGATTACCAAATTAAAAGGAAGGATCCAGGAAGCAAGCAGAAGAAAAATAGCCGTATGGATTTTAAGAGGCTGAGGGAGTGAGTTAGTTGCAGCAGGAATTCTTCCCTTGGTCCAGTGGATGGTGTCCTCCAAGTGACTTAAAGACAGATAAAATCTGGTGGGTTTTTTTTTTTTTTCCCCAGTTTGGGATGAGTATATTACAAGTCATTTATCTGGAATAAAATATCACTTTACAATCACTGTATATTTGAGTATCAGTGCTTCATCTTAAACTGGCCTCCACAACTCTGCTCAGGGCCATGTTCTTCTCGCTGTTTAACCGAATTACTATGATGATATCATGTAAAAATCCTTAGCAGGACGTCCAGTACCCTCAGTTCTCTTCAGCTTCCCTTCTTGATGCTGATTCCTTGGTCCTCTCGAGGTTTCTATTTTTTGTTGCTAGGTCTGAGGAAGGCAGTGGTGGGCTCTGAAGATTTGTCTTTTCCAATCAGTTGTTGAATCTCTCGTTACTTCAGTGAGGTCTGGGCGCAGATGTCTACGTGCTCACCACCACCTTCCCCAGTCAGTCACATCACAGGAAAAAAGTGTTGCATCGTTCAGCAAATTGGGAAAAAGTCAGTAGTCCCAGCATGAGTGCTCTGTCATAACTCTCAAAGCTGTTGCATCTTGAAAGGAAAATCTGAGAACTAATTTAATTTCAGATTTAGTTTCCTGTGTCATAGAATTCAATGACATGTTGATATAAATTAAATCTATCTTTTTTTTTTAAAATAAAGGATGACTGATCTCAGGCAAATTTATCCTTCTCTTCTGAAGACAGAATTCAGCCACTGCTGAAGATAGATTCAGGATAAAATACAAAACTTTGAACAAATCAAACTTGGATTCAACAGAAATCCTGATTTTATTACTTGTATTTTTTTCTGCACTAAACCCTAATTTGACGACCTCTATCAATGTTGGTCCCTTCCCCAGTTATTCAAGCACAGTTTCAAAATGCCATGCCATTAGCAGCCGAAGAGTTCAAGCCACTATTGAAGGTCACGAACAAAGGTTTCAGGGAAATTGCTGCTTGTTCATACAAATTTTCCACAGAAAAATCATTCCTTTCTGATCATGTTCATACCAGGTATGCATAGCAATTCCTTTACTGGGAAGATAAAAATGTCCAACTATATCACACCCCAGGCAGGGGAAAAAACAAACAAACAAACAAACAAACAAACAAACCAAAAATGAAACCAAACAGAAAACTTTACTCTAAAAGGCTTACCTGCATCTGCAAAATAAATGGTTAGTTTCTCTGGATCAGAACCAAGTAAATTTTAAGCTGCCTGGATGTACATGACAAAACCTACCCAACGGGGTTACCATCAGGTGCAAGAGAAGTGCGTACTATGGATTTAACTTCTTTCTCACATACTTTGAGAAGACACACCGGTTTTCTCAGACCTTCTATCCTCACCAAACTTCCAGCTGTCACATCACTCGCTTTCCTTCTCCTTGCAACGGGCTTGGAGCTGCTGTGCGTGCTGCAGAGCGGGAGCACGTGAAGAGGGCCCGCAGGCTTCCCGGGGCTCCGGGCTTTGTGACTCTCTAGGCTTCTCTTTCTTGCCCTACAGAGGGAAAGGAGGAAAAAAAGCCCAATTCCTTGAAGGCTGCACAATTGTAAAAGCTTTGAAAGGGTGTTTTATAGGGCACGGGGAGGTCAGTCACTGAGGCTGATTCCAAAAATCGATGTTAAAGGTCTCTTTCACATGTCTCTCCATCTATGAACAGCACTGTAACCTCTTCTGTGTGAAATTCTCAGGAAGGAGAATGGAGTAAGATACCCGTGATATCTGGGCAAAAATTAAGATGTTATCTTGAAAATTACGGAACTAAGGTGTCACTGACCACAGCTCCTGGAGAGTCGTAGAGCTAAAAAAGTAAGCTGGCAGTCAGAAAAATGTCTGAAACCCGATCGCGAACATTTAGGACATTTTTCCTTGCCACTAGAAGCGAGATAAAGGAGGCCAGTCAGGAGATCTTATCAGCTAAAGAATCCATAGATCTCCTGTAGATTTCACAAGTATTCACGTGAATAAGCATAATAAAATAGCCCGGCTGCTTGGGATTACAGGTCCCAGCCTTGTGTCTGCATCATCTCAACTCCGTCAGGCCTCCAGCTGCCAGAGACTTTACTGCATCTTTCAGGGGCACGGATTCTTCAAATTACTGTCATAGACTTCTTGTAGCTGTCATATTCTTTACACTACTTGTATTATTTTAATGCCAAAGGTAAAGTCAAGCTGGTTTGTTTTCTGTATTTGCCATGCCTGTAAGAAAATATAAATCTTTGATGATAACGCTGGCTATGGAAGTCTAACCCAGTGAGTAGCAACTTAAGGGGAAAGGGACCACTAAGTTACCTCTTAATTTACTACACTTATCAGTCATGCTTCTTAGTCCTGGATCTCTTCTGCAGGGCTTCCATTTTCCATGGCCCTGCTATGCTTCTTCCTCTGCCAGAGCCCTCTGCATGTACGCTTCCCAGAAACTTGCACTGCTGCATTATAGATGGCTGCTTAGAAGTCAAGACAGGCTTTCCTGATCCTTTATCTTTCCAAAATTACACTGTCAAAAACAGTCAACTGAAAGTTACACGTGTGTTAAATGCTATCTCTGTCTCCATCTCTCAGGGAGTTGGGAGAGACAGTGTCTTTATAGGTGAGCAGGAATATATCGGCAACCAGTCACACAGCATCGACAGCGTCAGTGATGGGGGCGCTGACAGACGAGGAAGCTGGGGCAGAAGGGTGACCCTGTGTTAACATTGCCGAAATCAGTAACGTTTGGTGGGAAATACAAGGAAAGGGAATTTATTATGACCTTTTATAATTGAGGGTGATGCTCCTAAAGGCTCTTTCTTGATGGAGCAGAAGTAGGACTGAGAGAACAGAATGGGCAGGCTTTGGTTGGGGGGCGGGTAATAGCACTATGGATGAAAAAGCAGCAGGGCAGAAAAGATCTATCACAGTGACACGAAACACTTTGTATTTATTACACAGAGACTGGGAGGAGATACAGGAGCTTTCAAGCCCTTGTTTTGCCAGCTAGCTGGGGGACAGGATGAAGCCATCTTATCTGGCCTCGGCAAATCTCAAGATCAAGAAGGTGGCCTCTTGCAGGTGGAGAGGCTGGGAACGTCTCGTAGCAAGAAAGTGTGCAAAGGACTTAAGGAAGACTGTTTTTGAGCTGAGAGTTTTGTTCTGGGTTAGTTAAAACCTCTAAAAACGTGTCTTTCTAATGTTAAGGACAGCTCGGGTCTAAAATTAAAACAGTCCCCGTGTTAGAGGGACAGAAACAGACCCCAGTGGGCTTTGGGAGCAGCATTCCCGCGGTGGGGCAGGAAAGGGAATGTGTTTGATCACTGCAGCTGAAGCATTTTCTGCTTGATGTGGAAGGCCAGGTGGGTGAGCAGAGATGCGGAGTTTGCTCTCCTGGATGAAACAAAGAGAGGAGAAAAGGTTTGGGGAGAAGTCCTCTCCCAGGGTACATACTCATATTCTGCTTTCTGACACATACCCACCCAACATCAGCGCTCCAGTGGGTTTTGCCCGACAGCATATTTAGATAAACTATCCTCCTGAAACAGCAGGATGATTTGTGTCTAATTCTTCACTATTATTGAATGTGGACTTCTACCCATTAAAGAAATCTTGTGCTCTTAATTTTCTGTTTCATCTTGCCCTGGAGGATAGTTTGGTTCCACTGTATTTTTCTGTACTTTTCTGTCCTCTGTGATTGTAAGTGTTTGAGACTTATTAAATACAAAAGCTCTTTGATATCAGCTGGAGCACAGCTGAGGATTAAGCCTGCCCCTCAACGCTCTGCCTGCTGCTGTCGTGTATAAATCCTACATAGGAATCGCTCCCTTCCACAGAAATCAGCCTTAGCCTGCATGAAACATAGCAGATGCTTCGCAAAACAGATCCGAAAGGAAGTGAAGATACCTTTTCCAATGAACTTCGTGATGAATATAAAATCCGGCGTAGGAGCAGCTCCCCTCAGAAAGCCAGCAAATGGGCATCTATAACTCACTCATCTATAAAATGCCTCCTGGAATCCCTAATGGGTGTGAGCAAGCGCCTGTCAGCTTTCTGCCACATGGGAAAAGATGGTACCGGCAGCGCGCTCAGAAACAGTGCTGCCAGGCTGGCGGGCTGCGCTGCTCGGGACGGGGCTCATCACAGCCACCCGCGGGTGCCCGGGAAATGCCCCGTCCCGGCCGCCAGCTCGGCTGACCCGGCTTAACCCAAGAAATGTGACAGCGTCACAGTCCTAGGTGTTATGACTGCAGGCAACAATACATTAATATCCAGAACATAAGAAATACTTAAAATTTACCAAGACCAAAGCAAAGTAGTAGTACTGGTCATCAAAAAGGTAATGAAATTTAGCTGTTAGGTGGGAATCTACTCTTTTCTGGCAACCCTCAAATATTTTGCTGCCAAGGTTTCATCAGCTGTACTTTACATTTTAGTTATTTGAGTCTCCATTAACGTGTCTGTTCTGGAACTAATTTTTAGGTGGTTCACCCACAGGAATACCAGCCCATATGCTTAAAATAAAATGGGGGAGATACATATATGTAGAAAGAGAGAATATATATATATATATTTTTTTTTTTTGCGAGTGATAGCATGCCTGTATATGATTACAATGTGTAAAAAATACTCCAAAGCCTTCTCCTCAATCCGTGTTTATAGGAAAAGTCCCATACACTTATAAAAGAGTGAAGAGTTCTGAAACCAATACCATAAATCAACTGTAAAACTTCATGAACTATGACCATGATGTAAAGCTTCCTGGACTGATGTGAGAGTCTGAGGGTCTTTGCAGCCTCTCGGTTAGGTCACTGTGCTGCAGGCTAGTCGCTCCTCAGCGCTCACCATAACCAAACTCCTGCTCGGTTTCTTAGGGGAGCTGCATGCTGCCTTAGCGATTTCATCTGGAGGCTGGTTTGGTTGGGTTTTGGGGTTTTTTTGCACTAGATGCTGATTTGAAAAGATATCTTGACAAAGAAACGCAGATAAGCCGCAGGCAGGTTTACTGCTGTAGCCCTCCCGTTGCTGCCACTCATACCCTTGTGAAGCAGGGTGTGCTGGAGCAATCAGCTTTTTGGAGGCTCCTGCCAGAACGTCACTTCTTCCAGATTTGAGGCTGACGTGTATTGATTTATTGCAGTCAGGAGATGGGACCCATCAAAATTAATCACATTCTGTCTTTACGCCCCACCTTCGTGTTTCTTCCTGTGGCTTCTGTGATCCCCCCCAGTCAAAGGCCTGTCTCATCTTCCCCTTAGTTCAGAGACAGCATCCTTCTTTCCGGCAGAGTTTATCCCCTTTCCAACTGCGGCTGCACTGTCACCCCATCTGAGCTCTGTAGGTTTCTGCAGAGCTCTACTGCCAAACACCCACTGAAGACTGACCCGATACATCTTCCTAAATGCTTCCAGCAGAACTGTAGCTCAGTACAAATGTTTGTAATGCTGTCTCTTGAGTAGTTTTATTTGTGGCTATACGAAAATTCATGCAAGGAGGTGTATTTCATGATACGGTTTATCACATGGCATAGCAAAAAGGGGAAGGAACACTCTTTACAGTAATGTGCTGCCAAAAATGTGTATATCTTTGCAGTTACCTGCTGGCTGGAGTGAGCAGTAGCTCTTTATTACGGGCTACATATCTAATACCATTACTACAGGTCAATGAGATCTACTAGAAGCGAGGAAGCTACCTGAGTTTGAGGTATGGCTCTCACATCAACTATCTCTTTATTTCCTCTGTTTTACTGGTGTTATTTTGTTTTCCCAGTGACTCATTCTGTACATCTGTATTCTGCATTTTTTTAGAATTTAAACAACTTGTTTTGGCTACCTCTTGTGCTGCTCTGAATTTTGTAGGATCCCTTTTAAGCCCACAAAGGTCACTGTTCTTTCCCCATGAGCTGTGTATTCAAGTCCCATTAATATTAAATAGGATTTCAGGGAATACATTGATGGAGAATAAGCCTCTTAAACACCTCTTTTACCATACTTATTTTATTTCTTTGGCATTTCTCACCTCTTGAAGCTATTTTCTTATTTCCTTGTCTATACAAGAATAGACCACATCTTGCCCTTCTAACAAGAATCCCTCCCTTCACTGTTGAGGACTCTCGATGAAGCCAGGCACACAGCTCTTTGCACTATTTTCTTTTTCACTTCCATTTAAGAGACACAGTTTGCTTCCTCTCTAAACCCTTTTCCATTCCGAGACCAAAACTACTTCTCCTCTGTTTTGCCCTGAAAAGGAGCGTGTACTTGCCTGAAGCCATGCGATGTTCTAAGACTAACATAAAGACTCATTTATTTATTAGCCTTCTTTGAGCTCTAAAAATACAAAACTTTTTTTTTTACAGTATCCTTAACTACTTCACAAGTTATTACTAGCGCTGACCGAGAAGTGCTGTGGATTGTAGGGTTGGGCAGCCCGGCTGTAGTAGATGGCTTAATGTGGGTCTGTTTTGGAAAGGAAGTGCTTTCACAGAATCATAGAATGACACGGGTTGGAAGGGACCTCTGGAGATCGTCTAGTCCAACCCCCCCTGCTAAAGCAGGATCACCTAGAGCATGTTGCACAGGATCGTGTCCAGGCGGGTTTTGAATATCTCCAGAGAAGGAGACTGCGCGACCTCTCTGGGCAGCCTGTTCCACTGCTTGGTCACCCTCAAAGTGAAGAAGTTTTTCCTCATATTCAGGTGGAACTTGTGTGTTCCACTTTGTACCCGTTGCTCCTTGTCCTGTCACTGGGCACCATTGAGAAGAGTCTGGCCCCATCCTCTTGACACCCACTCTTTAGATATTTGTAAGTGTTGATGAGATCCCCTCTCAGTCTTCTCTTCTCCTGACCAAACAGACCCAGCTCCCTCAGCCTTTCCTCATAAGAGAGATGCTCCAGTCCCCTAATCATCCTCGTAGCCCTCCGCTGGACTTTCTCCATTAGTTCCCTGTCTTTCTTGAACTGGGGAGCCCAGAACTCCAGATGTGGCCTCACCAGGGCAGAGTAGAGGGGGAGGATAACCTCCCTCGACCTGCTGGCCACGCTCTTCTTAATGCACCCAAAGTTCACATGAAGTTCAGTCTCAGTCCCATAGGCTGTGATGCTGACTTGTGGCAACCATTACGGCAGACAGAATAAGGAGTTAATGTCCAGCTTCATGTCCCGTTTCCTTCTTGAAATTATGGTCTGAGATAGCAAATGCCATTTCTACACATCTCTGAAATAATAAACAGCATTTCTGTACTCAGGTGAACCATTTAGCTCCATCTCAACTGTTTTTCCATCGTCTGACAATGAACTGTTAAATGAGTTGAAAATCTGTTCTGAGCTAAAGATGTCTTTTCTGTAGTACTAATTGCTAACAAAGTGAAACAGAATATCAAGACAGAGGAGGATAGAAGGGCCACTTGCATGCAATTTAGTTTTTAAAAAATTATCTGGGGATATATTAGCCATAGCTTAGAAATCTTAGAACGAAGGCACTTAACACTTGAGATTTTGAGGATGTTGCAATTTATCATGTATGACTTCTACTTTAATTGCCTGTAAATAGCTTCCAAAGATGTCTGTATGCCTTCATAGTTTACAGTTTACCTGGGTAGTACGCTGGTCGCAATTTTTAGCTTTGGGTGATGATCTCAAGCTGTCTGTAGCTTAGTCAGTACCATTTTTGCAATGATTGTTAGTTAATCTTGCCTATGTCAAGTGCCTGTGATATGAATGTGTAATTGCACAGGGCCAATTAGCCTTTATTTCCCAGGTGAGAGAGGTAGCTGATAGTGTAATGAAGGAGCGCTTAAAGAAAGTTATCATTCCATCTGGAAAACTTACATCAGGAGAGGGTGAGAAAGAACAAGGACCCTATCATCCAAGGTAGCTCTTAAAAGGTGTGCATAATAAAGGGGCTGTGTGAGCCACACACAGGGACTCCAGTAATAGCTCCTGTGTTAAGGGAAAAGTTGCCACATTACTGTTTCCTTTTTACTCTTTTTTTTTTTCGCCCTCCTCCTGTTGACAGTGGCCTTGTGAGCACCATGAAGTAAGAGCTTTGGCTTGCGTTTGCTTTGAAACCGCCACAGCTGTTTGCTGCAGGGCTGCCCCTGGCTGGTTGCTCTGCCGCAGGCGGCTCCTCCGCAGCAAACAGGGCTCAGCAGCACCCGTGCACCTCAGCCGCTCACATGTGCAGCATGGCAGCCCACAGAAAACTGATGATGGAAATAGCTTTCTGAGCCATCACCGGCACACCAACACGTTGGCTTGTCCCTGGCCTCTGCTAATTCCTCCGGAAGTCAAAGATACCCCAGACATCAATGCCACGGTCTTCCTCTCTGGGCTTTGTGTTTTTACTTTCTTTCTGGGTCACTAGTGTTTTCTTCAGCTGTTGAGCAGAGCTGTGTAGCCAGCGATCTGGGGATGTCTCAGAGTGAAAAATGTTCCCCCGTCCTTCTCTGCAAGACAGCTCCACAGGTGGCAGCTCCTGCAGCGGTGTGGCAGGGAGAGACTGCTCCTTTGCAGCCTCAGGATTACATGAGAACCTTTTTAAACACAAAAAAGAAAGAGAGCGAGGTAAGTTTTTGCCTTCCAGATCTCAGAAGAGTTTGAAAATGCAAATACTAAAGGTTCAGACCTAAGTGAACTTGAAAAGAAATTGATTTTGTGTACTTTGAAGATTCACAGCTAGTCTCATGTCTTTTTTATGAAGACCTGCAGGATTCAAGCTTTTTGAGTCTTTCCCGTTAGTGGAACGGGTGATTTACCTTTTGGTGTGTTCTCATTGCTGCTGCTACCTCTAACACATGTACTAACGCAGGCAGACTCCTCTTGCACGTCAGAAGGCAGAGGGGTTGGGTTTGTCTAAAAGTTATGCAGACCCATGTCATTGCTGACCTGTCAGCCGGTGTGAGGAGCTCAGCACGGGGAAGAGACTCCCCGGCCCGGCCCGGCAGGCACAGGGCCCCTCGCAGCAGCACTGAGGGGAGAACACGCAGACCATTTCTTCTGTGCATCTGCACAGGCAGCGGCACTCCCAGGGGAGCAGTGCTGGAAGGAAACAAGATGACTCGTCCTCATTTACCAGGCTGCAATATGGGGGGATTATCTACAGCATCCAGGAGAGTCTTTAGTCAGTGCACTATTAAAATGGCGTAATTGTCAAAAATAGCACGGAGCATTTCTGTACTGCCCGCTGTGCTTCATAAGCACGCACAGAGCTTCACTAACACGCTGTCAGTATGTACGGTGGCATTGAGAGCACGGCATACGGAGGGAAGGCGTGAATAAATTAAGGTTTTTCTGTGTTACCAGATCACCAACAGAGAGGCAGAAAGGGAGAGGGGCACCTTCGGGCAACGCCGCTGCCTACAGCAACAATAAGAGGTGCTTAGCAGCTGCTGCCGCATCAGGCTGGGCATACATTAATGCTCTAGCTCAGACCAGGAGCATGCTTTTCAAGTGAATTGCCTGATTACCCCCCATTACCATGTTCAGGTTGGCAGTCTGGGCGCATGAGGCTGGATGCCTCCCCGCTGGAACAAAACAGGATGATGTGGTTGGGGACGAAGCCCCTGAAGCCTGTGCGGCGTCGGTGCTGGGTCAGGAGCACCCGTGGTTCTGCTCTGCAGCTTTGCTCCTCTTGTCTGCGCTGCTTGCCGGGCGGCCATGGTCTCTGCGCACTTCTTGGTAAGCTTAAGATGGGACAATGTATATTGATGCAATGGGAAAATGACAAGGCAGGGATCACAGCAAGGAACAGGTATTAAATGGGTCGGAGGTCCCAGGAACTAAGGAAGTTCTTGATGGCTCCATGTGCCAGCGTATGCTTAACATAGTGAAACCATTATGTTATTTTTAGGTCCGGTTTTCACACGTGAGGTGCAAACACAGGCTTCATTTTGTTTTTAAAGGTGTGACTCTTCCTCCGCAAGCTGTTCTAAGTATGTGCCTCCATGTTTAATGTGCCAAAATAAATGTTCTGCTATATTCTGATTCTGGTTTGGATTTTGCTTCTGCGTTTTAAGCCAGTAATGTGCACAATGACAAATTTGATATCAGTGTTCAACACCATCAGATATATGATACTTTATGGTTGTGTTGCTTTGGTCATCTTTTTTTTCCCTTCATTAAGTTATTGGCTCATTCATTGCTAAGAAAAATACAGAGAATGGGAAGTCTTAGAAAGAAAAATTCATTTAATTCCCTGATATGAACCCAAACCTGTGGCCAATTTTTAATTTTATTTTTAAGGAAAAGCCTGTATTTCAGTTAGGTTTAAAAAAAAAGCCTGATTTTTTTTCTTTTTAACAAGACTTCTGGTCATGCTGGTAAAAGTCGAGCAAGCGTTACTGACTTTATTTAAAGCCTCAGCTGCTCAGGTAGCCACCAAATATAGCTGAGCTCTTACAAGAACAGCTTGCGGGATTCTAGTATTGTTTAATTTGAATACAAACCCTAGTCTAGGGTTTCATACCACAACTAGACTTAAGTGAGATTCTGATCTGGAGCCAAGCTCCACATCTGACCCAGCTCCAAATATGTCAGAATCCCAAGATGTATTTTAAGTATACCACATGACAGAGTCCCAGAACATCATAAAAAGTTACATGATAAATATATCCAAATAGGAATGCTTTCATAAATAAATGAGTTCTTGCGCCATTGAGTTCTTCTGCCACAGTGTTGAGGATACAGGGTCAGGTCCTTGTTCACTTGGCCAGAATAGGTTTGCATCTTGCTGATGGACTCAGAGTGCTCCAAAACCACGTGTGAAGAGCACAACATCAATTGCCATGATGAGAAAGAGTCAAACTTCTCAGACGGTACAACCAGAGGGCCGAGCGCGTGATGTTGCGGCTGCTGCACAGGAGGGGTCCACGTTGAGCTGATCCTCGGGCTGACCGTGAAGCACCCATTTGTCTGAGATGCAATGCTGCGGGCTCCATCACCTTGCTCTTTGGTGCTTTCGGCAGGTGGTTACCCAGCAACGATGCTGCTTCAGACCACGTTGTCCTCCCTGCCGCTGGATGGATGCATCACTCACAGTTACTGCTATTGGGAGGGAAAGAATATGATTTTGGGGGAGGGTGGGAGGCAGGTAGCCATAAATGAAGGAAATTTATATACCCCCCACCCTCTAGATTGCTGCAGATCAGCTGGCTCACACTTAGTCTTTGAGGAAAATTCAGGGTTTTGAATTCATTCATTTCACAGCAAATGAGATTACTGTAAAAGAGGAAAGATCCCAGATGCTTGCTCTCCTTGCAAAAGAGCAAATGCTCTTGCATGATTTTTTTAGACTAGGTAATTGTAGCACCTGCCTTTGCTGAGTTGTGTAATGATGCAGCTCACCCTTACAGTGACCTTCAAAGGAAAAAAAAAGAAAAAAGAGGAAATAGCTCATTCAGAAATACCTGTAACACATCTTGCAAGAAAATGCTCTGAAGATTGCTTGCCTGCTGGCTATGCCGTATGTGAGGGGGTGGGGGCTGGGACTTCACCCTGGATTCTCACACCATTCCTCTTTTACAACCAAAGAAGGTGACTGGTTTCTGCTTTTTCTTAGCTGTTTTTCCTACGGCTGGATTTGTAGCCTGAATAGTTAAGATAGGAATTTGGTGCAGCACTTCATCCTGCTCACTGCTACAGCACTGCAAATATGCACAAGAGAAAGAAGAGGGACTGCCCAGGTGAAAGCTGGTGGAAGTGCAGTGCAGGGGGCCCTCGCTACGCCCGCTCTGCGTGTATAGCCAGTATGTATACCCAGCCTGCTGATCCCTACTTTACGCTTCTACAGAAATGCCTAGTCCTGGCCAGCAGTACCAACTCCTCCCCTTGAGCTTTGAAGAAGCATTTCTGCAGCCCATGAAGGATGCGACACAAGGGGAAAGAGAGGGAGTGGGGAGGATGTACTCCCTAATACATCCACATAGGACAAATCATACCTTAGCCCTTTGTTTCATATCTCATTGCCCTTAGCTGCAATGCAGCCAAAAGAAGCCTAGTCTTTACTTGCTTTTCAGATTTCTGTTATGTTAGATTCTGCAAAAGAGCTTCCTAAAATAGGCACACAAAGAGTGTCTGCATCTAGGAGCACTCAATAATGTTACCTTGCTCACAGGCTGAATGAGCTTCAGAAGGACCCTTTTGAAACTGTATCCTGCAAAAACTGGTGCAATTTTTATTCCTGTTAAAATTTATGTTTAAGCAAGCAAGGGAGTATAATAAGCTATGTCTAGTTTCCACACAATTTCAAAATTGGAAATTTTTTCTGTTCGCAAAAAGAGACCTGAATTCAGCAAGCCCTATTCTTTGCATATTCTTGGCTATGAGATCTGCTCACTGCCCAAAAGCACTCAGCATCTCTCAGGGTGAGGACCTCGGGACCACATTCAGGGTAAATAAGGGTGGCTGAGGCTGCGTCGGAGGGAGACCTCACCTGATGAGCGAGAGCGGCAGCCATGCCTGCGTGGCAATGCGGCTGCGTGGCGGGGCGAGGGATGCAGCACATTCTTCTCCCTGCCGCAGGCATTCCCACAGAGGCAGGGAGGCTCGGGGGCTGCCAGCTGCTCTGCCCTTTGCTGCTGGAAGAATGCAGCTGAATGCGAAAACTTGTCACCAGGCTGAAGCCCTGATACACCTGTCCCTCCTGTCAGTCTCCTGCAGCAAAGTCTCGCAGGGACTTAAAAACTTAAGCCATAAAAGTGGGATTTAACTAGCCTTATTCTAGAATGCAATATGTAACATCCATGCTCCATATGTCCCATGATGGGAATGTCCATTTAAACCATGCTATGTAAACAAGACAACAGCTGTGGAATGGCATGAGCCATCCCACTGTAATTCAGAGAAGAGTTAGGCAAAACTTTAGAGGAACATTCCTTTTTATTAAATACCTATGCCCAGAGAAATGGGAAGAATGTGTGATGTGGATCAGTGTCATCTTCTTTTTTATTAAGTGGCAGAGTTGTGAGAAACCCGTTAGAAGGAGGAAAATGGCTCCTCCAGCAATGAGAACAGGGGAAACTATTTCCCTTTTTCATGTTGTTAACAGTCTTGCGTCTAGCCTGGAAAGATAATGTGTCAGGAAGCTCCTAGCGCTCACCTTTTATAGGTCAGCAGTGTGGGAGCCCTGGAAGAATGTACTCTGGCAAATGTATGGAAACAGCTGGCTGCAGCTGAATCGGTTGTTTCCTCCCTGGAGATAAATGTTTGTCTGTCTTTTTTTTCCCCTGTTTCCTTAAATTCTAAATTAGACTGCCATAATGCAGAGAAATTTCCTGATGCTTCCAGTGAAAACATGTATAACAAATGGAATAACAAGCACTTCTCAAAGCATCACTTTTTCTATTTGTTAGCTGAACTGAGAGGAAAAGGATTCTGGTTTTCTGTTTGTTCCTTTGGTGGGCTTTTTTCCCACATGAAAACAAATATATTGTTCTATATTAATCTCTGGTTAAACAAAATGCTTTATTTAACTATAAATCATGGCTGCTCCCATCCCCCTTTCCTTTATTAAACTTGGATAAATTGAAACTAAGCATCTTCAACTTGCAGGTCAAGGTGCTTGACCACTCTTGAAAAAAGCAGCCCAATGGTTTGATTAATTTGATTTTAACCTGAAAATAATTAGTTCTACTAAACTTTCATTATTGGTTAATAAAACTTCTAGCATTACAATTTTCTTCTGTTCCAGTTACAATATACGTACTGACTTCTGTAACAGACACAAAGATTTAATAACCCCCTAGGAAATTATTGACTAAGACAAGAGGTCAATATTAATCTGTCAAATCAATAAATCCAAACATTCATATTGGCAGTAGTTAATCTGCTTATACTTGTTTCAAAAAAAGCCAAGATTATCGAAGAACTTAATGTTGCTGAAGCTCAGAAACATACTTATTTGTCACATAATTTACAAAACTAGTAACAAGTGCTTACTTGGAACATGGAAATTAAAAGTTAAGATCATCATAAATCTTACCTACTTGGACCTAACCAGAAACTAGGAATCATCATCACACACGCACTTTGCACTTGGCTGTTTAAAAGCTGTGTTTGACAAAGGCAGCTTGGACTTTTAGTGCCTGAGTGCAGCCCTATGGGGTCAAAAGTGAGAATTAGGTGCACTCTCTTCCAAATACCTGCTCTGCTAAATACCCTGGCTACACTCACTTCCATCGAGACACTGGTAGCTCTAGGGGAAGAAAAAAACCTCTTGGGGAGAGGACAAGAGATTTTATTAGAGCAATTTCTTCAAAGCTCTGGGTAGGAAGCCAAAATCTGCATTTGCAAAGATTTTCAGCAAGGAAATAAGTACAAGGTGTCCATCCTAAAGAGCTTTCCATCTGTGGTCATGGAGCAGTAAGACTTCCTAGCGATGGTTCCAACTTCCCCTAAAATCCGTTATTTATTATGGCCTTGTGATAAAAAGTTAGTATCCTGTCTGAGTTACAGACAAGTGGGCATACACCTCATCAAGCTTTCAGAGAGGATTTTGGAAAGAATTTCCCAC
Organism: Grus americana; assembly: GCF_028858705.1. NCBI lineage: Eukaryota > Metazoa > Chordata > Aves > Gruiformes > Gruidae > Grus > Grus americana. The sequence goes on from NC_072855.1 coordinate 57,699,744, forward strand.
TTACTGCATTAATAGCCTTGTGTTTGAAAGAGGTACAGTGCAGAAGCTGAGCGCGGAGGGGGAACGGTCATCTTTCTCCCCTGTGAAGCACATCCTTGCATAGAATATTTAAGGCCTCTGGACCCTTTCTGTTTACTTCTAGAACTCAAACAGCATCTTGGCTATGGATTATCTGTGAGCTGGAAGTGCAAATTGCCATGCAAATGAGTACACTGAGGACCCTTATTAATAGAAAGGCAACAAAGACTCTTCAGGAAAAGAGAGGGGTAGCAGGCAAGGAGAAAAGGTTCCTGTGGGTCAGCTGTGGGGTTAGCAGAGGGAATTCAAGGCTTGGAGCTGAACCATCAACAACCTCTCTCCATTCTCACAATGGGGCATTGTTCAAGCATCTCAGTGATGTCCTCTATTAATAATAGTGTATTCTCTTTGAGTAGCCTGCCCTAGAAACCGTATGGATTAGACATCAAATCCCACATACTTTAGCAAGGGAAAAAGAGAGAAAGCATAGAAAAGCTAGGCTTGCTCTTGCATTCCTTCAGTGTTGAGGGCAAAGGAGGAACACAAAGCATGCAGGAAAATATTCTTAATAAGGTGTGTAATCCGGTCGTGAAAAGGGGAGGGAAAATACAACTGTAACACTACCAGCTTGGTCCTAGTTTTCAACATTGGGATCATGGTTGTATTCTCTGCCCTTCATGTTAATGCAGCTGAATTGGAAGAGGTTTGCAGAGTGCCATTTATTTCAGTTGTCAGGTGTAACCATGATCACCATCACTTGTGCTGCGGCTATACCCCCCATGTAATAGGATAGGGGTCCCCCATTCTGCTAGACCTCGATGAAGTATAAAAGACATCGATCCTGTCCCGAACAGCTTACCATCCAACCAACAGGCAACAACCCTGAGCAACATAAAAGCAAGCAGTGAGGCGGAGGAGGCGCTAAAGGGAAGTTTATAGCATTTTGGGGTTACAATAGCTGGCTTTATACCCAGCCAAAGGTGTCCAAACAATTTAGAAGTGTTGAGCTTATTGTAAAATTAGTAATTACATGATAAGAGCTCTGCTCAGGCACAGTTCCACGTGGTCTCATGCACATGCTGATCTCTGAATATGGGGTAAGTCACTGAGTTCATGCTTAGGTTGCATTAAGACTTCACTTTTCTCACACAACTCTAATCCAAGCCAGCTACAAAGAACTGCAGAGGAGGCAGGGGAAGATAAAGTTGGTTGTGGAGGACGGAGGAGGATGGTCATAGACGGAATGCCAGCAGAAGCTGGAAATATGGCAGTGGGTGAAACGTGAGGTATTGGCCTACGGCATCCACGATTTCCAGCAGCCAAACCTAGTGCTGAGAGCTCAGAGGCCATTGGTACTGCACGTGAGAGCAGCTGCAAGAGGTTTTGCCCGGAGAGTAGTATGTAACGAATGACTCTCACAAGCAAAAATGAATATGCATCGGCGAACATATTCAGAAATTAGGCACTTGAGGAAAAGCAGCATTCCAAGACACACGAGCTAAGTAGATGGATAGATGGTGTGCTTGTCTACAGGGGAAATTCAGTACTGACTAAGCTAAGGTGTGAATTTATACAGCCCTAGCTACTCTGCACTAGCTTCCTGTGTGGATAGCCTTAATCTGTACTAAGAATGCTTTTGTGAGCACAATGACACATTTACTACAGGAGTTAATGTACAGCAGCAGCTAATGCGCTGCAAATTCACACCTGGGCGAACACCATCCTGCCTGCCCCTGCTGATTACACAGGCGCGCTTTTCAAACAAGGGGCACTTCAAGCAACGTACAGTCAGGGAAAGCATTTCCAAATGCTGATGTCATATTGGGGCAGGGCTGCCTGGGCAACATCATGGACAGAAATCGTTAACAAAGTTTGAGGTGAAACAAATAGGTTTGGACTTTTTGATAAGGTTGGGAGGGTGTCCCTGAGGAAAAGGGTTTTTTCTGAAGTGTCCCAGAACTATTTTATATTATTAAATTACTCTTTGAATATATGCATGCTAATATGCTTTATGTATCCTATAGATATGATTCCCTTTCACCAGCTACAAAAGTTTATTTCTGTCTTCGTTGGAAATTGTGAAACTGAAAGACATGTGAAATTATGTACCTGAGATCACATCTGGAAAGGGACCCCTAATCTCCTGATACTAAGCGCTGCTCTTAGGGAGTCTGGCTGTCATAAACCACAGTTTTTTGTCTCTGTGAAGGGAAGAAAGAGCCAAGACTTTGGCCCAGTTATGGATCCGGATCCAGATTTTGTAGATGAGGCACTGCAGTATATGATGAACCTAGTAAAAATCGTGCTTGCTGGAATGCATCAAAAATAACACTTTAAAGAAAGAGGCTTTTAACAAATCCCAGCCACTTCTGAAAAAATGTTCCCTTTAATCCCAGTGATGTTGCCGAGACCCTTAATCCTGGAATTGTCTCGCTTACTTGAGTACACGTGGGGGGAGAACAATCTGGTTCTATAGAAACAAACATACTCTTTTTACAAGTGATAGGTTAAGCACGCAAAGTCTGTCATTACCATAATGATGAGAGTGATGCTCTATGAAGAATACTAATGCATCCGTACTCATTCCCTCACGGAGGGCACGTCACTTTTATTATTGAAAGCTGCTGATGTGAATAACACAGAAAGGTTTCTCAACATTTCCTGTTTTGCTGAATAGTATGTCACATTGTCACAGCACACTGTTATATGATCTGGTAATGAAACACCATAATGCACTTGTACGTGGAAACAGACTTAAGGATACAGAGAGTACGTTAGCCCTGAATTATCTGGCCTTGGATGGCCTAAATCTCAACCTTCTGGATGCTTTCATGTCTTGCATAAATGCAAAAAGTAGAATTCAGAACTGACAACCAGCACTGGCTACAGGAATGTAACAGCATCTTCTGTGAAGGCAGACAAAAAAGTGTGCTGCTGTACGTGGAGATATTGGGTACTTAACAACAGACATCCCACCTGCTCTTAACTCTATCTGATTGTACCCTTAATGTTTTACAAATAAACAAGCTTCCATAAACACTCAGCTATGTTGTGTTACACTGCAATTATATAAAGAAGCTGCAGTGGGCTGCTTTGCAGGGATGAAGCTGTTTTATAAGGGGATGCTCCAACAGAAAACATCTGTCCCTTATTTACGGGCATGGTTTAAGCCACTGAATAGCTGATTCTTTACGCTTTCCTCTCCCCTCTCTCCTACTGGCCTATTCTACAGTTTGCCAACTATTTACAGTCTATTTCAAATAGACTCTTATTTCCAGGCCTGAAATTAGCCATGATACTACTCGATATGCTAACATTTCTGATGCTTAGCATCTAAGGAGATGTCTGCTGTTTCCTTTCCAGCTCAGAGAAGCTGGGTACAGAGCGGGTGAATTCCTCAGAACTTCAAGGCAGCCAGTTCACTCAGGCAGGGAATGGCTCAGTGTTACCATATCCCATCCACAATCCTATCGTTACATGGTTGAATTGCGGTTTCCATTATAAGCTTCATTTTCCGGGGTTTGTAGCTCATCCGTAACTGGCCATTAAGGTTGTCAGCCCAGCAACGAATATTATTCTAAGACTTTGTTAGAAAATTGGCTTAGCTTGCTTTTTTTTTTCCCCCCTTTAAGAGCTGAAGTCTAAAAATAGTTTTTAGATGTGGGCTGTGAAAATCTCAACAGATCGCAATGCCCTCACCAAAATACCATGGGTACTTTGACGCACACTCTCAGCAAACAGAGCAGCACAGACTGAAACATGGAACTTGAATTAAGGTTAATTGAATATCTTTCTGCATCTTGTGTGCCATGCTGCTCCATTCCTGGCCTTCCAACTCTTATTAGAGACGGTGTCTATATTTAGCTTTCCCACACTAACCCCATTCAATCTGCATGTTGGACTTGATCTTGCAGATTCTTCATTTAGTTTAGTTTTGCTCAATTTCAAAGGCAGAAAAAAGCCTGGCTAAAACCTCTGTACACCTCCAAGAAATGTAAAATAAATGTCATGCTTAGACGGTAGTTCAGAGCATTATGATTATTTACAATTGTGAGTTTCACCCTCCCTCTGCTACCTAACTATATTTGCTTGCTCATCTATGTCTCCACTGGGCAAAAGTGGAGACTTACTTACTCTCATGGGAAGGATTGCAAGGAGGAGGCACTTTCTGTCCTAATTACCAAGGGTGAAGGAAGAACAGTGCTCATTCTCTTGTGGAAGAATGTCTTCAGCTTCCAGGATCCCTAAAGCTTTGTGAAACCTGGGTACAAGAAATGCGAGCCATATTTTTGGATGCCTTTATCTCTGCTCTGGCTCTGGGGCCCTCTCTTTCTGCTGCAGCTCTCAGACAACGTGTCTTCAAATGGATATCTCAAAATGCTTAATCCATTACTGAATGTCTGAAGTGTGGAAGGGCCAACTCACTCTCTTCTGAGCATGCCTGAGCTTCTCTGCAGCCATAGAATTTCTCTTTCAGATAATGTGGTTGTGGCAAGCTGTCTACCATAGTATTGAAAAAGACTTGCATCCCTCCCTTGAATTAATTCTGTGTTACAATCTGACTGTTGGATTACAAACCCTTCAGAGCTAGGACATACTTTTCGTTTCCTTGCAAAATGCCGTGAACATTTGTGATGAAGTTAGGCAAACGGCAAAGAGTGTGATAAATTAATAGCCTTGCCAATTGTCTTTGGAAACCAAAATTCAAGGGAATTCAAGTAGAATTCCACTATTGGATTGTGACCTGTTACAATACTTTCAAAGCTGATGAAGACAGTAGAAAACCTACTGAAAACATAAGACTGCTATAATACTCTAATACATCACTAATAGGGAGTTTGTGCAATCATATTCCTCCTCTTCCCACCAGTCTGCAGTTTTCCAGTTTAGTAATATGGTCCACAGTTCCCAGCATGTATCGCAATGCCATCCAAAAAGTTTGCTGCCCGTCAAATCTTCTCTGTCCCTTTGTCAAAAGTTGCTGCCCTGGTGGCAGAGACAGTGATGCCACAGTGCACAACCCAATATATCAACTTAAAGCACCACCGTTTCTAGTTGATGTTAAAATACTGAGCAGGACATTGCTGCTGAGGAGCAGGTACATCTCCCACTCCGTCACTTCTACTACAGAAGCAGTAACTCTAAAAAATGGGCAGGACAGCCAGCTAGGGCAGCTAGGATTTAGCAGCCACTGCCAAATCTGACAGGGATCACAAACCAGAGCCCTCAATTTCACCTACATTATTCACTCATGCTGTATTAACTCATTCCTATTGGTTTTTACTGCTTGGGCTAACATATGTGGATATCATATTGCCTATTGCTTAGCCAAGCTTGCTTCAGACTGCAACTGGAGAAAATTCAGAGAAAAGCAACGCAATGAGTTTGTCACTAACTGTTCCGGCAATGACATACCCAGGAACCGGGCACAATTAGCCCAGGATCCTGCAGAGAGAAGTACTGCTGCCTCCCTGCTCCACATGCATAAGTAAATCACATTTCCTTAAGTAAACTCCAGTGCACAGTAGAAAACTGAAGCCTTCCCCTAAGTCTCCCTTTTACTTGTTCAGTTTCTGAACTCTTAAGTTTTATTTCTTTTTGGAATGCCACTGCTAATGTAAAGGAAATTAAATATCAACATTTCTTTCAGCACTTTTTAATCATATGCTTTGTGGCTAGAACTTATGCTGTTAGTAAATGCATGTTAAACCTTGAGAAGATTACAGTGCAGCCCTGGGATTTCAAGAAACTTCAGGGAAATAACCAGTCATTGTCCCACTATTGTGTTACAGCTACCTACAGTGTTGGGAAACAGAAAATTAATACTGATTAATGTATTTCTCTGATTTACTCTCACTGCAAGAATGAGCTAACAAATTGAAACCTAAATTAATTTTGGCAGGAATTAAATTTATTCCATCCAAATTCACATCTAAAGATGGTAAAATTCATCATTTAGAAAGAAATGAATCAAAACACAGTATCTCTAAACCCATCACTTTCCTAGCTGCAAAAAAAAAATGTAGACCTGCCCTAAGAGAGCCCATCTCCCTGAAAATAAGAAATAGGTAACTCCTTCTAACAGGTCTACAATTTCAATGTATTTTGCTCTTGCTTAAATTTAAAACTGTGCAGTCAGTAACCCTACTTTAAGGGGAAATTGCGGTCCTAGAGGGAATATGAATAGAAATACCTCAAAAAACCCAACTGCCTATACCAGAAAATGAAGCAACAATCTGCTAATGTGTCCTTGAACCCAGCAGTGACTAGTCTTCTGAATACTTCTTCTCTGGGTGCATGTTGTTCAGGGGCCTTTTGCTATTTTCAGTCTTTAGAGCAAGGCTCTCCAATAAGCTGTAGCCAACTGTGAATTTAAAATGCTGCCTTAGCCCAACGTGACTGCTGTCTTGACGTGAGTTTGTGCCTTGATAGTTCACCCTGCTGCTTGCAGCGCTCTTCATTATGAGCTAATACAACTTCTTCTTGTTCTCCCATAACCTGTGGAATGATGAGTTTGCGTTCTGCTCAAACACCAGCTAGCAATTCAACAAAGTGGGAGACCACCACAGGCTTACCAAGCCAGCAAAAAGCCAGCAGAATGCCTTGCCTTCCTCTTACACTGCTGTCTTACGGATGTATGCACCTAAGTCACATTAGCAGAAATGTCTGTTTTCTGCATGTGGAGAGGCAAGAGTGGTGGGAACCCGGAACATGCAGCACAATATCTGAACTGAAATAAACAGTGACAAAAATGGGTTTGCTACTTATAACTAAGGTGTAAATCAGTAGAAAAACAAAGATGAAAATGGTGAAGTAAATTCAGATTTGATACTTTGTGGATGCAAAAGACACCAACATGGATTCTTACTTAATCAGAGGCTAGAAGAAAGGAAAAAAAGCAACTAACAAAAGAAGTTGTACATGGGTCTGGAAGACTAATTTATTTGAAGGCAGTATCTTATATGATTTTCTTGTTAAACTCACCTATATCTTTACAGCACAATGTTATTATTTTTTCACATGTATTACTGTAAAAATATTTAGTGCAAATAACATTGCTTTCCCACATACATCTACTTTTTAAGCATTTTGCACCTGAGGTGCAATTTCTATCAGTACTGAAACTAATTCCTCACATCCTACTAGTGAATTTTTTTCTGGCTGTGAGTGGTTATGTCAGCACTAGAGCCTCGTGGGGTCTAAGGTATGAATATGCACCATAATGGTGCTAAACTCCATTATTATGGGGCTTATTATAGGTTTCTTTGTATACCTGCTTGTTCTCATTAGTTATGACTTTAGTGTCAGCACCAAATGCCAGTTTTCTGACTCTCAACCTTTCCGTCACAGGATCCCTTTAATATAGACTTCCCATCCAACAATAAAGGAAAGGCCACGTAGTCTCCCCAACACTTAATACTGATGCCTCTGCATGATACTCATCAAAAAGCAAATAGTCCACCACTGGTTTAAACCTGGTGGAAGGCCAAGTTTATATTTGCATTTCAGGATATAATCTACTAAAACTAGCACCATTTAACAAAATGGTAAAGCTCTTCCTGGCCTCTGGGAAACTAATATTGGTACATTCCCAACACTGACACACAAGAAGAGTCCCAAAACAGAGGAGCTCAAGGCCAGCTGGTTAGTTTTACTGAGGTTTGGTTCCTGGAAAAGTAGCACACGTCACCTCCACAGCTGGGGACTGAGGCAGTGAACTGCAGCTCCCCCCGGGAGACCTGTAGGGTCTGGCAATAAATACAGATTTCCCACATGTCAGTCTGAGACCACGGTGAGGTCTGGGCAAACTGTGCTTAAAATCCTCACCCACGCTGTAGTGCCCCACTTGAGTACCCCTGTACCCATCTATATGAAAAGCCACCCTGTGGGTTTGCTAGGTGAGTTCAGCGCTCCTCTGTCTTCCATAAAAGAAGGTGAGCAGCTCCCAGCTGTAACATGGGACTCTACATACTCTCTAAAAGCATATTTTCCTTTCCATTGCAACTCAGATACGCTGCCTTCCCACTTCTCTGTGCAGGTCCAAAATATATGTTAATGATTCATTACGAACAGCTTTGCCCATTCTGCAGGATAAAGAATCCAAGAAGTAGGGCTCAAAGATGGTAGAAGATATTTACTTTCAAGAAAATGGTTATAAACAAGCTGTATGCCATCTGTAACACCTTATTTCCTCATTTGCAGCTGAATCCTTCCTCATGAGAAAATTTAGAGGGGACTTTGCTACCATATTTGTGGTGAAGCCACAATAAATCCAACAGGATATTCCACTCGAGGGAGAGATCCAGGGGGGAATGGTATAAATTGCCAGCAAAAGCAGAACTATTTCAGGGTGGTCTACTTAGAACTAACTTCCCTGCTTGTTGATTATGTTGTTGATGGTTGGCCAAGATTTTTTTCAGAAGTACCTAAAGTTAGCTCAAAAGGTCATACTTGGGAAGGCGGATAAATGGCCCAAATTACATACATTCTGTGCTCCAGCAGCTCAGCCGCTGGTTTAATTATGAAATAAGCATGCTGATTATTCATCTTCCTAAACATTTTGAAAATCTTGACCTTTGATTTTCAACCAACTGCAATGCAGTCTCTGTCTAATCAACAGTTCTTCATCTATTCCACCAAGAAAAGAAGTAAAACCCTTTACATGCGAGACTGTAAAAGGCATAAAAATGAAGAGCAAGATGAAGTGAGTTTCCCCAGAATGGCCAATCCAAGTGCAAGCTGCCAACATTCCCACTTTTTAGATGCCGGCCTGCCAAGACAGGAGAGCCTCTTTCAACCCTTCCTAAAAAACCCTAGCCTGGAGGATGTTAGCTTCGCTCTGCGGTATCGTGTTGTTGAGGGACCTTGCCAGGAAGCAAGTGCATGGAATTAGATAGCGAAGGAGAGACCGAGGGATCTGAAACTCAAGTGGTGGGATCACAGTGGGGTAGCACTGAAGAAGCTGGCGCAGACCCAGCGAGCTGTTTGCAGTAATAGAGGAGAGAATTACTACAAACCCTCATCCTCATTCCACGAGAGCAGTTGGTAGCTGTTAACTACATGCAGACTATAAAAGGAGAATGAGAACCAGCCACCTTCAGGCAGAAGAAGAATGAATAAAATGCTTTAGGTCTCTTGCATATGAAGAATCAGAAACCTATACAAATAAACTATTTCTGCAACAAGGCACAGTGCCAGCAGCAACAGTCTGAACTACTAGTCTGCTCTGACAGCAATGAGAAATGGCAGCTTCTCAGAAGACATCACCTTAAAATAACAACAGCAAAAAGCACCCCAAATCTGCATATGGAGCTCACTGTCTGACTTTTTTAGGAACAGAAATACTTTGGCCATAGATAGATTAGTTTCTGGGTTTGGCTTTTGAGTAATTGAAGGAATCAGGCAGTGATTTAAGAGCAGTGGATCACCCAAACTCCATACACGGCTTGGCTTTGTTAGCAGAGCTTACTGCTCTTATCTCATCTCACTTGATTTTAAAAAGACTAATCGTCAACACAGCAGGGTACATGCAGAAAACCAAAAGGTCCAATTCTGCAGTTCTCCTGTTTGCATAAGCCTGCAGTAACTCACTTGGGTGAGTGGAAAGGAGAAAACTGATAGGAGACAAGGATCTGACCCCCATCTGGAGAGTCTCAAGGTAATTAAAGGACAGAGAAGCAGGGCTTCCATTAATGTTAAAAACATTTGTAAGACCAGATTCCCCATTTTCATGTGAAAATGTGTTCAGATACATCTGTGTATTAAAAATAGAAAAGAGACCCCCTATAAATTCATACACACTGAGCTGAACTTTGTGGTGGCCTGCAGTTAAAGTAAACAGTGAAGAATGGGAGAGCCGGGAAGAATGGATTTGACCAGAGCCTCCAGTTAACTGTTCTAATTCCTTCCTTCCTTCCTCTTACTTTTTATTTCATTCCTTCAATCAGTCTGTGTATTTTTCTTCTGCAAATTAATCACTAGGGAAGGATGTATTTTTTAGAAAGGTTAAAGCAGTGCTGCCATTCTCCTACCAGGCAAAGGAAAAGTGTCCAAACTCAGCTCCAAGAAGCTCCCGATTGCTCTGATGAGCACTGAAAACACCAGCATCTTCACAATAAAGGGGTTTCCACTTCCCCAGTGCTAGCTTTGAAATAATTTCATACAAAAAGCTTCATATAACAGTGGGCATGTCTGCAAGAAGAGCAGCACTGGCATCAACCACTATCTTTAGTTTCTTTCTCACCCTCTGTGACTGTAGACTGGTTAATCAAGATTCTTGTCCAACTGAGTATGTCTCTCATTTTGATACTCCTAGGAGCACTGTTAATCCTCCTTCCAAAGGAGGGCACACATTTAAGATTAACTTTTATAAGAATTCACTGTGAAATGCTCACAAGCAGCCAAGGGACTTTTCAGGCTTGACACTTGCAGATCAAATGTCCTATGATTTGGTTGGTGAGACTGTTCTGAATGTTGTCACGTCACTTATGGATCAAGTCTAAACATTTCATCATAACCTCTCACGTGCAAAGCTCCCGCCACTTCCTCCTTCAAATCCCTTCTTAAATACATTTCCTTTGAAAGGCTTCCAATGTTCCTCTGCTCACCAATAACATCTGCACCCACTTTATGGTAAAATAATATCAGTGACTTGTGCCGAAAGTAGACTTTCTGCTGCCTGTAGCGGGGCCTAATCTTCCATCTGTTTGCAAAGTGTATATGTATCTTAAGATCATCCCCTTCCTTCCCCCCAAAAAGCAACCAGAAACTGATATAACCCAGGATCAAGTTTCGATGGCAGACCCTCTGGCTGGGTCCTGCCAGTAGAATGGCTGAAGAAAACAGCACAATCTTCCAACCAGTTTCTTAGAGAAAGGAAAAAAGGAAATAATTCTATTGCACTAGGAATACTTGGAAGCCTCGTAAGTACACTTCTCACACAAGGAATATTTGCAAACCTTGTAGAATAGAAATAGCAAAAATTAAACAATTTCTCATTATGCTCCCTGTTCTACAAGACATACTTTTCCTGGAAGCTTAGGGCTTATCAGAGTAGGCTTTCTGATCAAGAACAAGTTTTTCAGCTTACCCAATTAAATTTAAACAGTTACTTTATCCTTTCAGTGTATATTTATCTCCCTGTCTTCTCCCTGCAAAGCCCCACAGAATTACAGTTGGCTTATTGGCAAGGCTGACCTGGAATTGTGCTGTAACACCTGATTACCACGGACCACCACAAAAATATCAAATGTACCATGAAGCATATGTGTCCCCTTCACCACATCGATTTCCATCTTCCTTGGGACCTCAGGACCCCACATCCCACTCCTACCTCTCATGCTGCTGGTTTTGCCACGGGCCGATGCCTTGCCAGATGGTGGCTGCCTTGCCAGCGTTCAACAGTGGCAACAAGTGGGATCTGGTCACAAAAATGGCAGCAGTAGTGATGGAAGCTGCATGGAGGCAGTAGTTGAGGAGTATATTTTCCCTAAAATGGCACCTTAAAGAATACACATTTGCTTTAGGTGCGCAATATAGTATAACCATAAGGTGGGGCCATAAATGCACAGATAGTTCAGTCTGACTGGGAATCGAGCTACTTATATGTACACTATTCTGGACTTTTAATTCTATGTATTTAGATACCCAAATAAATGGCCTCTTTTTCTGAAAGGCTGAGAACTGCATTTACTAAATATGGAAATAGGGTATCTAAAAATAAACACACAAGTATGAAGATGTTAGCCTTATTCTATAAAATGGGGGCAAGACAACTGCAGCAACTTATATGTCCAAAATACTTCTTAAAAGTATCCCTTCTCCCACCCAGCCCTCAAAGAGCCCTGAACAAAACAAAACCAAAAAACCTTCACAAAAATTCCAAGAGTTGAGTGAACATGTCAAGAAAGGCACAGAGAAAAGATTGCTAGTGATAAGTGGGCTCCCTGTGGATGAATAGGCATTTATGTTGCCAAAGGACAATACAAATTTGACATTGTTTTACTAATTTTCACATTTTTCATTTTATGGCAGCAATCATCATAAGCCATCAGAAGACAATACTATCTAATGGCAAATGAACAACGCAAGCACTCATGGCATCCCCAGCCACTGTGGACGGTGATAAAGCTACACAGCATCTGGAGTTTTGCTACAGCGACAAGCAAATATAAACACATAAATGGAGTTTACAGTTAATCTTCATATTTTTGGAAGTCCTTCAACACAGCTCCAGCAAAAGCTTTTCCAACACCTTAGTTTCAAACTGGAATCACCATTAAACCTATCAGGTTTCTGTCCAGACATAGAAAATCCCCTTACTTGAATTCCCAGGTGTATTTCTAATTTCTCTGTTTAATTATATCCCTGAATTTTAAATTCAATTTATCCTGGAAGTTTTTTTTCAATATATGTTTAAGTCATATTATCGAGCAGGCTAAACCCTTCCAAGTATAGAAACACAAATCTTTTTGTTACCCAAATCCCAGCAGTCAATATTATAGATTAGAGAAGTAAATTCCTGGGTTAGTAATTTATATCAAACTAAAAGGCAATGCCTTTCTTTAAGTGCTAAAGTAGTCCTCCCAAATTACTGCAAACTGTGAGTTACTGTTTCACTCAGCACTAGTCTTGTACATGTTTCTGTCTCAAATTTCTCCTCTAAATGCCTACAAAAAAAAAATGTGCCATGGCTCAGCCTGGTTTGAAGTATTTCTTCCTTCCTTTTTGTCTTCCATGGCGCTCCATGTATTCCGCGTGCAGCAGCATCTCCTAGTGGGAAAGGCAGTGAACAGTGGAATTGCTGCTTCCCACTGTTTCACTACATTTCCACATGCTTGCGCAATAAAAGGAATCAGGTAGGACCAGGTATCGGTACTAATGCTGCACAGCAGTATTTACCTCTGTTGAAATGAGGGCTGGCCCCTGAGTTACAGAAGGATCTGGCAACGTGAGGGTCAGAATCCTTCCCACCAGCCGTCGAAAGAGGCAGGGTGGGCTTTGCCAAATGGCCCTGTCCAAGGGTCTTTGTGGGAAGAGTTTCTCCAAGGCTTGAATCAGATATCAGGTCTAATTTTGCACTAATTTCTAGCAGTGTTAACACTACTGAATTCCTGACTTTTATCAGCTTAAATGAAAAAGGTGTCTACTTACTTTCTAAGCAGCTCATAATGAAGAATTTATTCTCTGCATTATCTGGAAAAAGAAAAGTGCTTGCAAGAAGTTATAGAAGTACTGTGGATAGTTTCCAGAGAGGCAACAATTTACAAAGAATTGGGGGAATTCAGTACTTTCCGCAGAAAGGTTAGAGAGATGCACAGGATTTCAGTATGCTAAATGCAGCAGAGATATTATAGACACTGATAACAATTCAGCTCTAAAGTGTAGCTAGCAGGCTGGAGCTTGGTTCATCAGTGTGAGCAGAACCAAGTGCAATGTTTTCAACACTCACAGGATTGGCGTAATCCTCTGAGCCGCTGGACACCCACTGCATTCCCTTTGGCCATTACCACTGCTGGACACAGCACGAAAAGCCCGCATTCAGGAGGTCGCTATTCAGGGCAGCTTAAGCACCCGCCTAGCTTGTCTTGAAGTCGAGATTAAATGTCAGGCACATGTTCTGGGACTTTCCTGAATCAAGTCAAGTCCATTATTTGGAAGGGAACTTGCCTACTGAATTCACTCCTAATCCTGGTCATTATATCCATGCTTGCATTACCCCAATCCACAACTATTTGGAGCTTCAGAATTGTTTTCTCCAAAGACTGCTGAAGAATGCTAGAACAGACCAAGGATTCAATCTCCAGTGGTAAAAAAAGAAGTAATGGAGCAACACTGAACAGGAGTGTACTCTCACACGGTTTCCTGTCCATGGTTTGTTGGTTTTTTTCCCATTTCCATAGATAAATCAGAGTACTTCTTTTTTTGTTTCATATGGGTTTTGATCTCTGCTCCACTCTAATTTCTCTGGCAAGGGAAACATCATACGGCAGTAACAAACCCAGCATTATTTATTTATTGGGCTCTCTGTGTGACTGACATTTACAATACCCAGAGGGAGACACAGGTCCTGTCTCAAGGGTCTCGCAGCCTGGAAAAACAACACGGTTTAGAATCATTGGCCAGACAATCAGAGCCAAATATGTGAACCTCAGACAATTCACCATTTACATGTAAATGTTGCTTTTTTTGCTGGATTAATATAGAAAGGCTTAGCAGATGAACAGTATTTGGGGGAAAAAATGTAGACTGTCTCCACTGCAAAGTAGAAAAGGCAGAGAAAGTGCTATTTTCGTTGTACCCAGAAAAACTAAGTACACTTGAAGAACCAGGGGATCAAATCTTCAAGAGGACTGGATGCTGGTGCTCTTTAATGGGCAGAATTCAAAAAAAGTCCTGAAAATCACTTCCTATCTCTTCAGTCTGAAGTAAGTATTAGAAATGTGTTGATGTGATCTTGAAGTCTAGGACTCGCAGCACCCTCCTCTTCATCCTCTCCTCCTCTCTCCCCACCAAAACTCCTCTGTTAATCGGTATTGTATTTTCACAGGTAGGAAAATCCCATCTAAATCTAAACTGATTCTCTTCTTTTTCCTCATAGCCCAAAGAAGGTACTGCAGCACAAAAGGGAGCAGGATTAACTCTGGGGGCTTTATGAAGTGGGAGGAAGCTACTGCAGAGGTTGCAGAGCAATCAGTTTTCTCTGAGCTATTGTGCAACCTGTCAAACTAGGCAAGTAAAAGCCCCTATATACTATTAGTAACCAGGATCACCAGCGATGTCGCTTCAGCTCAAATATTATTTAAAAAATGGGACATCCTACTGATTCTCCTGTTGATTGCCAGTATTGCTGCCATATTGTACAGTGCTTCTGACATGCTATATGCTAATGGAAGAAAAAAAATTAAAAATTCAGTAAATCCCACATTATTTTTTAAATTCTGAAATTACCAACATTAAAAAATTAATGATTTTTTTAAAAAATTTGTATTATTCCCTGCCATTTGTTGAAAATCAGTGCTTTTTCTAATTGAAATCCTTAAGAACAAATGATGTCAGCACATTAAATGCGAATCCGGGGGACAGATTCACGTCCAAAGCTAGCAGAATGCTTCTTGGTTACGGCTCCTGCAGCTGAGAAATGCGAATGCCTGCAGCTATTCTCAAGGGACAATTTATTTATGGTCCCCCCTGGGCTTGACCAACTCTCTTCATGAATGTGTTTACTTGGGGAATAGTAAAATAAAATCTTTGAGCACAGGCTCCTCAGCTGCTCACAGGTCTCCAAGGAGATGGGAAAAGAGGTCCCTCGTTTCTCTGCTTTCTCCACCCCGCATGTACATAAAGGTTTTGGTCCTGTGACACGACCCCAGTGTATAAAAAAGCAAACACTGTGCAACAAGAGCAACAGAAGTTATCACAGCTATAGGAAGTTAACAGCATGAAATTTTGAACAGGAAGGCTAAGTTTAACCCCAATTGGCCTGTTCAAATCTAGCCTAGAGCTGGAAAGAAAACAGCTGGAAAGAAAAAACACTGTTGCATGATGGTGTTTGCTGCTTCCTGAACAGCTCTGGACTCTCAGGTGTGAACGTGCGAGTGCTCCCAGTTTCAGAGACCTCAGATCACATCAGGTTAATTTATCTCCTATAAACATAATCCCCACTCCTAGGAACAAGCTAACTGGGGGAATAGGGCCTGTCCAGTTCATTTTTCTGGCAGTATTTTGCCCTCTGAAACTACACAGGAACACACTCACACATATGCTTAACATCCTTAATCTAGAAGGCACTTAAACACATAATTAACTTTGGGCACATATTTCTGAAGCAGAAGACTTGTTTAAATACTAAAAGGAATACAAGAAAATGGCTGTTTTGATCTTCTGGCCAAAATGAAAGTAAACAGATATTTTGGGTCAGCCTGATATGAAAACAAAAGGCTTTTTGATATCAAGGAAAAAAAGAAGGGTGATGGGACCTGAACCCAATATGAATTATTTAGTTGCATTTCAGGTGCTACCAGTCCTTTCATCTCCTTTCCTTATTTTGCATTCTATAGCAGTCAAAAGTGCTAAAGAAAGTACTGTTGAAATTGAAAATATTCAATCACATTTCCAAATTGTGTCAGGCCAGAGCTGCTTTCTTTGCAGGTAGTAAATAATTTGTCAGCAAATGTTCATCTACTTCTAGAACCAACCCCAAACTGGGATCTCAGTTACAATGAAAGCAATTAGGTAGAGGTCAAAGAAGGAGGAAAACCCAGAGATGCCTCTCACTATAGGCTAAGAAGCAGCGATGTCTGTTTGTCCCAAGTCATAGCAACCATCTACAGAAAAATAGTTCACCTCATAAAATAATGCCACAGATTGTGCTACTTGTTCTTTTGTAAACAAAACGCTTCCCCTTTGTCCTTGCAGGTGTGATCTGCATCTGCACTACTTCCAGTACCATGTGAAACCACAAAGCACAAGCTGCTCTTAAAAGATAAGATGGCAGAGACCTATTTTCACTTCTTTTTAAACCAAAAGCATCACAGCAAAACTAAGTTGATCTTTGCGTATGAAAATTTACTTTCTATGTTAGAGAAATATTTAGATGTAGGCACTTTATTACTGAAAGGAAGTCACTGACTTTTATTGTTATTTTTATAATGTTATGTTGTGGGATAGTAAATGTTGCAGTCTTAGCAAAAGAGGTGCTAAACAGAGGTGCTTTCTGTTTAGGTGAATTTAAAATGATAGTGCCACCACTTATTTCAACAGAAGTCAGTGGTGTAAAAACAAAAGGTGAATTCACCCACTATGAAAAATGAAATTAAATTAGGAGGCAACTGCTGGGAAGAGACTACAGATAGGTAAAAAGACATAGTTTTAAAAGCTCAAAGTAAGATTGAGACTGGTAAGGCTGTCAGGAGAACTATAAGTACAAAAGGATTTTTTAGATGGGCGGTTTACACATCTGAAAATATTTAAAATAAACACGTCATTCTCCATGAATGCTACTACTTAACTTGTGCTTGGAAATGAAACTGAGCATTACTGTTTAATTTTTTTCATGCATATAAGGTTATATGAATCACCTTCTGCTCTCACGATCTGTAAGCTTTTTTTTTTTAATTACATTTATTTATTCTTCCACACAGTGAAAAGTACTCTCCAGGTTCCCTCTGCTGAAAACAATGCATTGCTACTCATTAAAAAATCTGACCTTAAATAAGTAGTACTTGATGGGGTACTACAACTATATGGCTGTAAAGGGAGAATGTGTCACTTTATATGATGCTTTTGAGTGAAGTTTTTCCTACCATCGCGGAGCTTCATGTACCTTCTCTAGAGTTAGTCTCACTGAAGAGGACAAGGCAGTCATCACAGAATCTGGTCCTGGTCAGCCTGAGTCCATAATATTTAATTGGCATGACAAGCTTCCCAAATATTGCCAAAACATCTTGTGAGAGGAATTTTTCAATTAGTTTCAGAGGGCAGCGGTCTCTTCAGATAAGGATAGACGCAACGTAAGCTTCTTATGTTGTTTCAAATGTACACAGAAAATCAGGGTTTCCAAAGTGTTACTGCAAAGTCCTTGAGGTTTATGGCATTCAGCTGCTAATCCACAGCATGGCACCTTTAAGTTTTAATTGTGCTTCAATGTTTTAATTATCTTCTATTTTAGTTTTGGGTGGTTTGATCTGTAGTCCACGTGAGCCTATCTCATTGCCATCGTTCACATGAGAAATCCTTTGAAGCCAAGGGTATTACCATGTGACTGAGCTCCTCAGGACCTACAGTGTACATAAATAGTGGAGCCTACACAGTCATACAACGTAGGGGAGGAAGTGTGTTTTGGTTTGAGTCTGTGGGTTTCTTACTGCCTATGTGAAGATACAGTGGGGACCAGTGATGTACACATTGAGAAAAATTGAGAAACTATTTTTAGACACAGGTTCCCATGTTTGCAGCACATTTCTCTTTCAGAAGTAACAGCAAGCTTTGTTTGGGGGGCAACGGCATATCTGGAGCCACAGGAGGAAGATGGGAGCTCCAGTGGTTCAGATGAGTCATTGTTCCATCTTAATGGAAAACCTATAAAATCTCAAACCAGAGACTAATAGATCTTTCAGGGGTTTATTAGTTTTACAGGTGTGTTGGGTTTGCATGGCAAGGTTTTGGTAGTGGGGGGGCTACAGGGGTGGCTTCTGTGAGAAGCTGCTGGAAGCTCCCCCTGTGTCTGATAGAGCCAATGCCAGCCGGCTCCAAGACGGACCCACCGCTGGCCAAGGCCAAGCCCATCAGCGCCTCTGTGATAACATATTTAAGAAGGGAAAAACACTTAGAGAGAGCTTTTGCAGCCGGAGAGAGGAGTGAGAAGATGTAAGAAAGAAACTCTGCAGACACCAAGGTCAGTGAAGAAGGAGGGGGAGAAGGTGCTCCAGGTGCTGGAGCAGAGATCCTCCTGCAGCCCGTGGCAAAGACCATGGTGAAGCAGGCTGTCCCCCTGCAGCCCATGGAGGAAGGATGAGGGGGTGTAGAGATTCCACCTGCAGCCCGTGGAGGACCCCACGCCGGAGCAGGTGGAGGCACCTGAAGGAGGCTGTGGCCCGTGGGAAGCCCACGCTGGAGCAAGTTCCTGGCAGGACCCGTGGACCTGTGGAGAGAGGAGCCCACGCCAGGGCAGGTTTGCTGGCAGGACTTGTGACCCCGTGGGGGACCCCACACTGGAGCAGTTTGCTCCTGAAGATCTGCACCCCGTGAGAGGGACTCCATGCTGGAGCAGGGGAACGATGAGAGGAGTCCTCCCCCTGAGGATGAAGAAGCGGCAGAAACAATGTGTGATGAACTCAACGTAACCCCCATTCCCCGTCCCCCTGTGCTGCTGAGGGGCAGTGGAGGTTGAAGCTGGGAGTGAAGTTGAGCCTGGGAAAATGGGAGGGGTGGGGGGAGGTGTTTTAAGATTTGATTTTGTTTCTCATTACTCTACTCTGTTTTGCTTGGTAATAAATTAGATGAATTCCCTCTCTAAGTTCAGTCTGTTTTGCTCGTGACGATAATAAGTGAGTGATCTTTCCCTGTCCTTATCTCAACTCACAAAGTTTTCATTATACTTTTTCTTCCCTGTCTAGTTAAGGAGGGGGAGTGATAGAACGGCTCTGGTGGGCACCTGGCCTCCAACCAGGGTCAACCCACCACAACAAGTCTTACAAAAATTACTGGAAAAACATAAAATTTTAATAGCTGAAAACTGAAAAGGTTTCATGAGCTTAAGCTCGGCCTGTTTGGATCACAACATCGCTATGCTTCTACAGCTGGGATGTGGCACACCAGCTGCAAAAATTCCCTAGACTCTCGCTTTTGTTTAGCTGTCTTCCAAGGTCACACGAAAGCTTGCGGCTAGAGTTTCCCTTTGAACACAATTTCATGAAAATATTTAGATCTCTGGATACTGCTGAGGTTCTTCCTTAGTCATAGCTTGCCTGGTGATTTCTAAGTACTAATGCCCTAGACTGAAGTTTGCACCTGATGAAACCACCCGAGAGTATTACAAGTCTAGATATAGATATATATGTTTATCTAGACTGCGTACTCAAGGGACTTACCAGGCATAATTGCCAATGAGGAGTATCAATTTAAGTAAGAATTTATGTCATATTTCCAGATTTTAAGAGGTATCACAGAAATTATAGACTAGCCTATGAACAGGGATGAGACTCTTCATTAGGGGTCACAAGATGGAACAACTACTCTGACTTTCAGTCTCAGACACAGAGGCCATAATGATTAGCTACATCCAGCAACTATCAGCTGTACCAGTTAGCAGAGCTCATTGCCTTGGTCCAGAGAAGAGCTAAATCATTCTCTTACATCATTCACAGCTACCCTAGGATGATGACAATTAGATTGTTGTTGATGCCACCATTAGGCTGGCAATGGCAGTGACAGTCTCCTGTATCCTATAATCTGCATAAGGACTGGTAAAGATGATGGCTGTCTAGAATGTGCATGTGGAAGGTTTTCCTTAGAACTGGTGAAACCACAGCCAGGGAGATCCTGCTGCTTTCTGAGCCTTTTCCATTACAGGTATAAATATCCCAGAAAAAAAGGAGGAAAAAAACCCCAAAACACAAAAATCAAGCACAGTTAGTCTTGTGTACCCAACTGGAAAATGTGCCAAGTGCTCCAGGTGGACAAACAGAAGCCCTGCTCATTGCTGAGACAAAGAACTCCTATGGAGTTACCTGGATAATAAAGAAAATAAACTCCCACAGAAAGTAAACCTGCACATGTGTAAGAAAGCCGAGCTGCATTACAACTGATTTCTCTTTCTCTGTTAGGCTTTAGATCTTTAAAAGATTTGTATTTAAAATGGAGCATGACTACCCTGGGGCCTCTTCTACTAATTAGCCGGCTACAAACGAAGTATAGCACAGATCTCGCCCAGCGGATGCAGGGATTTATCCTTCAGTCAGATGCAGAGGTCACCCAAGCAAAGGCACACTTTACAGTGGCAAGAGTCTTGATTTGCCTTTCTCATTCTGGAAGGCAATCACACTACAGTGACTACAGGCAACTTACCCAAATATAATGATGTTGACACAGTTTGGGACTGGTGATTGTGAAAACATGAAGCTTTATTACTTTGCACTGAAGTGGCCCACTTCCTGTAAGAAAAGCAGGAGAATAATTAGAAATTAGTGAGCTAGGGTGACCCACAGGTATATTTTGTTGATGGAGATTATAAAAGCACCTAATTTTGGCATTCTCTTTCTGAAATGTCTAGCAAAGTGGGAAAGACTTGACTTAGTTATGCTAAAGGTCAAAGTTATTTCTCAGTTTATGATTTTTGTTCCCAGATTTTCCTATTTGCAAAAATAACTTTTGCTCTCTAGGTTTGGACATTTAATGTCCCTTTTATCATATTACAGGTAACAAGATACACTTTCATGTTTTGCTCCCCCAAACCCAAATGACAGAGAGACCTTTTTGTGTCATTGCAAAACTTCCTGCACCAAAGGTCAGGAATTATTAGTAATTAATTGTTAGTAATTAAGCCTCACCAACTGGCCAAAGAAAGCTCCTGTAAGCTTGTTGCTAGACTAAGTGGTAGCAACGGCCTAAGTGAGCCAGCTCACATGTTAATTGTTGCATGATAGCATAAACAGCAGACATTAATACTAATTTCTTGCTAATGCTTTCAGATTCATTATAAATGAGGGAAAAAAAAATGGATTTGAGTTTATGGTGGATTTCCATTAGAGGCTTGTGTTCTAGCTGCCAACACATCTGAATTTCCTAGGAATTAATGGGTTTAACCACAGTGTAATTGTTGTTTGTATAAAATAATTAATTAAGCCATATAAAAGGTTTTGTAAAAGCATTCAAAACAATGGGAAAATTCCCAGTTGCCTCTTCTTTCTTTTAGCACAATGATATATATCCCCTTGTGCTTGATCTTAAATTGATGTGTAATTTTCACAGATTGTGATATAGGATATATTTATGATCTCATAGTACAAGGATTTAAAGAAACAAGGCTTTGGAAAGGGAAACCTTTGCCAAAACACAGATTCACATGTGTTGCAAGCTCTGACAAAAGATAGTCGTAGTACAAGGAAGCAGTTACACACCTTCTAGAACTGCACTAAGAATGAAAAGACAAACCAACTGGTTGTCCATATTTCTGAATTATTTTGCTGTCATGCATTCATTTCACACAAGCACTTTGTGCGGGATGGAGGATGGATTAGAAAGAAGAAAGAACAGCTTTAACAGTGGAATTTTTTAACCCTATGACAACAATATAGCCCTGGGAGGGAATTTAGGAGATCACTTGCACCAAAGCTGGATGACAATCTGACTCTCAAAATGTTTGTGAAACCTCTGTTACAGCAACATCACACCATTCCCATGTCACCTAGTCCTTTACTATACTAAGGTAATTTTTTTTGTTAATAGTTCATCTGAACTTCACTGCATTTTGAGCCTATTATTTCCTTCCCTAGCTTATTAGGACATGGAGAAGAAATTATTTCTTTCAGATGTGGATCTGCAGTCTATCAAAGGACTAATGGAGGCCTGTGCAAGACATGTCTACATAGTTTAATAGAGTGTGAAGGCTGAGAAACTTTAAAATACTGTCAGTTCCTCCAATATTTAAAGATGTCTCACATACTTTGAACAAATAACAGTCAGAGCTGGACAATATGCTTAACATACAAACTAATTAAAAAAGTATTAAAGTATTTAATGACAGACATGCATAATAACCAGTAGGAAAAACAGCAAAGAAACAGGGAAGGAACTGGTCAAATATACCTAACAAGTAAGGTGACTCAGTGTCCTTGGACTTGGTCTTGACAATACAATCACCAGTATATATTAACGTGCTTTCGACTTCTGTACACAATTAGTAAAAGAACCTGAGCAATGAATTCAGTCTTGAATAGCATCTGAGTGAATGACAGATGATAGGTGATGGAGACAGACACACAAACAGACAAAATTAATATGGTTTTGTGTGTTTGCCTGGGGAAAGTGCTAAATTGAATGGAGATCCTTTGCCAACAGTAGTCAAGAGGAGAGGCTGACCAACATTTTCCTTTCTGTTTAGAGAATATATGGTATATACTCTGTACAAAGACTGAAAAGCCTTGCCTTATCTCACCTTACTCTTCCTTGTCAAGCAAGGCCTTTCTGTCTATATAGTATATACACACTATACATAGAGAGAATACACAGTGTGCACTCCTAATACAGAAAGAAAAGCCTTGCCTCAGCTCACCCTGCCTCACTGAGGCTTTTCTGTCTGTATATAGAATAACTACCAAGGGAAAGTTGTCACTTCACCCCACCTCACCTTGTGAGGCCTTTTCCTCCCATGCAGAGCACACACATTACCTCTACATGTTCCACGGTACGTATATTCCTAGGACACAGATAGCATATATTATCTATACAGACAGAAAAGCCACAACTAGGCCAAATGATGGGAGGTGTATGTATAACTTCCCTCCCGCCGCGGCCTGTCCGCCCGCACCCACAGGGTTACAGATGGGGCATGCGGCCCCCGTCACCCACCGACGGAGCAGGCCGGGCCCCACCACGCCGCTTCTCCCCGCCATACAGGCCGTTCCCGCAGGGAGCGGGACAGGACAGCACCTCCACAGGTTGCGCGGGGCCCAGCCAGGCTGCTGCAGCCGTCCCCGGCGGGAACCGATGCCTGGAAGGGCGGCGGGAGGCGGGGCGCCCCGGCCACCCTCACGCCGGGCAGGGCGGTGCCGCGGAGGCGCCGCCAGGGGGCGCTGTGGGCGGCGGCGGCGTTAACGGCCGCAGGGCCGCGGCGGCAGGAGTGGCGCTCGGGCCCGCCTGCGCGCTCCTGCCCTCCCTGCTCCCGTGGGGCGACCCCCGGCGCCCGGCTGCGGTCGGGGCGGAGGAGAAGGAGGAAGAGTAGTGGGGCGGAGTGAGGAAGCGCTGTGAGAAGCCATGTCTGCGCCCGCCGGGCTACCGCCGCGGCCCGCCGCTGCCGTTTACCCGGGCGGGCCCGGCGCCTCCCGGGAGGCCGCGGCCCCTCAGAGCGGCGCGCCTTGCTACCAGAACGGTGAGGAGCCGGCGGCCTGTGCGGCGCCTAGCCCTGGCGGCCGCGGGGAGAGGCCGCCCGCGGGGTCCCCGGGGCGAACTGCGCTGCTCCCTCACTAGGGGCCCTGCGGCTGCTGGGGGCGGGAGATGCCAGGGGGCTGCTCGCTTGTCCCTCTTCTGGGGGTGGCGGGACGTGCGGGGCGTCGAGGCGGCCGCTGTGGGGGGCGGCGCGGGTCCGGCGGAGGGTCCGGTGGGCCGCGGCGGATCCGGCACGTAACGAAGCCCTTTCTCTAAAAGGCATCAGGAGCCGCCTGGGAAACGCGCGTCCCGCCCCGGGCCCCCGCCGCTACGTGCGGAGTTAACTTTTAAGAAGGCGCAGGCTCTCCCGGCCTCGCTAAAGGAGCGAGGGAGAGGGCATCCGCTTCTTGCTGTCCTCCCGAGTTTGGATCTGCTCGGTGTTGTGGCCTTGGCTTTGTGGCGTCTCGGGAATGCTCCGGAGGCCAAGGCATCTCCAGGCCTTGGCTCTGGCAGTCGGGCGTGAGTATGGGCCGAAAACCACGTACTGTGGATGAGAGTACTTCATAACTGTTTGTGAACTTAAAAGTAGTAGGTGGGTAGGCGTTCACAGAACTGGGTCTTGGGTTTTGAGTTGAATAAATAAGACTGCACCAGTCAAATGTGGGTCACTGAAAAACAAAGTTGAAATAGTTCAAAGTCACAAAATACTGACTTGCTTTTCAGACTGTGAGGTATTGAGACTAACTGTACTGTGAATTAAAATAATTAGTGTTCTATAAAATCAGTTCTGCACCTTGTTAACTTTTCAGAATGTCTGTATGATCTTTGTCCCCACCTAATGATGGTTTGGTATCTAAATTGGGCCTCTTGCTTCCACAGAGGTTTAGCTTCTATTGGTAAACCTTTTATTTTGTAGTCAGGCTATTTTGTGCACAGGCA
Organism: Grus americana; assembly: GCF_028858705.1. NCBI lineage: Eukaryota > Metazoa > Chordata > Aves > Gruiformes > Gruidae > Grus > Grus americana. The sequence goes on from NC_072855.1 coordinate 57,724,284, forward strand.
TTTTTTCTGCACAGATCAGTAAGCAAGGTAACGACCTACAGGTTTTTTTACTTATATTTCTCATGTCCAAAGCAGTAGTTAGGGGATGAGCACTTACATGCCTATAAAGTAGGTTTTGAGTCAGTTTGCAGATAATGCAAAACTCCCTAAGGTGAATGAAGAGGAAGATAATTAAATGGTAGATTTTAGGGAGATGCTAATGCCTGAGATGTGTTCTCCAAACTTAAGTATTACAGTGCTGAGTGTTGTTAAAATTACTCAAAATGCCAACTTAGATGGCTTTTAATAAATACCATGTCATTATCAGGACATAGCTACTACAGCATCAATAACCTGGACATGTGTTTCACAGAAACTAACAGAAACGGATATCATACACTTTAGTGGTGTTTTTAACTGAATGAAATGGTAATTTTAAAGAGCCATCATTACTGTTTGTTACTTTAATTAATTAACTCCATGTTGCTACTAATGTTCTTAAAACCAGCTTCTTTAAAACCTTGTAGCAGACTATTTTCTATGAAACACTTTTTCTCTGATTCTGAGAAATGTATACACTGTTCAGTAATAGTCTTGACTTCTTATTGTATAACTTGCTAACTACTCAACTTAACTTTGGCTTCTGTGTTCCCTGAGATATCTTAGTTATGTGTATTTGATGATTTGCAGCAAGAACTCTGATATTTTTTGTGTGTGTGTGATTTAGCAGTAGCATTCCAGAATTTTTAGTTTAGTGTATCTGTCTTACATAAGTACTAATATAAAACAGGATTTGAGGCTTCTTTTTTTTTTAAAAATTAGATTGTAATAGGAAGGTGAGTAGAGGGGAATAGTAACACAAAAAGACTGTACTGGAAATTTCCATTCTGTCCAATAGAAACTAAATTTCACAATGAAGATTTTCATTGCTTTTGAAATTTAATTTTCTGTCATTAAATGGAGTTTAAATGTAAGATATTTAAGTGAATACAGCTATTTCTGTTCTGTTAGTTACTGAGATCTGATGAAAGAGGGGCTATTTTTTGCAGAAAGCAAGCAACCTGTTGCACATACAGTGATACTAAAAACAAAGCTGAACATGCTTTTTAAGAAGTTTTGCCGACTCCGATGACCAAGGCCTTTTGAGACCCTTGGAGACTTCAATTGTAGTATAACTTAGGGTTGGGTTTTTAAAAAAAAAAAAAAACAAACCAAAAACAAAAACAGCCCCACAAAAAACCCTAGTTGTTTGTATTTGATTTTTTTTTTCCTTCTCTCTTACATTGCTCTCATTTTGATCCTATACTGAATTTAAGTGGGGTGGTTTTTTAAAAAGCCCTTGTTTGGGCCAAGCTGGGGATTGAAAATACAATTCTTCTGAATAAAATGTTGCAAGTTCGAGAAGCTTTTATTGTAGTAGTCTTACAGGTTGCTTTGTATCTAAGTGGAAGATGACTTGTTTCCTAATTTCAGCATAATATAATGTTGCTTGTTTAATCAGTACTAAAAGATGATGTATTTTTCCAGTAGCAATGGAGGACTTGAGTGCTAACAATTTAATGTGTTGAAATGTAACACTGGGAGGATAATTGTATTGAATCCCCATGTTTCTCCAGAACATTTTTGTCTAGTGTTGTCTATAACTGGTTTGTAAGATTACCGTTAGTATCTCTACTAGCATTTTGGGACCATAACTGTCATTATGATGTTATTTAGCCTTGTTTTTCATCCATCCTCAGACTTAAGATCTTTTGGATAGTCACATGAAATTTGGTAAAGAGGATAGAGGTCTGAAAGGTACGAAATCCCTGAATATTTTGCAGAAATGGGAAGCTGGGTGAATGAAGGAGCTGGACATTAATTCCATGACTGAGCTGTTGCAAGAGCTCAGCTGTCTTTTTTGCCGGCAATTAAGGGGACACAGAGCTTAACAAGGCACAGTAGTGTTGTCCCCTGTCCAGCTCGTAAGGGATACCTGAGGGAGCTGTGGTGGGTAAGGGGATGGTAGGGTATGTAGACTACATGTAGGTAGCGTACGTGGCAGGTAGCTAAATTATTCAGGTGAGAGAATGCAAGGACATAAAAAAAACCAAACATAACATTAGTAAGCAGAGCTTTACTAATTCACATAGTGGTATAGCCACAGCACTGCTTTTTTTTTTTGTGGTGCTCCCCCCCCCCCGCCTTAAAAAGTGATAAGGCTTTTGGGGTTCACCTGTTAACCTGTCTGTGTAGTTATACATTATAACATTATAAATTATTAACTTGTCTGTAGAAGGAGAGGTTCACTGCTTTTGTTATAAAGATGGCATTTTAGCAGTACGCATTCTGTGTGCAAATAAGGTTTTCAGCTCCTCTCGTGGAGGTTTTTGAAAGAGATTTGTCAGATGTTTTGGGAGGAAAGTAGAGTACCTGAGACATCAGGACAGATTGTGCAATTAACCAGGTTTCAAAATGACACTGGTGTACCTAGATTTCCATGTTGAAAACTGTCCAATTATCTAGTCATCATTTGTAGCTTCAACTATCAACTGCAGTACAAAAATTACATTCGACTCACATTCTTTATAATCAAATGGACAAAAAACTCACTTAAGATAATGGGAATAATCTTTCATCTGTTATTGTAAAACTTGCTTTTAAAGGACCATGAGTTTGAAATCAGAAATATAATTTTTCAAATGTTGGATGTGTCCGTCTTAATGAGGTCTTCATGGAATTTATACTCTTGGGTACTCATGTATAGTTTTAAACTTATAGATGTTTCTAATTAAAAATGTGAATAAAGATGACTCAGGCATTCTGTAATGTAGAAATTGGTATCTTGTATTGGTAATTTAATCTGTCTCTTTTTATGGTGTGTGTTTTTAAACCAGACCTAGATACTGCAGGACTTTGCAGTGATGATTTGATATGCAACCTTTTATTTAAAAGTCAGGTGCTCCTAAATGAGCTTCTAAATTATACCTACTTAATTAGTTTATTTCACATGTTTTAGCAGAACAAATGCACAGACTCTTCAGAGAAAACATATTTTCTTGCCATCTTAAGTGACATAACTGCTTAAAGCAATAAGCCTTGAGAAACATAAGTTATTGGTGTGTATTTGAATTTGCTCTTTCAGACTTTAAAAAAGCAGTCTACAGTCTGCCAAAGTTCATGTAGCATGTTAATGACTTGCTAACTCAAAATTGTTTTCCTTTAAAGGAGAATAAACTACAGAGCTTTACAAAGCAGCTCCCACTTTTTCAAGAAAATAATGAATCAGAAGCAGTTACATACATACAGAGTTTTGAGGAGAGTAATTTTTTTTAATCTCCTTATACTTTCTCCCAAAGTGCCTTTCTGTCTTTTTGACCCAGCAGTCCAAGTTACAGTTGTTCATATTTTAGCTCCTTTCTTTTCTACTCAACTTTCTGGGTTGTCAATTTTATGAAAAGCTACTTTTAGTTTTGTCAGAAAACAATTTTGGAGAGTATGTTCCTTGCTTACAGGATTCTGTTAACAAATTCATTATTAAAATTGCCTTGCAAGTTAATCATAGACCATCTGGTTGTTACTTTAAGAACCGTGACTTTTCAGAATTTCAAGGTGAGAAATAATACTTATATTTTGTAATCATTGTAAATATAAGGGGGAAATCAGCAATTTATTATCATCAAACTGGCTTTTTAAATTTGCATGTGGCCCAGTGCTGTGTTTGTGTTTCTACTCACTGAGGGCTGGGAAACAAAACCGTAGTCATCCAGTGTGACATAAGCAGTAGGGTGTGGTAATTTTAAGAAAGGAAGTTATCCAGGGAAATGTATTTGTTGTTCACTAGAAAATAAAAATAGGGTTCAGGAAAAGAACTTGAGGAAGAATTTTCAGATTTACCGTTGATCAGTTAGCATTGAAAAAACAGTTTGGACGTAGTTAACATTCGGTCTCCAGCAAACAAGTACTTGTTTGACCCTTGCTGGACCAGTATGTAATTAACTTCTGATGTTGCAGAGCCAGTTGCAGTGGCAGCAGAGGTCATTTTCTCTGATATCAACGTCTCCTATACCTGATGTAACTATCAGGCAGTAAAAGTAATGAAGTGCATTGTCAGATACTCTGTAGTTTCATGAAAATGTGAGTTTTCATAAAAGCATAATATGAAAGAACATAGAACGCAAAAATAATGGTCCTGCTGCAGTTTATCTTGGTCACCATATTGAGGATTTGTGAAGAAGAGTACCTACATTTTTAGATATTGACATATTGATTTGCAACTTTTCATTTTCCATATTCAGTCAGTTTCTTTAAGGTATACTGTTGTATTCAGACACTTAGAAACATCAGGTTGGTGCTTACTGCTGCTCACTATTTGTTTAAATATTAACCTTTTAAAAACTTAAAAATATTAAAAGTACAAATGTGAGGCCTGCAATCTTAGCTTGGAAACCTCTTTCAATAATGGAAACAATCAATTTTTCCTCTTACTTATGTGTGTATTTTGCAAATTACTTCAAATATTGTATTTTGCATGCATTATACTTGGTTTGTTCTCTTTCTGCTGATGGAAATTGACCTCAAATAGTGATAGTAAACAAGAAGAAACCAATTGTTTGTTATTAACAAAGCACAGAGTCCATTGGCACTACTAGCAGATGCACCTTTAATACATGTGACATTTTCTCTTTGTTTCAGGTCCTGTGCAGAGTCGGATGCAATTCCCTTCTGGCTATGGCTCGCATCCTCCAAACTATAGTGCGCCCTCAGGACACTATTCCCAAGTGCCCAATAAAGCTGCTGCTTCACATTTGGATAATCAGTATAGAGCCAGTTACTACCCAACTTACTATTCCGCACCAGCACAAAATGTTATGACACCTTCCGTGGGTACCAATGCGTTGAATACACAGGAATTGCAGCAGTTGTACAATAAAACTCCTCCCCATGCAGTGGTGTCAGCTGAAGGACCTATTCAAGGAGCAATATCATCTGCATCCTACTTGCATACGAGTGCTCAGCAGTCATATTCAGCATTTGGTAATCACTACAGCACTTCTTTCAGCTCTTCAGTTGCATCTCAGGGATTTCCCCTTAATTCTGATCACTACACCATGCCCGTGGCTTCTAGTGCCATGTATCCTAATGTTTCCTATCCTGCGGCTGCTGGCAGCATGTATGGGCAGGCATTTACCTCTCAGAGCCTACCTGCTGTTGGACAGTTCAAAGAGACAAATACGTTTTCTAGCCAGAGTACATCAGTACCTCATTCACTTCAACAGCATGTTCCTGTGGGATATAATTCAACATTATCATCTGCTTCATCTGCTCAGTCCGTTCAAGACAACCTCAGCAGGAATCTTGCTGGATCGGTTGCTAAAGTAAAGAACCAAATAAATACAGGTATGGTACTATTTGAAGGTTAGTGAACTTCCAGATGTGTCTGGGAGACATCAGTAATCGTGTGCTTCTGTTGGTTTGTACTTGTTTGCTATGTGAAATTGTGTATCGTAATTTTGAATTCTGTCCTTAGTCATTCTTGACGCTTTTCTCATTTGCTTATCCCACTCCTCACAATAGCAGCTAATCATATCACTGGCATGTTTCTATTGAGAGATACAGAAAAAGATACTATTTTTAGTTTATTGTTTGGGGTTTTTTCATGTAAGTGGCCTTGGAAGGGAATTTTTTCATCCAGTTTTGAAGGAATGTGTAATTTCTGAAATGTCTGTTAATCACAAAGATACTTTTCTCTTTTTGTGGCTAGAGAATTTTTTTAAGTCATGATCTAAATGGATTCTTTAAATTTAATGTAAGTGAACATGCACGCACTCTTTTCTTCAGAAAGTTCAGAAAAAGTGGAAGCCTACGTGGGTTTGGAGGCAATTGTGAGGTTGTTTTTAATTAGTATTTTTGATGAGCATTTGAACAAGGCAGCAATTTCGGTGGTTTTAGCTGGTTTTTGTAAGCAACAGCTTGGTGTTTTTAGTATGGATGTGGCTATACAGAATGACATTGTGAAGGTGTCAGTTGAGGGCGAGTACGCTCAGTTCTCAATAGTGGCTGCAGCTTCCGCTTTTTGGGAAAACTGAACACAAGTTCATAGGGTAAGCAGTACTTGGTAGGAAGAATGACAGTTCAGAGATGTGGAGATGCGTCCACATTGAAACATCTCTGTTTCTCTCTGAGAGAGCAATAGCCTGTGCAGGAAAACTGTGGTTTTCTTTCTATACTCGTAATTTTCTGACTTCATGCAGTTTCGACTTGTAACCTGTGCAAGACTAATGGTTTTCTTTTTCTGCTGAGACAGATATTAGAGAACTGTAGAATGTTTCCTTTTTATGCCATATATTTCAGATTATAGTTTAACATTGGAATTGTTTTAGGAGTGCTTGTAACTGAGGTTTTCTAAGACCAAGGACTTATGAAAGAACATAGTTTTGATGTTTCACCTGGGAAAACCAGCTAAGCTTAAATCAAGCTCATCTGATCCATACCAAAGTTGAATTTAGTTTCAATATTGCTTTTTTCCCCCCAAGACTAGGATGTAGAGTGTCATCCTTCAGCTCAGTTTCAGCAGTTTGAGCATTAGTAGATTTGAACTCTGTCTCTGTGAGGTGATCTGTGTGATTTTATGGAATATTTCAAAAACATGGAACAAAATACTGTTTGAAAAAGAAGAATAGGGAGCCCCTTAAATAGCTTCTGGACTTAATGGCATTTCGTGGTCAAGCATAAAAATGAATTCTTTCAAGGACTAAAGGTTTAAAACTCTGGCTAAAAAAAATTGATTCTGTTGAGTGCAGAATCTATAGCTGGACTTGACAGAATGCAGGTCTCATTGCAGAATAGTAAGATTTGCAGTAGTCATATGAAAATGACTTATTGTTTGTTCAGACTGTTAGTGTTGTATTTACAGACGTTTTTAATTTAAATGCCTGTCAATTTTATTTCCTTTGGACATGTCTTGAAATCTATGATTTTGATTTGTTCATAACAGTATTTTCTGTAAGGAACAGCTGTTTTAAAGGTGAAACAGTGGAGCTGACCAGACCATGAAGAACAATATGAGCAATGGATAGTCTTATTTCTGAACCATTCAGTGCTCTTTGTAAGGGAGTGATTGAGTTAATACATGGCCTCAAGAAAAAGTAGTAGTATTACGCTTGAATTTCAAAGAGCTAATGATAGAACTGGCTGTAGTAGTGGTGTGTAATAGGTACACGCTTTGCAGTTACGAAAATAAATACTGATCCACTGTCTGTTACACTGTAGTATTGCAGTACTTGGTTGTTTGCTGGACTGTAGGCATAATTACTTAAACCACACTCAAACTCTTTCTGAGCTTTTAAAGCTGCTGAGATAAGCATGCTGTGTGCTTCATTGCACAGTAGACTGGATGGTGGCACTGATTTATCTGGAGAATAATGTTTTTCTCTTCGCTCTGATTCCTGGTTCAACCTCAGCACCCAAATGATTCTGTATTTACTGACTGGGAGAGGGCAAATAAAGGTAGCAAACAGCAGCTAGGCTGAAGGAAGAGCGGGGCTGTTTTATTACTAAATTGTAAAGAGTTACACCATTTTTGAAGTCCAGGACTGAACAGACTGCTTCCTAAAGTATCCGCCTTTTTTTTTTTAATCTAGCATTCAACATCTTTGGCTAAAATATATCAAAAATTCAATTGCCACAACATCTGGCTAATAAAAGATGGCAAACAATTGTTTGGTCCTGGCACAACTGAGCTACTTTTTGGAACACTGATGTGCTGTCTAAGTTTTCCAGTGCAATCTTACTGTTCCTAGAGTAATTTTGTGTATAGTATTCTAATTGTTTGCAGCCTTTAAAAAAAGGAGTTGGATCTTTAAAATTATTTGCCATTTCTTGTACATCCTTGGAAAGTGTTTGAGTACAACACACAAGGAATTTAAGGAAATGATGAATGATTTGTAAGAATAAATGTTTCTGAATATTTCATCCTCCCCTCTGTTCTCTGGGAAGGAAACGATGATGGAAAACAGTTGCAGTCCGTTCTGTGCATAGTTTTTAGCAAATTTGCTTGAAAAAAATTTAAGATATACTGAAATTCCTAAGTGTGCTTTCTATGACGGTTCATATAAAGAAATTTTGATATACTATCCTACGATTAGAGTGCCAATAAGACAGTTTGCTGTCATTGCTGCTGTGCTGTGAAGGACCCCTCGCAATCCTTAAATTCTAAATAAGCAAATCGTAGAAACTGTCACTCAGGATAGTACTGTCTCAATGTATTTTTCAATAGCAATTTTGTGCAGTCAGTGAACACAGAGCTGTCTGTGATGAAAATGAAACATTCTTATAGAATAAGAAAGTATAGAAAAATGCCATGTTTTTAATAAAATGTGTGTGTTTAAACAGGGCTTATGAAACAGGCTGGCATGAGCTTATGAAAAGTTTGGTGATTTCTGAATTGGTTTCTACTTGAATCAGAAGAATTCTAAGTGTTGGACTTAGTACTGTATTTTTAAATAAACTAATTTGTGTAGGGCCTTGGAAAGCCCCCAAAATGCTGAATCTATTAAGATCAAACCCTTAAGCTGCTGTAGGTCATGTATTGAGGACATAAACTGCAACAAAATCTTTTTCTAAAACTTTGCCAGCCACTGTCTGGAAGCACTGAAGTATTTTCAGTGAAGCCTGCTGAAATTTCACTAGAAGAAAAGAAGAAATTTATTTTCAGAGGCATCTTTTGCTGGAAGTTGACCTGTTTTGATGAATAGCAGCCAGAGAAAATATTTTTCTTTGCTTTAGGAAGTATAAATGAAGCAGAATGCAGATATTCAATTTGAGATATTTCTGCTTGCTGGTTTAAATTCATTTTCATCTAGCAAAAATGCCCTCTTCAGTTTTAAATTCTCTATTTCAGCAGAACAATGTTGATACAAATCTGTCCTGAGACAGTGTTGTGCTGTGTAAATAACACACTCTGTATTATTTGGGCTTTTTTATCTTTCTAGGTCAGTAGCTTTCCTTAATATTTTTCCAGCTTATTTCAACTGCAGTTGGTATACTCTGATTTTTCTTGGTGCTTTCCAGTCAATATGGATATCAGCCAGGATGCCCAAATTTTACTGGACTCCCCCCTGCCTCCCTGAGGAGAGGGAGATAGAGAAGTTCTTCTGCGGGTATATGGTATGGGTTTCTTTGCTTCCTGGATCTTGTCTGCTGTCCTGTAATCGTAGGCAGTCTGCTTGAGCAGGAGACACTTTAATTTCATTATCTCATGCACATACTTTGCCTTATATCTAAAGTCCTTGCTGCCCCAGTTCCATAGGAATGTAGGCTATAATCCTGTAAATCTGCTAATATAGGTGTGGTTGGAAAAGGGGAAGGACTGCAGCCAGGATACAGAAAGTCAGTGAGATAGGATGCTGTTGAAAACCAAGCTGCAAGGAGGTGGTAAATCTCTCTGTAGAAATAGCATGCTATGTTGGCGGGGCTGGGGGGGGAAGGAATCCAAATTGCAGCTGTAGCAACTCAAAAGGGATTGTTCTTGTCTCTCTCCTGAAAACTTGAGAAGATACTACTGTGGTGATGCACTTATAAACCACTTATAAACCTGTAGGTCTCAAGTTGGAAAGTAAATAAAACCTTTAAGTGATATAGGAAAAATGAGGAATTACACAGCTAATTTGAACAGCTCTCCAGATTCTTTCTGTAACATACCTTTTAGCTGTAGGTACATGGCTTCTGTAACCAAGTGGTATGCTTGGTCATTTTTAGTGCAAGAGACATTCATGGTTGAAAGGCACGAGGGAAGACTTCAGTGCACGTTAAATGTAGGAGGAGCAGAAGGTGAAAAACAAAAAATACTATGTCACTGAGATTAGATTTTATATTTATTGCAGTCCGACAAAGCTCTTGGCTTCTCACGACATTGATTGGTGGGAATGTTGTATGGCCTGACTGGGCTTGTTCTGGATAAGCTGATGGAAAACTTGTACTCTAAAACTGATGTTCAGTCCAGCTTTGTCTTGAGCTGAAATACACCATCCTAAATTGATCAGTACTTGTATCACAATGCAATCTTCTTACTGGCCAGAGGAGGAAAAAAAAAAGATAATTACCATAACCATAGAATGTCTATGTGATGATAGTTACTAACGATGCATTTTTAAAGATTAACTTGGTCCAAGTATTTCCTTTGGTTTTAGTTACTTAAAGCTTTCGAAAATGTGCCAGAATCGCCAAATAAAGTTTAACATGTAATCTTGCAGGTTGGATTTTTGTACAAAGAAAAAATTACATTTTTTTTTTTGCTCAGAATTTAAAAACATTTTCTTACACTACATGTAAAGGATCTGTATAATTTTGAGGATGTTTTGGATACCTTTTGCTTAAGATTAAATACTTGTACTTGGCAGGAAGCCAAGCTAATTTAGGTGTAAATTGGTTTTGGCTTTCAACATGTGACATTATAGAATTTAGCATGCTCTACAACCGTGCTTGATGCTGCAAGCATTGCTGTATTGACTCAAAGTGTGGAAAACACCATAACCCCATAAACAAGTCTCTCTGCTACAAAACCTGGGTAAGCACACTGATGTTGTAAGGAACTTCCCTCGTCATCTTGCATACCTTGCTTGAGGAAGCTGTAGCTACCCTAACAAGAATGTTTCTGCTGACAGGTGCCGATGCTTCCATGGGGAGTCTACAAAACATAATTTGTAGAAGCAGGGGTTATAGCAAGTACATTTCACTAGAAAACGCTGTATGTACTTTGGACAAATATATATTTTAATTCAGATTTTGATAATACTTGCAAAAAAAGCAGCATTTATGCTCAACATTATATTTTAAAACTGCATAATAAAAGTTCAGTTAACATGGCAAAAATGTATGCTGCTAATTTTGATGATAGATTAGAAAAACAGAAGGATTGTTTTAAGCTGCCTCTCCTTCTTCCCCCTCTAAGGGAAGCCTCAACTTTCCCATAAAGTCCTATCAGATATCAACTCCATTATTTAAGGAAAAGTCAGGGACTGTATGAACTACACTGCTATATATGCAGAGGAAGCAAAGTTAATATTACATGTGCATCCTCTAGTGAATTCTGTAACTTACTCTACAAATGCAAACAGTGACTTTTGGTCTTGCTTAATTTCTGTATTTGTTTACTGACTAGTATTGGTCAAACCATGTCCTTTCTATTCTTATTTTTAACAGTTTGTCATTTTTGTTTTAGAAAGAATCATAATATGGTGGGTTTTTTCAGTTTATAAACAGTGACCCTCTTAAAAGCTAACTTAATTGAAGTTATATTGTCCTTATCTGATAGGAATTTCAACTGGACTGTGTTAAATCTCTCAAAGCACTAATCTGACTTTTTAAGCAGATTATATCTAGTCCAGATGTTTAAAACACACCAGAAGTTCTGTGGAATACTCGGGGTTGATTGAAACAGATTGCTTTGAATATGGGTCTCATAATTGAGTACCAAAATTGCAAAGTGCAAGTCCTGTAAGGGAGACAGAATACCAGTCTACTACACAGCTGACTTTTCACGTTTCCTGCCTGTGGGAGGAATATTGAGAGGGAGCTATCCCGCATGAACTGCGTTCTTTTTATCTGGGAAGAGGAACCTGTGAAAGCATGGACTTGTGGAGATGGATCAAAAATGAATTAATTTAGCATCTGCTTAATCTTGATCTTAATACATCAAGCTTTCCTTTTTGCTGTTAGCTGTCAGAGCAATTTTTTCATTTCAATGGAGTTTATAATATTATAGGTATTTAATTTATATAAAAAAACCACACACAGCTTTTCCATGTATACTTTTTTTGAAGGCATCTCTCTTTGGAGTACTGTTTTTGTAGTTATTGTGAAATCAAATGTGATTGCTTGCATTGTGTAATTGTCTGTGCAAATACAAACAAAGTGTTCCTGCTTTCTGCTGTTGCTTTCAGGTGGCGTTGATTCTTCACAGCCCATGCACTCTCTGAGCCAGAGCGTTCCGTTTACCAAGCCTGGGGCTGGAACATCTGCTTCCTCTGATGTGATCTCGTCAATAAGGACACCTGCTCCAAGCCTTTCTTCACCGCCGCGATCTTCACCATCTCTTACACATTCACCAGAGTCAGACCTTCAGGAAGGTACTAAAAGGGAATGGGAAGTTACAGTACAGACTTCTGCCCTGTTCCACATGCTCACGTGAATGCTGGAAGCTTTATTGCTGCTCTTCTGCTTTGTCTGACTGGAGTACATCTCTTGCATCTCATCAGGCTCCCTTAGTGTTCTTGTTTTGTACCACCTTGGTTCTAGCTTCTCTTAGTTCTTCTGTTTGATTTCCTTTGACCATATGTCATGTTTGGCTTGTTTGTCTTGTTGACAGTGTTAGATGTCTCTTCCTCAAAAAGCCCTTCTTTTAGTTACCTTATTCTTCTAAAAATCCGCTCACTATTTTAACTTCTGGGAAGAAGGTCTTAAAAGTAACTTTTGTAATCAGTCTGTATTGAAAAATCAAGTGTAAACAAGCAATTTGCTAGCATGGGGAAACAGGGCAAGCTTGAGTATTAAATGCAAATTGATAGAATCATTTTCTTATTCCCTAGCTGTAAGCTCCCATGGAAAGCTGCTGCAAGAGTTCTTGTATAAGCTCCTTCCTATTCTGATGTTTGGTAGCCTCTTGACAAAGAATCAGTTGGGTCTTGAGCCTTCTTCAGCCATGCTCATTCTACCCTGATGTTTTGACTTGCTTCTTGACTATTATGTGTTTCTGTTATCTAGTATTACAAATCTAATTTATTGTGCTGATTTTTTTTTGGTTGTTTTTTCTTGGCAATTTCAGAATTTTAAATTATTATGGAAAAAGAACTCGGCGTATGAGGTAGAAGTAGGCATTAATTTTGTTCAGAACAATACGATATGTCTAGTGTTCAAAATCTCAAAAGCATGGTGTGTGACTGTCACAGCATGTTTTTTATTCTTAAGTTTCAAGGTCGACATAAATGTCTAAATTTCCACTTATCCTCCATTTCCTCACCTTTTTGGTGAAGTGGAGAATGTAAAGAAATAACGTATCTGTGAATCAGCTCTATATATCTTACAGGCAAAAAGATAAATTCATCATTGCTATGAAGTCCTATATACAGTGTACCATTTTAAGGAAAATGATAAATTAGTTTTTGGAACTGTGCTTGATTCTTGCAGTTTTATGGTTGATTTTGATACTGGGTAGAATTTGTACTGTAGATGTGCTTGCTAGAAAAATCTTGCTTCATCTTCCAAAGAAAGCACATAACCGTGTTTCTAATGAGAAAAAGGATTTTAGCTGTTTACACATCAAGGCAAGCACAGTTAATATATGTTCTTGCAGTGATTCCTGTATAATGTGGGAACACTTGATAAATTAAATACAAATCACTGCAGTTGCTGCTGAACTTTTCACTAAATTCAAATAGTTCCATGTAAGTGAAGGTTAATGCAATATGCAGCTGAATGAGCACACTTTGAAACCAACAATATACCTATGTCAGGAATATATAGATAAGTCATCAGGAGTTTGCATTGTTCTAGTTGTCTTTACATTAATATAATCAATAATAAATCCATGTACATGTCATCACACACGTTTCTATGTTTAGGTGGTATTTTTATGAATGTTAGAAGACTTCATACTCTTCATTTAGTTTCATTTGAGGAGTCTGAAATACATAATGTACTCTTGCAATACCTTTTTATCAACAATGAAGTGTGATAACTTTATTTGTAGAAAATAACCTACTGAAAAAATACAACATGTCTACTGAATATTTGTCTGAGTTGTTAGAATTACAAGTGTGCTTCTCATGCAGAGATTAGATGGACTGACTTTTCTTATAGAGTCGTGTTTTCTACATGAAAGCATTCTGGAAAACCAGTTTGAATTAATTTTTAAAGTGGATTTCATTGTTTTAAGGTCCTGTGTGGGCATGCATATAGAGATTTAAAATATTCTAATTGTTTACTTGGCTAAGTTGTAACAGGACAAAAAAAAATTTATAAAACCTATTTAATGTTACATAAATATCTGTACAAATTTAATGCAGATAAAGTAATTTACTTGAAAATGGCATTCTAGAGATGAACTTTGAGTATGTGTGTCCTGTCTGAGTGGTATTTGTAGACTTCCGTAGGTTTTATGTTGATGAGAGGAGCTGATGAGTAAATGAAAATAATTTAAAGCAAAGAGTTTGAGTGGAGAAGAGGGGGGTTCATTTTGTGAGAACTACTATTTTTAATATTAAGATCTTAGTGCCGTAGTAAATTTGTTGAAAATATGACGGTTGTGGGTAGAAAGCCAGTTAAAGAACTTCAGTCTGTAGTTTATTTTTGCATGTGGTTATTTCATTTTCATTTTTGGCGAGGTCTCCATTATGAAACTTAAGCCACATAAAATCTATGCTTTACATTTTAAAGTCTTTCATGGTATGGGTGATTGTACTTAAAACAGCTAAATAGTTGGTTTATTTCATAGGCAAATGAATTCTTAGCCCAGTTTATTCTTTTGTGTCCTCCCACCTCCATTTCTAGGTGTCTGTAAAATATAGTGGGATAAAGCCTTAGAGTGCGATGTTATTATATTACAGGAACACTGGTAACAGGGTTTAGAAATTTCCTGTCCAAGAAATTTGTGACAATTTAAATTATGTGGTTGCATTTTAAGCCAGACCTATGAAGTAATATCAATCAAAATATATTCATGACTTCAAAATAAGCTTTTGCAGTTTTAAGAGTGGGAGACTTTAACGTTACTAGCAACTCTGTAAAAAATACTGAGCAGAACTGAGTTGTTGCAAGAGAAATCATGGTTAGGCACGTGGTGGCACTTGGAACCGCTGTCTTCAGCCACCCATTTCTGCCCCTCATTGCTTTCTCCCCTGTTCTGCCCTACTGGTGGCATTGCTGGGCAGTGAACCAGAACTGGGGGCTTCTCCACCTGACTTTTTAAACTACGTTATTTTTCAGCCAGATCAGTTCTTGGATTGTTTTTGTGGCTGGACAGTTGTGCTAGCACAGCACAGGAGTATTTTAAAGGCAGAAATTTTTAGTACTGCTGGCAATGAAAATAAAAAAAATCTATGCAAACTTGTAAGGCTGGTAAGAGTCAGACCAGCCCTGCCTCCAGAGAATTCATAGTGATACAGTTCATGATTCCTAAACTTCTGTGTCACCAGCATATTTTTTAATCTCTTTTTCTGTATTCTTTCTGAACACATGCATTCTTTATGTATGTGACCAGTTACTGGAAAAGGGGGAGTTTTAGCAGTAGAAGTCTTACTTGTTTTCAAAAAAACATTCAAAAGACTCCCAAGTAGCATTAGTAGAATGACTAATTCAGTCTTTTTCTCTCATCTGCTCATGCTTGGAATTTTTGCATTGGTATGCCCTTTCCAGGTAAATTTTCTTTCTTTCTTCTCCCGTATGTGTACATTGTATTTGTTAGAGGTCTGTCTTTGCACTCACACTGTGCCCATCTTATTTTACTTTGGCTGTCTGTTACAGCTCATCTCTTCTTGTCATCCTGACTTTTTTTTTTCCCTTTTACTTGCACGTTAATTATTTTAAGTTGTTGTTTCTCCTTCACAATAATGCAGTTGTTCTGTCTTATTCCTCGGTAGCTCTCCCAGGCCTGAGAAAAGACATAGTCTCCTTGGCTGTAGTCTGGTTTTGCACAGAGAATTGTTTTCATGAAATGCATCCAGTAGCCTTCATAAAAGATGGGACTACAAATCACTTGAGTTAGTCCTGTGTTGTAGCAGTATAGAGAAACTGAAGCATTGTGCCTCCTCAGTTACACTTGGATTGATTTTTGCCTTCATCATTGTGACTACTTGCATTGTGGAGAAACTTGATTGGAATTGTAGGAGTATTAATACACTAGATAAAGTGAAATAATGACAGTTTCTTCTTGCACTAGCCTCTGTATGAAAATTCAGCTACTCAAGAATGTTGTGATATGGTTTTGCTGTGTTTTCTTTTTACATATTTGAATTAGATAATCTTCACCTTGATTCTGTTGGTTTTTCTTAAGTGAAATTGAAGTGGTCCTCTTGGGTTCATTTGCTAACCTTTTTTTAAAAAAGCTATGAAACCAGCAGCATTTGTGGCCCATAGTTTAAATAAAATAAAAGGTGATACAGTTGATTTAAGTTCTGGATGGAAGGATTATTAATTACCATGATGATTAGAGATTATGCATAAAGTACAACAGTTCTGTAGTGCTTTATAGTGTTAAAATAAAGAATACTAATGATGAGAAAGTGCTTCTACAGGGGAAAAAAAAATCCCAAACTCTCAAGAGTCTGAAAAATTTTGAAGAGTTTGGAAGAATTACGGTATTTTCTTGCTATAGCAATCCACTGGATTGCTAAGAGAGAAATAGTAGTTACTTGAATTTATTTAGAATGTCTCTGCCTGACTACAAGCATATTTAAAATCCTTTCTACCCCTGCCCTGTGACAAGAAAAGCTTAAGATTTCTTGGAGGTGCTGAAATTGCATCAATAATGACTAATGTAGGAAACTAATCATAAGCCGTTGCTGCATGCTTTACTCTTTAAAATGCTATATGTATGTGCTGCTTTTATTCGCGTGTTCCAAGTAGACATCGTAAAAAAACAACCAACAAAAAAAAAAACACTGCCAAAGAACCCACTACTAAAAAACCTTATAGATTATGGTTTGGAGGTGACAGTGGTAACAGTTGTTGAGTTGTCACCAGATCTTAAAAGTGGATAGTATATTTAGGTGCTTAGATATGCGTCTATGAGCCTGAATTTAGGCACTAATTTAAAAATAAGGCTAACCAAGTTTTCAGGTTTACCTAGCTTAAATTTTACTGACTGTGTTGATGAGGTATATGATTGTGCTCTCACATGTTGCAGCGGCACTATATTTCATTAATTTCTGACAGTGTTCAGAATTCCAGCATGAATTATTCTTGTCTTAAAAGGGGCAGGTGTGCCAAGCTGAAGTTTAATATTAATGTTTTCGTAACACAGTTTGAATTTATCTGGGAAGGAACTCATTTATTTCTCTACATTAATTTATGAAAGTATTCCAGTGGACAAACTGATGGTAAATACATGTATAGAAAGTCTGTGTGTGTGTGTTTAACTTCCTGATGTACATGCGTGCACACACACGATTTCCCACTAACTTCCATGTGCTACTAATACTTTGCTAAACTAGCCCACTAAAAACTGCCTCTGCTGTACTGCTCATATAGGTCATATATGAACTATAGTTCTATAGTCTAGGGTTGTAGATTTAACTTTTTGCATGCTGGGATTTTTTTCTAGGACAGCTAATTTTTCTCACTTTTAATGCAACGATTTGTGACTTTTGTTTCTCATCTTTCCTGTCTGTCTGACTCTGATGTTTGTGCTTTCCACTTCACAGGCATGCAGTATGGTGGATATGTTAATAATCAAGCTAGCTCTGCACCAGCTCCCTTGTCATCAAGTTCAGATGATGAGGAAGAGGATGAGGAGGATGAGGAAGCAGGTTGGCTTTAGCTTTACACCAGTATCTTGTTCTTTTCCTGCTCGAGTTTTGTTCCATATTTCCATCCCCTGAAAGTCTTTTTCCTCTAAGACAAAAAGTCACTCTGATTCATCATGTATCAAGTTAACTAGAAATTTCCCAGCTGTTATTAGTATAGTAAACAACAAGGATTTCAGTAGTGGTCAGCAAATGGTAGTGGTCAGCAAACAGTCTTTTTTTTCTTTTTTTGTCATATTAATATCAGATGGTTTATGTATCTAAAAATCAATATTCACAACTTGGAAGAGTCCAATATTTTTAATATTTTGATTTGTTGTAGGTTTTAAACTCTTAACTGAAGATAACTAGCTCTAGAACTTAAACTGATAATTGCATATGTTAAGTAACTAGATGCCATTTTTATCATTGTATTAAATACTTACCTTGTTTCCCATTTTATGTACAGGGAACTCCAACAATTAAGGTAGTGAAGTAAATATTGAATGGTAACGTGTGCTTTTTAAGACAGTAAATTAATGTGTGCTCCTTTTTCTCCTTCAAAGGTATGTCTCTATGGTCAGGCATGTATGTTCAGTTTTAATCTATTTGCTTTGTAGGGAACTGAAAAGTTTATTTACTCTTTTTTTTTCACCCCCAAGACGCAGTTTGTCCTGATTGATTGAAATGTTAGCTTCTTGGTTGCAAGGATTCTGCCTGTATTTTCTCAGAATGGCCTGGTTTTGTTTGATATTTCTCACCACCTTAGTTTCTTGGATGGTAACTATTTTTCTTCTAACTTAAAGTCCTTACAAGCTATATGTGAGTGGTAACAGTATAAAAAACTTTGACATGAAACATGACTTCCTTCTACCCTTGTTGATAGAAGGAAGTAATAGTACATACCTTGTGCTGATACACTACTCCCCTCTGTGTGAGCTGGCTTTGACTATGAATTTGGAATAGCAAACTTTTGTAACTTTTTTCTTTTAAGCTTATAATTAATATTGTAATTCAGCAGAAAAAAAATGGTGCCATATAACGGAGCAAAACAATGGTCATAATTAAGAACAGTGTGATGGGTTCATGTTAGCAATTTGAATAATATTGATTCAACTGTTATGTTGAATTATTAGTAAAATATTAGAAGAAAATAGTTGCTGTTGTTCTTCTTGCAAGGAGGGAGGCATTTTCAGCCAAAGATACTTGTCATTGTTCCAGCCTGAGAAGGACAATATTTGGAGGGTGCAATAGTATCAATATAAGCAATATTATTAACCCCACCTCTAGTGGCACACAAGTATTAGGATACTTTGCATATCCTCTGTAATTCTTGCTATTTCAGAATATTGGTTCAGTTTCCTTACTTTCTTACCCTTTGTGATAACGTGTTCAATCTTTCAACAGGCTTGAGTATTAGTATTAAGTTACGCACAGTAACTCTTGAATGACTCTCCTTTTAAATCTAAGGATACTTGGTAATTTTAGATACCAGGGTTTTTTCTAATGCTATGAGTCTAATTAGACTTTACCAGCTAGAAAATAATTCCACTTTGGGATATAAAGTTTGCTTTGGTTGTTGTGATGCAGCTGCTTTTTGAACTCTGCTTTCTGAAGAGTAGGCTAAAAGAGCCAGGAGAGCACTTTGGTTTTTTTATTGCAGGGCTACCTACTGAATTTTCTGCAGATAATTCTTTGCTTAATCCCATGCCAAGCTTTCTGTCAAAGGGTGTATCAGATATCTATTTTGTTTTTATCAACTGCAACCTTTCTGTCCTTACTTACCTAAACCTACCAGAGTTTTCATACTCTCTACCACCCTTTTCTCTCGAGTTCTGTGCTTTGGTAAAGCCTGTAGCCTTTGAGTTATCATTGTATTTAAATTTATCTTATGCAAAAGAGCGAAAGGGCACCCAGGTTCAACACATAGGCTACCTGATTAATAAGCATCCTGGTTTATGCCCTGTCACCAGGGGTTAATGTAAATCCCAAACACATCCTGTAGACAAGTTTCTAGCTTAGGCTATGCCAGCAGTTTTATGAAAAAATGGTGTTGGGACATCTGGTTACTTGTGTTTGTGTAGCTTCTCAAATTTTTTTGTTCTCTTATCAGTTAGATCTTTAACTATGTTGCAAAAGAGTTCTTGAAAACTCTGAAAGCAAAAGTTATATTGGTAAAATAATTACTTACCTGTAAAAGCATGCTATAAGTAATATTTCTGTCGAAGCGGTGTTTTCTTTTTTTTTTTTCTTTATAAAACATTTATTTGTCTTCCTAATAGGTTCTCTGTTCTGGTGCTTATGCTGAAGTAAACTTTGACAGCTGTTGTAGCTTAACTTAAACATAGGAAAACTGTTGTGTAATTTTGTGGAAGTTCTTGTGCTTTCTATTGATGGACAATCTGTGAGATTTCCATGATACGTGTGACCAGCTTAGAGCTTGAAGCTACTTTTGGTCTGCAGGAAACTGTACAACTTACTGGTTTTTAGTCAACTGTTTTCCAATGAAGAGTAGAACAGGGCACATTGTAGTTCTTGTAGGCATTGGGACTCTCACAGTTCTCAAAAATATGCTACAAAATTTGAAAGTTCTTTAGAAGCAAAGCCCTTAAGTGAAATGTCTTTGGTAAGAATACGGGATACTCAGTAATAGGATTCACTTTCTTATTTTAAGTTAGGCAGACCTTGTTTGTGTTTCAAAATATCTGAGATTATACTTTCTGACTAGAACTTTTCTGTATGTCAGAACTGATGCATATATCTTTTTTTTTGTACTAGTAGTAGAAATACGACTAAGTTGCATTATTTTTACTTACAGCATGCTTTTAAAATATATTCTTTCATATATTTATCCAATTGGTTTCTCTTACCTTTTCCAGCAGAGCATGGGAAGTACACAGTATTTCTTCTTTGCAACTCACTGTATCATTAATATTTTCCTAGTGGAAAGAGCAAACTCATTTTATATGGTATTATATTATAGATTGATATAATTTTATGAATGCAATTTACTGTGGGGAAAAAAAACTCTATAAAGAGTGACATAGTGGTTAAATCAGAAAGCTTGAAGTGGTGTCTTACATGTTCACAACTGTGCTTATATCCTCTTGGTGTTTTTTTTTGAAATGCAGAACTAACTTCTGGTCAAGCAATAAAACTTCTTGAAAAATCTTAAATCTTGATCTTGTTGACCTAGTAAAAGTATATTTTGGCTTTTCTGTAGTAGGACTTACAGATCTTTAAAAGCTGTGTTCCTGCTCAGGAAACAAAATAATGAATCCTATTTCCTTCAGTTTCTAGAGTAGAAAGGCAGATAAAATTTGGTAGTAAAAGAAATCTTGCAGTTACGTTCTTCTATAAACTTCAGAAGAACAAAGGTAAATCTACAGTGAGAAACAGTCTGAAAACTAAAGTTGTAGGAGTTTCACAGTGTTAATATATTATTTAAAAGAAAATCTGTTGTTAGTGTTACGGGGGTTTTTTAATAGTTTTTCTATTTCTTAGCTGAATGCTTTAAAGGCAAAATGCTTAAAAATAATCTATATAGTCATGATGTTTCCATGGTATTAATGTGTCCCAAATTTCAGTGATGATATGCTCCCATGTGCAGGAGTCTCCTTACTTGGAAATCTCAGTTGATGGGGGATGGAATCTCAAACATTCCACCATTGAAGTTTTCCTTTGAAATACTTTCAGCTTCACAACTATGTGTGGTCATGATTGATCCTCCTGAGTAGAACAGCATCAGGGAATCTCTTCTGCGTCTGTTCTGCCACAGAATTTGTATATAAAATTGTCTCTTGATTTCTTAAATGTACTGTTCTGTTGTACTTTATGATTTGGGGTGTTCTAAGGAGCAGATACGTTTAACCTCCTTGGCTCTTTTTCTTTGGAAACGTATGTGAAATTGCACTGGAAGAAATGTTTTTAAATATATCTTTGTTTGCAATGTTTTACGTAGTTACTTGTGGTAAAGCCAAAAGTAACTGTTTATTCTGACTGAAGCTGAGACCTCTTGCAAAGGTTCAGTGGAAAATATAAGCTTTATATTGGAAGCAAAACAAGCTCTGAATTACAATAGCACAGAAAGGAGGAAAGAATGAAATACTTGTCAGTTTTGCATGAAGGTGGGAATGATACATAATCACTTTGAAGATGATGGGAATCTTATGTTGTTTG
Organism: Grus americana; assembly: GCF_028858705.1. Taxonomy (NCBI): domain Eukaryota; kingdom Metazoa; phylum Chordata; class Aves; order Gruiformes; family Gruidae; genus Grus; species Grus americana. The sequence continues at coordinate 57,745,919 of NC_072855.1, forward strand.
TGGTTGCGAAGGAAGTCACCATAGAGACTTATTTTAAAAATGTTGTACGTTGTATCAGTTGATGTGGTCTAGAAAGAACTTCTAGTTTAATAGAAAAATATTTATTTCAAGAAACAACTTTTGTTGTTGTTTTTGTCCTTTTCCCATTGATCTCTCTTGCTGTTTGTTGGGCATGTGCTTGTTTGTTTTTAATATCATGTTGATTGTTTATCCCTTCCTGTCCTCTTTGCAGCACTAATAGCTTTCAAGTCCTAGGGCTGAAGTGTTCTTTTTTCCCCAGGATCTTTATTGACAGTTTCTTACCTAATTTTTAGAAAAAAATCTCTATCTCTTATTTCTCAAAAATTTGCCATTTCTGAAACACCTAACTTTAAAATATTTTCCTCCCCCAGCAATTGATAGTTCCTCTACTACAAGCAGTGCCTCTCCTGTTCTGAACAATTATGATGCCCTGGAAGGAGGTGGCTATCCAGGTAAGCAGTTTATTATATGTTAATTCTAAACTGTTTAAAAGATTTAAATGTTTACTGTTTATGATTTTTTTTCTATTTCTGGTGTTGTTTATTGTTAGTTAACAAGCAGGTGAAAGGAAATGCCTATGAAAGGAGTGGGGGAAATCATCAGAGAGAACATTCTTCGCTTTTTTAATAACTTTTCACAGTTTTAGCACTAAAGTTGGAGTAACAATTTAACAAAACTTCCCTGTATCATAAGTCATACTTTCTATTGTAATATTGAGGGTAGTGCTGAAAATATGCTCTGTATGAAGCAGGCATCTTTCTCTATACTGTATGCCTGATGGTGTTGACATTAGTAGCTGATAATAGTTGATGTGCCCCTGAAGTTTTAAGAGACCAATAGTATCGGTTTGCAGAGATGCTTGGATCAGGTTATTTTCTTCTATTTTTCTTCATTTGAAAATGGTTAGTATTTTGCTTATTTTTATCTCTAAAAATATCAGGAGTGTCAGGTTTGTTCTAAATGAGCCTACTAGGAGACTACCTTAGTCTTGAAATCTGTAGAGCTTTCATGTTGAGAGCAGGTGGAAAAGATGCTGTTCAATGTAAGTATGTTAGCCAGTATTTCAAATGATAATTGGATTAATTTGGGGGGTTTCCACCTCTGGTTCTTTTGCATTGCTCTGGTCTCTGAGGATGTCACAGTAGCTTACTTAGTTTGATGGGTTCCTGTGGAAGGTGAAATCTTTGTCAAGTAAAAAGACAACATCACTCTACAGAGTCTAGTTCATGCAGTAAGGGTAGCAAGAGGTATGGCTGCAAGATTACAAATTCTGATTTCTCGGCTAATAACCATTTTGGTTCTGCAGAAGGTATAGTCTAAAAATAATTTGTTCCTTTTGTTTTGCTTAGAGTAACAGGATTGAATTTAAATTTCTGTGATGGGTTGCCTTTATTTTTTTCCTCTTCCTTCCCCCCCCACCCCCCTTCCTGGAGTCCTCATGCCAAACATAGTTTCTTGGCAGTTTTTCTTGAGTGGTTGATTTCTCTGCATGCCACACTCTTTCTGGTGGATTTTTACCAAGCTTAAATTCTTCTGAAACTTAGCTCACATTTGTAGACATTTCTAAAGAGTAGTTTCATCTCTTTACAGCTGTTTTCTATGAATTCAGGTCTATGTGTTACTTTGAATTTGGCCTTTAAAAATAGTGGGACCAAACTATGCTGCACAGATCTACAGGAGGGACTTGCATTACTTCAAGAAAAGCTCTGTGTCTGCATTTAGAGAATAGTTATGTTGCCTTAGTCTTATGTTTTGAAAGTAGTTATAAGTGGTAGAGGAGAGAGGAAGCATGAATGGTCTCTTTTGCCATTTATATGAAGTGTAAATCTTGGAATAAAATGTGGTTCTAAGGGAGTTTTATTTATTTTTTTGTTCAGTGGAAATACTTTTTAAGTTGCATTTTTTTGTAAAATACTATTTTGTTAGTAGTTGAACAAGTCTATGGCCATCTTCCCGTGTATACCCCCTTTATCAGCATGCTTGCAGTAATCTTACTTGCTAACCTATTTGGTCAACGCAGATAAACAACTTGATGGATAATGCAAAAACTTAGAAATGGGAAAAGTGTTGTTTGTTAAGCATTTAGAAGTTTACATTTAAATTAAGAAAGAAATAGTATATTCAATGCCTGTGGGATTTCTTTTGTCCTTCTAGAGACACGTTCTGTGACCAGCAGCCCAGTTCCTAGTCCATCAGTCCCCCAGACATCAAAAGCTTCTAAGCCCTTTGGTTATGGATATCCAACACTGCAGCCTGGCTACCAAAATGCAGCGCCACCTACTCCTGTGCAGCCCAGTAATCCAGGACACCATCCTGGGTTTCAGCACTATCCACAGGTTTGTATTTTTAATTAAAAAGTTACTTAATGAAGTAACTTCATGGGAAAAGTCCTTTCTGCATGATATATTTCTTTTTTTACATATTTTCATATTTTATTTTTATAATTTCTGAGCCAATACATTTTAAGTATAATATTAATGTTGTGACTCTGGATCTTAACTTTTTATTAGAAGGCTTTTGAATTAAAATTTTAAGTGTATCTCCAAATAGCTGGATTTAACAATTTTGCTTCGCCAGTTATTAGCAGCATCCACAGTTTTAAGGTTTGGTGTTTCAAATAGCTGTACTTTATTGATTGGAAACCATAAAGAAGCATGATGAAGTACTTCATCAGCCCATATACATTTGATCAGAGCACTACTATGGGCTATGGTCTGTAGCATTAAATCACCTAACGAGCAAGGCATGGCCTAGAGTCCAGATGAAAGAGCTCTGTAGAGCATGTGCTCTGTGTGTGGTGGAGCAGGCTGCCTGCATCTGCTCTTTTCCTGGAAAAGAGAACATCCAAGAAGTTGCGTACAATCACCTGGCTCCCGTTGTGCATGTGAGTCGCCCAGGAGCAGTGAAATCTGAAGAAGAGGTAGACCTCAAGGCAAAATACTTCTCTGCACTGCTTCAGCATTTGTGTATGTGTGAAGGGGTATAGAAAGTGAAACCTGCTGATTTACAAACCCCACTCTCTGAAATAAGGCCCAGCTGGCAAATATATATATATATCAAAGCTGCTGTTGTAGGTGATCAAAATTCGTTGCTGATCTGAGTGTAGTAACATAAGATATAATATCCAGGAATGCTTTCGTTGTTATGGACGTAATGTAAAATGTGACCTGGAGGAAATGCATGTTTGTTTGAAGTTGAAACACTTAGCTTCATCTTCACTGTAATGCAAGATGCAGTTAGGCTCTTTTCAGTAGTACACAGTAAAAGGACAAAACCCAACAATTACAAGTTGCAGCAAGTGAAATTCCAATTGGACGTATAAGGAGAAAATTCTTCAGAATGAGGGTGGGGAAGCACTAGAACAGATTGTGCTGTGCAATCTTCAATTAGTCATAGAATCATAGAATGGTTTGGATTGGAAGGGACTTTAAAGATCATCTACTTCCAACCCCCCTGCTGCAGGCAGGGACACCCTCCACTAGACCACGTTGCCCAGAGCCCCATCCAACCTGGTCTTGAACACTTCCAGGGATGGGGCATCCACAACCTCTCTGGGCAACCTGTTCCAGTGCCTCACCACCCTCACAGTAAAGAATTTCTTTCTAACATCTAATCTAAATTGACCCTCCTTCCGCTTAAGGCCATTACCCCTTGTCCTGTCACTACACTCCCTGATAAACAGTCCCTCACCATCTTTCCTGTAGGCCCCCTTCAGGTACTGGTAAGCCACAATTAGATCTCCCCGGAGCCTTCTCTTCTCCAGGCTGAACAACCCCAACTCTCTCAGCCTGTCCTCATAGGAGAGGTGCTCCAGCCCTCTGATCAGCTTCGTGGCCCTCCTCTGGACTCGCTCCAACAGCTCCATGTCTCTCCTGTACTGGGGCCCCCAGAGCTGGACGCAGTACTCCAGGTGGGGTCTCACCAGAGCGGAGTAGAGGGGCAGGATCACCTCCCTTGACCTACTGGTCATGCCTCTTTTGATGCAGCCCAGGACACGGTTGGCTTTCTGGGCTGCAAGCGCACACTGCCGTCTCATGTTGAGCTTCTCATCCATCAGTACCTCCAAGTCCTTCTCCTCGGGGCCGCTTTCAATCCATTCCTCGCCCAGCCTATAGTCGTGCTTGGGATTGCGTGGACCCACGTGCAGGACCTTGCACTTGGCCTTGTTGAACTTCATGCGTTTCGCACGGGCCCACCTCTCCAGCCTGTCAAGGTCCCTCTGGATGGCATCCCTTCCCTCCAGCGTGTCAACCATACCACACAGCTTGGTGTCGTCCGCAAACTTGCTGAGGGTGCACTCGATCCCATTGTCCATGTCGCCGACAAAGATGTTGAACAGTGCCGGTCCCAGTACCAACCCCTGAGGAAGGCCACTTGTCACCGTTCTCCACTTGGACATTGAGCCGTTGACCACAACTCTTTGAGTGCGACCATCCAGCCAATTCCTTACCCACCACGTGGTCCATCCATCGAATCCATGTCTCTCCAGTTTAGAGACAAGGATGTCATGCGGGACAGAGTCAAATGCCTTGCACGAGTCCAGGTAGATGACATCAGTTGCCCTTCCCTTATCCACCAACGCTGTAACCCCATCATAGAAGGCCACCAAGTTCATGGTGTTTATTCTTAGATATTTTCAAAACTCAGCCAGACAAGGCTATGAGCAACCTGGTCTAACTTTGAAGTTAGCCTTGCTTGAGGAGGGGCTTGGACTACCAGACCTCAGAGATGCCTTCCAACCTAACGTTTTCTCCTCTTCTCTGGTGTTTTGTTTTCATTTAAAAATAAAATATAAAAACCAGTTTCAGTGTGGGGAGAGGAAATTGGCCTTTCTAGTAACTTGTTTTCTTATGCCTGGAAAGTTTGAAGGATTCTGTGTCACTTCCAATGTTGATCTGTGTCATGAACTTGAATTCTGTCCAATGATACATATTTGGAAGTTATGTTACATTTGTCTTAGCCTTTCTAAATTTCATACAACTCTTTCCTTGTTTGTTTGGGTCTGTTGCTAACTACTTGTATCTTTTTTTAATACATGTCTGGAAGAATTGGGATTACAAAAAGATTTAAGATTGTTATTTAAACGTGACTGTGTTTACCTATTTGCAATGCTCTTACTTTTTTCAGCAATATCCAGGTGTGAACCAGCTGTCCTCTTCCTTAGGAGGGTTAAGTCTACAGCATTCTCAGCAGCCAGAAAGCTTGAGACCAGTAAACCTTACACAAGATAGAAATATTTTGCCTGTATCTTCAGTTCCAGCACCTGTGCCTAACTTGAATTCTGATCTTAGGAAGTTAAACTGCAGTCCAGAGTAAGTGTACTGTGTCTAGAACAGCATCTTAGATTTTTCAGTGACTAATCATTATTTCAAGTGTCAAAAAAAGTCTAAACTGACTCCTGACTTTAAATCTTTGTGACGAACTAATACTCGCTTGAAAATAAGTTTATCCTCTGCATCCTTACACACATATTGAAACTGTCCTGCCATCAGAATACATTATATGCAGTGTGAGTGTAGCTCACTTAAGCAGGTTTCTTAATGTTTTAATCTTTGCATTGTTTTATCCATATTAAAAAAAAAAATTTATTAATAAACACCTTAATGTTATGCAGTACATTTCATAGAATATTTTGTAATATTACATAGGATTTTTTCCAGAAAATTATGATGAACATGCCTAAATACAGTGAATAAACTGTGAGTATATTTTACTGTGATAATCTTGCAGCCGTGATGTATTCTTTTACCTCTAATCAACATTAATTAGTATTATCTACTACCCAAGACAAGTGCAGCTAGGTACAATGGAAATTGCTCTCCACCAAAGATCTTCATTCTAATTCCAAAAGAAATTTTATTCATTGCCGCAAATTAATTCTGCTTACTGCCCTAGTGGCAATGCATGGTCCCACCAGAAACCCGAAATCAGAATACTGAGGGGGTCTCAAAAGCATTCTTAAGTGTGGAACACTTTGGACAACACTGTTCGTGCATTGGGGTTTTTTTAGTGGCGTTTATTTAGCTTTAAGTCCATCCTCCACTTTACACAAAACAAAAGATTTTGACTCAGTATTTGAGATCTTTCTACTGTTTTCTTATATAAGTATTGCTTTCTGAGAACTATTTAAATACTGTGTTCCTTCACCCAAAAAACCTTTATAATGAATAAAAAATACATCACAGAGGGTTGTACCTGTCTCTTTATTGTAAGTTTGTTTTGGTATACTTGCGTTGCTGAACTACTAAATTGGGGAGCGAGGGAGTATTATGTTAGTTTGTTTCTTTAGGAGGCTTTTTTTAATCTCTTTGCTTTAATTTTGTTTATTAAATCAGCTTTGGAAAACAGAATTTTTTAAATTTCAAAATTTTTTAAAATCAAGTGTTAACACAATGTTTTTAACATCTTTTAAAATTTCATTTTCCATTAATGTGTTTATTTCCTTTCAGCTCATTTCGATGTACACTGACAAATATTCCACAGACACAGGCTTTATTAAACAAAGCTAAGCTTCCTTTGGGTTTGTTGCTACATCCCTTCAGGGACTTAACGGTAAACTAGCTTACTTTTTTTTAGTATATGTATTTAATATGTGCATTTGCCTTATTTTCATGCAAACAATAAAATATACTGAACTATAAGTCTTAAATTTAACAGAAGTAGCACAAAAATTTTTCCCCTCAGAGGGGAAAAAAGCCTTGAAATTGCTACTTTTTGAAATTCATAAGGGAAGAGAGGTGCTCGCATTGAATGTATTACTGGCATGATAAATGCTGTCAGTAGAAAGTAAGCACAATGTAAGATTGAAACTGTGTTCATAACTGTTAAGCAATTCCTCTCCATCTAATTTATTTGTATTTATTTAAAAAGGTGAATAACTGTCTGGTATGACTTTTTTCATATAATATGTGTTCTTTGTGTAAGATTTGCTGTTTATCACATTTAGTCATCCAGATTTGTCCCGTATGTCATAATTCCTCTTGCCATAGTAGCTCTGTTATTGTAACTGTGTAATTTAAAGTAATTTCATTAAAAAAATTACTACATCTTTGATTTGTGAGATTGGATTAAGACAATAATTATTATTTCTTCTGATTTTAAAGGGGAAGATATTTTTAGTAGGCATCATTATTACTCTGAAAATGAGCTAAAAAGATAAAAGGAAAGATGATAGAATCTCTAGTCTTATGAAGCTTATACATTACTGCAGAGTATTGTTTTCCATAAAACATATTATGTACCTTTGTTACAGCTTTCCATTGTTTCTTTTTAGCAATTACCAGTAATAACATCAAGCACAATAGTGAGGTGCAGATCCTGCAGGACATATATCAACCCTTTTGTTTCTTTCATTGATCAAAGGAGGTGGAAATGCAATCTGTGCTATAGAGTTAATGATGGTAAGTTTTTTGTAGCAGGAGATGCTGGCATTTATAGAATCTCTTTAATGTATTTGCATCATACCAGTCCACAGGATACTTTCAATTAAAATGCAGATTAAAATGACGATGTTCTTAAGATTTATTTTTTTTTAAAATCTGTGGATCACAGATGTGCTGCGCATTATCAGAAGCCAAAGGTTGTTTCACAGTTTTCTAGGACACTAAGAAAATGTAATCATGTTATCCTGATTACTTGTATAATGAAATGAGCTTACTCCATTGACTGCTATTGCAATACACAAATGGAAACATGATGACAGCTAATACTGTCAGCAGTCCAGGCCAGAGGTTATGAGAATACAGATTGAAGCTTGTTTGTTGTCAAATGCTCTGTTTGCACTGGTGTTTTAAAATTGGGGAAATATTGTTGTTTAAAATAAACCAGGTTTTGTTTCCAGTTATTTAACTTTGATATTGCTTGGGATACTTGAAATGTGACTCTGGTTTACGTATCCTTAATGTGAATTTTTTTCTGTTGTTAGTAGTAAAATATATCTGCATTAGTTTTCTTGTAGCTGCCATAATGGTTTTTATTTGCTGACAAATATATAAACATTTTTTTGTGGGGAAATTTTTTTTTTATATAGTTCCTGAAGAATTTATGTATAATCCTCTGACGCGATCTTACGGAGAGCCTCACAAACGGCCAGAGGTCCAAAATTCTACAGTGGAATTCATTGCTTCTTCAGACTATATGGTAAAAAAAGTTTTCATGGGAACTTCAACAACAATTGCATGTTTATGTAAATGTGTTTGAAATAATTGTTGCATATTGCTTCAGTGGTGTCTGTTAATTTTCTTGTGAAGGTCCTCTTAACACCAAAGAATAGTTAAAATTCTTATTTATTTTGAATTTTGGCAAATGTAGATATTCAGAGGCTTGTCAAACAAAGGCAATTGCAATGTGTGTAATCATCCAGTGTAGTTTAATGTGGCATAGTCTGATGCAATGTGGTTTCTGAGTTTCTCCCTCATTTTGAAGAGGTTTTGAAAGATGAGTAATGGAATAACGAGATAATTCAGTTGGGTTCAAATTTTTAATTAGTAATTGTGACAGAAACAATTCTAACTAGGAGTCAACCTACAGTTGCTGTGATAGTAGTCTTGTCTGCAAGAAAGATAAACAAGACCTGGGAAAAGACCCTGTTCATAATGACCTTTTTAACAACAGCAAAAATAAATTGTTTTCTTGTCTTTGAATTGAAACACTGTGGCCAAGGCATTTGGCAAGGAATAAATACAACTTGCTGTATGGTTGGGAAAAGGGTGTAGGTAGAATATTGTAAACCCATTTAATGGATTGCATTGTCCACATCCTGAAGGAACAGTGGAGTTTTGAAGAGTGAATTCTATATCTGACATCTGAGAGTAATGTTTGAGTTGATTGTTGGAAGGAGAGACTAAAATACTGAATTTCTGTTCTGAAGCATCACATTGTAAGCTTATTGCAAATGGGAATTATTAACCACTGGGAATTGTGGTTAAGTCTATCTGCATGAATCTTAGTAAATCAGTTTTGTTGCATGATGTATACATTGAGTTTTTCTGAGTATTCCCTTTTCCCACTTCCCTTTCTAATGAGTAATTATTTTTAACATTTCTTTAAATATGATTTTTGAACATTTTTTTATTTTTATTTTTTACTTTGTAGCTTCGTCCTCCTCAGCCTGCGGTATATTTATTTGTTTTAGATGTGTCTCATAATGCAGTGGAGGCTGGATATTTGACAATAGTCTGCCAGTCATTGCTGGAAAACCTAGACAAGTAAGAATATAAATAACCTTTTCAAATTAGCTAATGTGTTACGAACAATGCTAACCTACAGTTTTGCAGAAAACTTGCATATAGTGTTTAAATGTTCTGTCCCAAAAGGACAGAAGTTCTGTTGCTTGAGATTCTGAAATGCAGCTTATGTGTCTGAAAAAAAACAAGAAAAACCAAACCATCGACCAAGCAAAAAAACCAACCCCCCACCCCCCCAAAAAAACCCCAGCTGTTGAAGCAATTTACATGAGAGCTATGTTCCCTGCATGTGATTAAAGGTGGATCTGCAAATAATTTACTTATTTATGTGCAAAGAGTATTTAGCTTCTAACAACGTGTTGATCGAACAAACATCTATAAAGTGTGCTCTTCCCCCTGCCAAGACAAACAAGCATAACTAAATTACAGACATTAAATTGGCTGGTTCTTGTGCTGAAGTGGCTGAGGTGCTGCATACTGGAATGTTGTAACATGTGAGACTGCCTAGGTGAATTGTGTTGTCAGTTTGGGTTTTTTACATCACAGTTACCTAGATCTACCTGTGCCATTTTCTATCTGTTCTCATTTTTTGCACTGGAACAGGATGTATGGGATTGGTGGTGGTGCTTTCTGAGGGAGGGCTGATAAACTTCACTATGTTCATGTCTTTTGAATGATTTGTATCCTGTGGAGGCCTCACTCTGAAAATTGTTTTCTCCAAGTTTTTCTTAGGAAACTTGATTTTAATTTCTGATAAAGACACCAGCAAGTACAATAGAATTCCTCTACATACATTTATTGGTTTAGTCTTTCTTTATCCAGATCTTTACAGATATTTTATCAACAACTTCCCAGAAACATGCTAAATTATTTTAGGGAAATTCATAAAATACCATGCAAAGTCTATAGGAAAATCAATATACCTAGTTAATTTGTATACTCAGATGGTAAAAACAATATTTGCCTCTCTTGCTTTTGTTGACCATCATGGTTTTCAGCACTTGCTGATTTTTTTTTTTATATTTGAGAAATCCCATTTAGTTTTTCTTTTTGTATTTTTAATGAAATACATAGGAATATGGTCCACATGAGGCAATCTTCTGTTGAAGAACTGAGAAGGCTACTTTCTTTCATGTATCAGTGTAATGTTTAAATGAACTAAGTTCTCTCTCAGAACAAAACATTAATATATTAGTGAGTGCTAACCTGTAACACTTAGTCTTGTAAACTGTATCATTATCCCAGCTTTTCAGAGAACGCTGAAGAAATTTTACTTGTTATGTTTCAGATCTCCTTTCTTTTGTTCTCCCTTCACCCCTGTGTATGTGAGCTGAGTTTCTGCTAACATCAGCAGGAGCTGTGTGTATGTATGTGTCTTGAGAGAGAAATTTAGGGCTTAATAGTTTATTTTTTAATGCTTCAGGCTGCCTGGGGACTCGAGAACAAGAATAGGGTTCATAACGTTTGACAGCACTGTTCAGTTTTACAACTTACAAGAAGGTTTATCTCAGCCTCAGATGCTGATTGTCTCAGATATCGATGGTAAGTAAAAAGAAAATGGAAACTAAATCTTTGAGAAGCTACTTTTTTCCCAGAAGAAAGATTAGAGTCTCTCAAATATTCTGGTATTAGGCCAATTTTATTTAAGGTATAGGAAATATATTTTTAAAAAATAAACTTACACTAACTACAGAGTAGGTGGTGTTTAAAAAGTGAAATTTGAATGTTAATTTTGCTTTGAATAAAACAAGCTTTGTATAGACTGTAGTATTCTCTCTAATATGTATATCAGAAAAGTAGACTGTTTCATAGTACATATAGCAGTGGGCAGTGAAATGTTTTGTTCTATTTTAATATTTTTTTCTTTAATAAAATATGGATTTTTTCTGTTCTCCCTACAGATATCTTCCTACCTACACCAGATAGTTTACTTGTAAATCTCCATGAAAGCAAAGAGGTATGATTGCTCAAAATATATCATTACCTTTAAAGAGTTGAATATTAAAAATAGGCTTGAATTCAAAGTTTAAAAGGAACTTCTATCTTCATAATATGTAAATCTAATGTTACTTTTTAATTATAGAAGTATTACATGTTGGTTGGTTCATACATCAGAGTTTTTAAAATTATTACATTGTTTTCCTTAGTGTGTTGAAAATAAGCAGAAATATTTGGTGCTGATTGTTCCACTTCAGTTACGGCAATACAGCTTTTTAGAAATAGCAGAAAATGTCAACCTTGCAAAATCTCATAGAACACTTCTCAATCTGTTCTGCAGCTGATAAAAGATCTATTGAATGCGTTACCAAATATGTTCACCAATACAAGAGAAACGCACAGCGCGTTGGGCCCTGCTCTTCAGGCTGCATTTAAACTGATGTCTCCAACGGGTGGTCGGATATCTGTGTTTCAGACTCAGTTACCATCTTTGGGAGCAGGTCTTTTGCATTCCAGAGAAGATCCCAATCAAAGGTCAAGCACAAAGGTACCAACACTTCCTTTCATATTCATCTCATGAGACTAGGGACTAGCCATGTCTTTCTGACTTGCATAGTTCTGCAGATCAACTCTTGGGTTTTATTTATAGCAATTCACTAAACTTTACTCATTGTCTGTGTTTATGCATTTAAGATCACAAGTTTATACACATATATGTGGTATTACTTGTTTCAAAGTGCGTGAGCTGTCTTTTGGGCCTTTGGTCCATAGCTTTTCTTGGCAAGCAAAAGCAACTGCAAATATCTCTGACTCTGTTAATATCAACCTGGGTTTTGAACCAAAGCGTGAATATATTAAATTGTAGATCTAAAACATGATTTCTTATTATTTTTATGGCCTTGTAGTTTACAGCGTCCAGCAAGTGTTACATAGTTACATGAATGTTTATTTGTATGAGAATGTAAATTCCTTGAAAGTAGGATCATAACTGCTCGTAAATACAAACTAAAAGAATATGGAGCATAAAGAATATAATTTCTGCAGGTGAAAATGCCTATAAATCATTGCTCAAAGGAAATTGCCTTATGATACTTCGCTACTGAATATTATGTCTTCTGTTCCATGAAGTCTTAAGAGAGCACAATCGTTGTCTTAACTCTTTCCTGTATAATTTATTCACCACAGGTCGTCCAGCATCTTGGTCCAGCAACAGATTTTTATAAGAAGTTGGCACTGGACTGCTCAGGCCAGCAGACTGCTGTGGATTTATTTCTCTTAAGTTCACAGTATTCTGATCTAGCTTCTCTTGGTAAGGAGTACCTAATGTATGCATTCATTCTTTCCACACTGCTTTCTGTCTTCAAAAGCATGGGCTACTTCAGGAATTCTTAAATCATGTAAATTTTTTTGCACTTCTGTAAATGCAGCTGATGCTGCAAAAGAATTGACTTTGAAGTTAATGGAGTAAAGAACAGTAGTATTGGATTGGTGGTATCAGACTATTCTGGAATTTCAGTGTTTTAAATGAGAAGGTACTATCCTACTCAAGAACAGGGAACAGTAAGATGGCAAGGAATGAATAAAGCTTAATCATAGGGGTAGAACAGAGTTCTCATCTTTCAGTATTAAACCAAGATTTGTCTCTGCCCACACACTTAATTTTGCTCTACACCATTAAATAATTCTGCATGCATTCCTGCCTTAGCTGCTAAAGGTAGCATGCTTTGTGAAGTAAGTGTATAACTAGATAATTGTGTGTTTGGGTGACTCATCACTGTTTTCAGTGACCTGAGTCTGAGCCAGTTCTTGACTTACAGATGTGGGTCATATCAGGAAAAAGATTAACATAAATGTGACTTGCAAAAGGTTAGGCACAATTTTTATGTCCTGACTTCATGTTACAGTTTTACCTCTTAACTGTATCTTTTCCTCCTTCACAGCTTGCATGTCGAAGTATTCTGCTGGATGCATCTATTACTATCCATCTTTCCATTGTAGCCATAATCCTGCTCAGGCCGAAAAGTTTCAAAAAGACCTTAAAAGATACCTTACAAGAAAGATTGGATTTGAAGCAGTCATGCGCATAAGATGTACAAAAGGTATGTTTTTAAGTACTGATTCATATGGAAAAGTTGATGTAAACATGTTAACTATCATTTTGTATGTGCTTAGTCTTTAGCAACATTAGACTTCAGGTTATTTCTCTTTCACTGAAGAGTAAGATAGTCGCCTTCTTTCAAGTAACTTACCAAAATGGCAAAAGCTAATGTATCTGGGTGTTTTGTTTTTTACTTAAGATGACACCATCTCACTTCAGCTAAATGGACACGTGTAGTGTAAAGGCATTATTGAGCTCGGAGTGTTCAGAATTGAACATGAACTCTACAGGATCACGCTGAAATGCCTAATGATTCATGTAATAGATTCCATGTGATAGTTAGAATAAGTATTTTTACAGTTTTCTGAAACATAGCTGGAGTGCTGTGGGTTTTAATTGTTGATAGGAGTTTTTCATGCTGTTTTAACCTCACTCTGAATTAATCTGCTTCTAGGTCTTTCAATACACACTTTTCATGGGAACTTTTTTGTACGATCTACTGATTTATTGTCCCTTGCCAATGTCAATCCTGATGCTGGATTTGCAGTACAAATGTCCATCGAGGAAAGTCTGACTGACACATCTTTGGTTTGTTTTCAAACAGCTCTTTTGTATACTTCCAGCAAAGGTAAATGAATTCAAATCACTTGGCCACTGGGCTTTTTGTTTCTTTTTCTAATATAATGTTTGTATAGTTAGTTCCACAGCCCTTTTTTGCTCTCTCTATCCTAAGAGAGTCTTGTCAAAGCTAGTGAGCCTACTTGGAAGTTAATCACATAATGTAAATATTTATAAATTCTGTTTTGATGGGAAAATGTCATTTATCTCCCATCTTACATAGAGTTGATTCTGCAAGATTCCTTTACTTACAAGGCATGCTGTTGTTATAAGCAATAACACGTTTGGCACACACTTTGTCCAAAATCACAGACCTATGAGGGATTGGAGTGAGTTGCTAGTGTATTGGGTGGACATAAAGAATAGTAGCTACTTTCTATTGTGGAACATGCCACCAAATTTTCGGATGGAAATCAATATACTTCATTTGTAGACTCAAGACACTTATTTTGGGTGTTATAAGCTAGTTTGTGTATGAGCTTGTGCTGATTCACAAGTTGCATGCTTTAGAGCGTTGCAGAATTTGAACAGGTTGAGAGGCAGGAACGGGATATAGTGTTACAGCCCTTTCCTGACTGGTGTGTTTTTACAAAACAAATGCACCTCAGATGAGAGAAGATATGCTGTAATGACTGAATTTGTATACCTCTATCAGGAGATCTTGCATAATGATTTCTACTTATTTTTTATTAGGTGAACGTCGAATTCGAGTGCACACACTTTGCTTGCCTGTAGTAAGTTCACTGGCTGATGTATATGCAGGAGCGGATGTACAAGCAGTTGTATGCCTCTTAGCAAACATGGGTGAGTACAGACCAGGAAGATTCAAGTGTCTTTTTGTGTGCTCTTAATTTTGCCAGCCATTTAAATGCAGTAGTGAATGAAGCTTGCATATTGTAGAAAAAGATTGGAATGGATTGCACTGAAACCTGAGAATACGAAAGATGACAAAATCAAAGTTAGACCAAAACTAATAACTGAAATATTCCTCAGTCTGAATATTTAGTTGACTTTAATCTTTTAGAAGGATCCTTCTTACTTTTTTCTCTACAGTTTATTAAAGGAAAAAGAATCACTTTGGATTGAACCCTTGGATCAAAACTCATTTTTGTATCATCATCATGGTTGTCATCTCAAACTTTAGCATTCTAGGATTAGTTAAGAAAGAGTGATTCAGTTTAGTGAGTTGCTGGAGACTAAAAGGAAACTTCTGACAACAGTATATCCGAGAGATGCATTAGTTTTCTGTGCTTCTATGCTGTCATTGCTGGGTTGAGAATCCTTAGTTATCCTTACTTATGGGGCTTATGAGTAGCTGTCTCAGACTGATCTCCACCATTGAACATGTATGGCTCTATGCAGCATTTTAATATATGTGCTATGTTGTATATTAATAGTCAAATAAATTAGAAGAAATAAATAGTACTTCTAGATCTCGTTTTACGTGTGCATTCAGTCCAGCAGGTGGCTTCCTCTGACCAAAGGATTTGCAGCCCTTTCTCAGCAGAGAAAGATGAAGCTTCGTTTACACTAATCATAAATATGCCACTGAAATAATGGGAGAAATTTCTTGGGGGGGGGGGGGGGAATAATTGCTGCAAACCTTATCTTGGAGGTGGGACAGCAGAGAGTTTCATCAATAGCTAAGTAATTTGTATAAGGTGTAAAACAGGATTTATATTTAGTCTTGACTATCTACCACAGCTTTAAACAATTTTTTAAATTCTCCAAGAGTGGGAACTAGGGAGTGGAGATCAGCCACACTGTATTTTTTAAACATCATGAAAGTGAGTATCTGTATGGGCAGTTGTCTTGTTTACTCCTAAAAAAAGTGAAGACCACAGGTGTGTTGTGGGGTTTTTGTTTGTTTTAAATGTCACCCAAAAGCACAACTAATATTTTCAAAATTCAAGGGAATGCATGAGGCCAACTGCAGTAACTTCTTGTATCCTTCTAACCCAACAGCTGTGGATCGCTCAGTTTCATCTAGCCTTTCAGATGCAAGAGATGCCTTAGTTAATGCCGTGGTGGACTCCTTGGCGGCATACATGTCAACTGCCTCAAATCTGCAGCAGTCCATGCTGATGGCACCAAATTCCCTCAAGCTGTTTCCACTGTATATTTTGGCCCTTCTCAAACAGGTATGTATAATCTAGTGGATTAATGTTTGATATTCAATTCGTTGTTCCATGTGAGGAATTCTTCAGCTTTAGGTCAAGCAAAGTCTGCACTCTTCTAAAATTATGAAAATTGGGTTATTCTCTTCCAGCTTACAGGACTTTCACATAAAAGATGACTGTTAGCTTATTTTAAATGATTAGTGCCTGAACAGTTTATTGGTTTACTCGATTGTGAATTTTTTCTATTTTGTCTTATTTTATGATGAAAATACAAACATATATATTGTAACATTTAGCATTTCTCAGATTTTGGCAGCTAATTGGTACTGCACACAACGATTGTTGGAAGATGCTTATTAGTACTACTTCAGTTTTATTTTGTGAAGAAAAATAGTAGTCAAATATTTTTTCAATGCATATACTTCTTACTTTAAAGTACCAAGAAGGAAAATGAGTTTCCATGGAGATACAATGAAATCGATTACAGAAACTAAAGTGATATAGTTTAAAGTTCACGTAGAATTACTTTTTTATTTGTTTTGGGTTTTTTTTAATATCTTTGTATTACCAATCATCACACTTAAAAATAAGAAGAGAACTTACTGGAGGGTTTTGTTAGGAATATATCTCATAGCTTAAAGATTTTTGTGTCTGACAGTTCTTTGTTTTCTTATCATGAATAGACCTTTATGTAAGTTTGGTAAGAAATCCAATCATTATAACTTACTTTGTTTGGCTTAGTGATTACTTCAGTTTCTAATATACTGATTAGGACTTCATTGATACTTGCATAAGTAATGCAGTTAATGGTGGGGAAAAAACAGACCATGGATTATCAAGAGGATCTGTGTAAAAGACAGAAGAGTGGGTGAGAAAATAAGTTGTTTAGGGTATTTTGTATCATCTTTGTTAACAATAATAAAAAAGCCTGGGATACAGAGAAACCAAAATGCTTGTGGCAGCCGAGGAGAAGAGGGCTTGATTTACTTAACTTTGTTGTAGAAGTGAATATGAACTCTTGTTATGGAAATATTCTCCACTGAATCAGAGGATGGTGCTTATTCCATTGTGTTGCTTCTAACAGTGATCGTTTACTGATGGCTTCTAAAGGAGATCTGAAAAATTCAGTAGGAAAGACAGTTACAAAATTTTATCCTCAGACACCCTATTTCTGTACTGAAACATGAAAGTATATTTCACTTCCAAAGCTTTTCCTTAACAGTTATTTCTTACTAATATAAAATCAGAGTTAATCTTATCCACAAGAAGGATCTTTTTCAAACTCTGCTAGGCTCGTATCTTCCTGTGGTATTTTGCATCATGAGTTTCATAGGCCAGTAACATTTGTCAAGAATAAAAAGGAAAAACACTAGCCCAATCACATAGAAATTTTACACAAAGTGGGGGGACGTTTTTTTATTCTCCTTCATCAATAAGGAGGGAGAACAGATTAAGCTTTAAAAGGTGTTGTATTCCAAGTTGTATTTGAAGATACATTACTTTACAAGAGCTTTGCTATCTTTGCTGTCTTTGCTTGACACTTTAAAAAAATCTGAAATACACTGTTTAGATGTGACACAAAATGCAGGATTTATTTGAGTAACACCACTGTTCTCTTACAGAAAGCATTTAGAACAGGCATGAGTACACGCTTGGATGATCGCGTATATGCAATGTGCCAGATGAAGAGCCAGCCTCTTGTTCATTTGATGAAAATGATACATCCCAACTTGTACAGAATAGACAAGTTGATTGATGAGGTAATGTATGAAGCCTGTTTTAGAACATTTCCTGGTTTTAATGATCTGTTAGACCTGATGTTGTGCTGCGATAATGTAATTGAAGTTGTTACTGTAATGTAAACTGAGCTTTTTCCACAAGTTATTAAAAAATCAAGAAAAACATTTATTTTCAAGTTTTGGGTTGCAAGTACAGTAGTGTATTATAAGCAGAACTGTGGTTTTACTTCACCTTGTTTCAGTGACTGCAATAATTCTATGTTTTTCTATTATACAAAGAAAGCAGAGAAGATTGTATGCACTGGAAACATCTCATGTGGTTTTGTGTGTTAGAACTATCTGGGGGAAGTGGATGAAGTAGATTTGGTGGAGGATTCTAGGTTTTGTATACTGAAACCAGATGAAGTTGCTGCAATAACAAACTTCCAGTGGTTTCTCAGACTGATGTGAATGAAACAGAATTTTACTTTTAGATGGTCACAATCAGACTGAGGAAGTACTTGATGTACAAAACCAGGTTTTATTAGTTTGCCTTTTACAGAGGTAGCCTAGGAAATGGATGCATTTTTTAAGAGTAAGAAGTAAGATGGGATTTTATTTAAGGTCAAAGTTAGTTGTAATTGCAAAAATAAGTTGTTTAAGTTTTCATAAGCTTGTTAGTTACTAGCTTTGGGAAAGCATATGTAGGAGTTTGTGTCATACAAGATTATATGGTAACTTGAGTTTCTCTGGCAGTTGGTATTGTTCAGCACAAACTCTGAGCTATTTATAGTCTCAATGTTTCTTTTAAGGTATTTCATAGACTCACATATGTGAGTCTATGAAACTCAGTGTTCTTCAGTGGAATCGATTAGTTAATTTTTTATTATACACACACCCCCCACTATTTGAGAAGCCAACTTCTTCAACTAATCTTGTTAAGTTTTTTGTGGAACTTACGTTGAAACAGTATATTCAGTGTGCGAGTGCTGTAAAGAACCAGGACTCGTTTTGGGAGATCCAGTTTTGTTGGCAAAGGATTTCAGATCAGTTATTTCTAGAAGAATAATAACAGAAAATAGGGCTTATTTGACCTACTGAAACTGACAAACCATACTTTAAATCATATAACAGAGTGCTAATCTGCTATTTAGTACTACTTCGGTTTAACGTATTTGTGACAGAGGTAGTTTTTAAATTTGTTTCTTTAGAAAATTCTATGATATATATTACACATTTTTTTAAAAAAATGGTTTTTGCTCGTTTTCTTTTCTCTTAACACTTAATTCTTGAGAGCATTACCTGAAGCCTGGAACTTTTCCAAGTGGAATTTAGTAGCTTGATTTTCATCATTGTGCATAAATCTGAAAAAGCTTCTAATCTATTGCATTATAATGTGGAATTCTTTATATAGTGACTGGTTTTTAATAATCTTTTACCGTGTGGAGATGTACTTAGCCTCTAGACTATTTTTTCCCTACATTATTTGAGAATGCTTCACAGATTTTAATAGATATTCAGCCTATTTTTGTATTGGAGGGTGAAGCAGCTTTAATCTGGATATACTGGGGGTTGAGGGGTTTTATTGTGTCTGGTTTTATTGCTGGGGAAGAAGGAGAGGTTATTTTTTAATAATGTCATTGCTAACAGCCAGATTGTTTAATCAGATCAGTCATAGTGCTCTGTGGACAAACCCATATATTGCTTTGGGCAGGATGTTAAAGAACTTTATTTGAATGCAGTAAAATAGTGAACCCTTATAAGGAGTAGAATTCTATGTTTTTCTGCTCTTGCAACTTTCCTAGTGAAGTCGAATGCAATGAAAAAAATTATGGAAATTGTTTGTAGAAGATTTAAGTGTAAACACCAGAATTCTTTTGAAAGTTTGGCATCTGCAGCATGAGAAATACTACCCACACAACTTAAATGAACTTGCATTATTTTTTTTTAGGTAACAAAGTAGCCTTTAGATTAAGTAACATTTTAGAATTGTTTGATGTACATAATCATTTTAGGCTTAACAGGGCATTTTTGTTACATGAGAATCCTTAATTTTGCTGGAGATTAACAGTGTTTTTTCCTGTTTTATTTTACCTGGTTACGATAAATAGGATTTATTTATATTCTAGTGTTATTGAGTATTGGTTTTTTTGTTACAGAGTACAATACATGTAAATGACAGAGTTGTTCCTCAGCCACCTCTTCAGAAGCTGTCTGCAGAGAAGTTGACAAGAGAAGGAGCTTTTCTGATGGATTGTGGTTCAGTAAGTTACTGTTTTTAAACATTCTTCTTTTAAAACAAAAACAGACAAAAAAACCCCAAAACAAAATGCATGCTGAATTATTACAAGTGGTCAACTCTCAACAATAACAGTGTAGTGAATCAGGTCACCTGGCAGTAATCTGTGTTCCAGTGAAAGGCTTTCATATTTTGATCAGAGCAGTATCTTTGAGGTTGCATATTAAGGCTTCAGAGGTTAATTTTTTTTTAAGGCTAGATTGATCAGAATATACCAAGAGTTCACATCAAGTTTGTTTGTGTTGTTTTCTGGAAATAATGGATTTCCATTTTCCAAAATTTCTCTTAATGGTTATTAAATTATATGTACTACAGTCCCTCTAACAAAGCACTTCTCATTGATGCAGGAACCTTCTCAATTACACACGAATATAGAATCATAGAATGGTTTGGGTTGGAAGGGACCTTAAAGATCATCTAGGTCCAACCCCCCTGCTGCAGGCAGGGACACCCTTCACTAGACCACGTTGCCCAAAGCCCCATCCAACCTGGCCTTGAACACTTCCAGGGATGGGGCATCCACAACCTCTCTGGGCAACCTGTTCCAGTGCTTCACCACCCTCACAGTAAAGAATTTCTTTCTAACATCTAATCTAAATCGACCCTCCTTCAGCTTAAACCCATTACCCCTTGTCCTGTCACTACACTCCCTGATAAACAGTCCCTCACCATCTTTCCTGTAGGCCCCCTTCAGGTACTGGTAAGCAGCAATTAGATCTCCCCGGAACCTTCTCTTCTCCAGGCTGAACAACCCCAACTCTCTCAGCCTGTTCTCATAGGAGAGGTGCTCCAGCCCTCTGATCAGCTTCATGGCCCTCCTCTGGAATCTCCAACAGCTCCATGTCTCTCCTGTACTGGGGCCCCCAGAGCTGGACGCAGTACTCCAGGTGGGGTCTCACCAGAGCGGAGTAGAGGGGCGGGATCACCTCCCTCGACCTGCTGGTCATGCCTCTTTTGATGCAGCCCAGGACACGGTTGGCTTTCTGGGCTGCAAGCGCACACTGCCGTCTCATGTTGAGCTTCTCATCCATCAGTACCTCCAAGTCCTTCTCCTCGGGGCCGCTTTCAATCCATTCCTCGCCCAGCCTATAGTCGTGCTTGGGATTGCGTGGACCCACGTGCAGGACCTTGCACTTGGCCTTGTTGAACTTCATGCGTTTCGCACGGGCCCACCTCTCCAGCCTGTCAGGGTCCCTCTGGATGGCATCCCTTCCCTCCAGCGTGTCAACCACACCACACAGCTTGGTGTCGTCCGCAAACTTGCTGAGGGTGCACTCGATCCCACTGTCCATGTCGCCGACAAAGATGTTGAACAGTGCCGGTCCCAGTACCAACCCCTGAGGAAGGCCACTCATCACCGTTCTCCACTTGGACATTGAACCGTTGACCACAACTCTTTGAGTGCAACCATCCAGCCAATTCCTTACCCACCACGTGGTCCATCCATCGAATCCATGTCTCTCCAGTTTAGAGACAAGGATGTCATGCGGGACAGAGTCAAATGGCTTGCACGAGTCCAGGTAGATGACATCAGTTGCCCTTCCCTTATCCACCAACGCTGTAACCCCATCATAGAAGGCCACCAAGTTTGTCAGGCATGATTTGCCCCTAGTGAAGCTGTGTTGGCTGTCACCAGTCACCTCCTTATCTTCCATGTGCCTGAGCATAGTCTCCAGGAGGGCCTGCTCCATAATCTTGCCAGGCACGGAGATGAGACTGACTGGCCTGTAGTCCCCTGGGTCTTCCTTTTTACCCTTCTTAAAAATGGGGCTTATGTTCCCCCTCTTCCAGTCGGCGGGAACTTCGCCGCCTGCCAGGACTTCTCAAATACAATGGCAAGTGGCCTGGCCACTTCATCCACCAGTTCCCTCAAGACCCGTGGATGCAACTCATCAGGTCCCATGGACTTGTGCACCTTCAGGTTCCTTAGATATTCTCGAACCTGAGCTTCTCCTGCAGTGGGCAGTTCTGCATTCTCCCAGTCCCTGCCTTCTGTGACCTGGGCAGTGTGGATCAAGCATTTGCCAGTGAAGACTGAGGCAAAGAAGTCATTGAGCACCTCAGCCTTCTCCATATCCTGGGTAACCAGGTCACCGGTTTCATTCTGGAGGGGACCCACATTTTCCCTCGTCCTCCCTTTATCACTAACATACCTATAGAAGTTTTTCTTGTTGTCCTTGACATCCCTGGCCAGACTAATTTCTGTCAGGGCTTTGGCATTCCTAACCTGATCCCTGGCTGCTCAGACAATTTCTCTGTATTCCTCCCAGGCTACCTGCCCTTGCTTCCACCCTTTATAGGCTTCCTTTTTTTGTTTGACTTTGCCCAGGAGCTCCTTGTTCATCCATGGGGGCCTCTTGGTGTTTTTGCTTGACTTCCTCTTTGTTGGGATGCATCGCTCCTGAGCTTGGAGGAGGTGACCCTTGAAGATTAGCCAGCTGTCTTGAGCCCCTCTTCCTTCCAGGGCTTTGTCCCATGGTATTCTACCAAGCAGATCTCTGAAGAGGCCAAAGTCTGCTCTCCTGAAGCCCAGGGTAGTGAGCTTGCTGTGTGCCCTTCTCACTGCCCTGAGGATCCTGAATTCCACCATTTCGTGGTCACTGCAGCCAAGGCTGCCCTTGAGCTTGACATCCCCTACCAGGCCCTCCTTATTGGTGAGAATAAGGTCCAGCATGGCACCTGTCCTCATGGGCTCCTCTGTCACTTGGAGGAGAAAGTTGTCATTGACACATTCCAGGAACTTCCTGGATTACTTACACTCAGCTGTGTTGTCCCTCCAACAGATATCAGGGTGGTTGAAGTCCCCCATAAGGACCAGGGCTTGTGAGCATGAGGCTGCTCCTATCTGCCTATGGAGGGCTTCATCTGCTCGGTCCCCCTGGTCAGGTGGCCTGTAGCAGACCCCTGCTATGATGTCCCCCTGCCCCAGCGCTCCCTTTAATCCTGACCCACAGGCTCTCAGTCAGCTCCTCATCCATCCCCAGGTGGAGCTCCATGCACTCCAGCTGGTCATTGACATAGAGGGTTATAAGTGGTTTTATGATTTGTGGCTTGTGTGACGTAAGAGTTGCAAGAGTGAGGGAATTGTGGGGAGTGAACAAAATCTGTAGGTACAGCTTAAGGTATTCGTAGAGATGACACTGAAACACAATGGGATAAAGCATTATGCTACTCAAATAGTGTGATAAAACGTTATGCGGTTCTCATGGCATTCTGGAAAGTGCTTTAAACCTTTTATGAGTTGAGGGGCTGAGTCTGAATGTCAAACTAGGTTCTGTCTCCAGATGTTTGACATAATTACTATATTGTGTTTTAATAATTGATGCTTTACTATGACTTGTTTAGATTGGAAAATCAGTGTGCAGTAACTGACACCACTGTGTGACTTTATAAAATTTTGGTGTTTCATTTTAGGAGGTAACATGGGAAGCTAGTGCATTAACAATATACAATATACATGGGTCCTGTGTCCTCATTCTTTCAATATTTGCATTCTATCTATTTTTTTACTTTTAATGATATTATTCCAAATTCTACCAATGTATTAACAAGTAAATCTACAAATAATGAATATAGAGATGTATGTATGAATTGCAACTGGAGCCCTCAAGTGATTCATTTGCATGAAAGGTATTATTCTGGTACTATTCTAATTGTGTCACCACTTGTCTCTCTAAAATGTATACAAGGCCTTTACTAATTCTGACATCTTACAGATTTTTTACATTTGGATTGGAAAAAACTGTGATAACAACTTCATAAAAGATGTCCTTGGATACCCAAACTATGCGTCAGTACCACAGAAAATGGTAGGCGTTTTAATGAGCTGAGCTGTATACTGCTTGCATTTGGAATCTATATTTAATCTGGGATTTTTCCTACATTTTCAGTTTTTAATTATGTAACCATGAAGTAGGGTTTTTTTTAATTAGGTACCTTCTAACATCTTGCCAACTTCATAGGAGACAGAAGTTGTCAAATGCTTTCAAGGAAAGAACAAAAACGTATAAATTTTGGCATTCATGGACTGCCAAAAATTTGTTCTGTGACATTAGTGCTTTTATTATTTCTATGGAAATACATATGGGCTCACAAGAATAGGATGGAATTTCATAGAATGAATACAAAGCTTATTTATTCAGACATGTTAATTGTTAAGATTAGGGTTATTTTATTGATATCATGGTTTTCAGAAGCCTTGTGTTTTCCAAACCTGATGATAGATACCAAGTCTATGGTATGAGGTGATAGGCATGTAAGTAAGTTAAATTTCGCTCGGCTTCCAAGCCTGGAGTCAGTGAATAAAAGAAACACTTTTAGCTATTAGAACATCAAAGACCCTTGGACGTGTGTTTTGGTGGAGGGGTTTTTGTTATAACCTGTACCTATAGTCTTGTGTGTGAAACAGAGCAGCAATTAAAGAGAAGACCCCTCTTCTGTGGGTAGTGATTCCAAAATGTCAACAAGTGGCGGGTAAGGATGGACCCTTTTAAGACACTCTAGAAAAGTTCAAAATCAAATGGTTATATTCAGATAGTACCAAAAATGTGTCAGTCATTGCAGAAACACATACGAAGATATTTCCTGCTTCTAAAGCTTGTGTAGCATGAAGGGGAAAAGGAAGTGACAAGTGCTAATTCTAAGAACAGGTTAAGAGTGGTGAGCTTTAAGGCTACTGTAAAATTGGACTGCTTGTTCAGGGTGTTGCATTTTGCTTGTATTAGAAATTTAAAACTGTCCCCTCCGATCTGCTGGTGGTAAGTATTAGTTGACAGAGTTTTCAGGAAGAATTTGGATAAAGGAAGGATGATAACTTTTTCAGTGGTTATATAACATTTATTATAATGAAAATGAGTTGAAAAAACTAATATAAACAAAAGTTGTTATCTTTGCTTTTAAATTATGTCCTCAGTTCATTTACTACAAAGGTAGCAATGGAACTACTTTTAAATCTGTAATCAATTCTTCTATGTCATTTTAATTGTCATAAAAGGTTACATTAACCTAAGAGTTGGTATACTTAGCTTGATGAATGGCTCAGATTTTTAGAATTCTTTTTTTTCAGCTCATTCCTGAACTAAATAGTCCAGTATAATCTTTGCGTTGAAATTTGCTTACAATTTAGATTTCACTTCTTCATGTTTTGTTGAACTCTTCAGTGATGCAAAATGCAATGTGTAGGAACTTGATTGACAGGGGAAGATAAGGCAAGAAAACTGTGAAAGCAGCATTTTGAAAAGATGACTTTATAAATAAGCTTGCTTTCTAAAAATCTTTTGCACTTAACAGGCAGTTTAAGTTAAAGATATACTGCTTCCTACAGAACAGAATTACTGAATTTTTGTACTTTAAGCTGAAGGAAAAATGTGTATATGTAATCCATGGTCAGTAATTTCTTAATAGAAGTTGTGGCTTGGGTCATGTTACAACTATCAGGATCTATTTTTTTTTTAGAATAGTTTTGATAATAAAAGATGATGACTTCTTTCAATTACCTTCAACCAGACACAGCTTCCTGAAGTAGATGCACTGTCTTCAGAAAGGACACGATCTTTTATATCTTGGCTTAGAGACAGTAGACCTTTAAGTCCAGTTCTTCAAGTAATAAAGTAAGTATTTCTGTAGATACTGAATAATTATTGGCAACTTGTATTTACAATTTCTAATTGACACTGATGAAAAGTGTGAATATCTGGCCTGTAAGAAACTGAGTAGCATCTTCTTTCCCATTGATATAGTACTAGTATATCTAAAATCCCTCAGCAACAGAGGTCATCTAGTGCAAATTCAGTTACTAATAGTTTTATTGGTAGGAATTAGTTGCATATTTTTATATTGTTAAGAATATACTAAAGCATTGGATATCCTTATGATCAGTGGGGTTAACCAGGTTAACTTCTGGTATAGCTTTTATAATTTCGATACATACATATATAAAAAAAATTCAAGTAAGGTTAATAATCTGTAGATGGTTTAATAATTATATATATTTATTACTAAGCTCTATAGAACAGCAGCTGATTTATGACATATGAGGCAAGTTCTGAAGCCTTTTCAAGCCATGGCCTGCTGAAAGAAGTTTAAATTCTATAAAATGTTTATACCTGAGTTTATGTTTGTCTTCTCTAGAGTACTCAGTTTACTGAGCCTGATGAGAGATCCCATTTTAGGGAGTATGATGACTTTCTTACTCAGATAAATAATATTTAAACATAGGACTGAAGCTCTTCAATGGTTGGCGTTGTGGCTGCTGCTTGAATTACAAGTAGTGCTGAGAGACTGGAGTAAATAGCAAGAACTTTACTGCACACTGTACTATACCAGTAGAGGACTGTGTTCCAGCAAATATTTGCTGTGTCCCAGCAAATTTTTATTGGGGCAATAATTTTGGATACTAGGTCTTTGACATGTTTACCTTCTCTGTTCTGTTGCTAAATAAGAAAAACTGGGGAGGGGATTGAGATTACATGTAACCAGAGATGTAGATTTTCCAGGTTTTTTTAATCTTTATCAGGATTTAATTTAACCCTCTTGAATTTATTGCCACCGCATATTTGTTAACTTCTAAAACAAAATCTTTGTTTTCATTTTTGTGTTTCTACAAAATATTTTAAATGCTATTTCACTCACTTTTCTACTATTTTATACTTCTTAAAAAGATGCTGCTATTTAATGGTGTATTAGAAACTTCAGGGGTTTTATTCTAAACTTTGGATTATTTGCAATTGTAGTATCTATGGACTGAATCTAGACTCCAAAGGACAATAAGCAATTCATTACAACTTATGTTTCTACTTGAATTTACAGTGGATTTTTTGCTCAATGTTTGGACTAAAATGCCTTCCTCTCTCCTTTCAGAGATGAGAACCCTGCCAAAACAGATTTTTTTCAGCATTTAATTGAGGATCGGACAGAAGCAGCTTTCTCATATTATGAATTCTTACTTAATATACAACAGCAGATTTGTAAGTGAACAAGGAATAAATAGAAGAAAAATCCTGACTTCAGGTGGAAGCATGGGCCGAGAGAAGCATATGGGAAGTTACAAAAGTGGATGCTTGTTCTTCACAATATACAGTGACCAGCACTGTTTTGGAAGCTTTACAGTTAATGAAGTATACATTTCCAAAAGAATTTTGCAGATTTACTTCAGTCTAAAAGTGCTAGGAATGATGAAGCTGTTTCACTAGTAAACTTTAAATTGATTTATACGTGTTTCCAGTTGTGCAGCGGTATGGTGCTCTGTTTATTGCAAGCTGGTGAATTTATGTAGCTATGTGGGATGATATTTCTTAACAAAATGTACAATTAGGTAAAGCCTTTTTTCTTACATTTATTATAGTAGCCCTTCCAGATCCAAATTCTTAACAGAGATGTCAAAGGGCAGTGCTGTATGTTGGTTGTTTATATGAATTTCTTTTTAAAAGGAATGATTGCTAAAGACTTCAGCAAATTCCCTGTGAAAGTTGTAGAGTTTCAGTAAAGTACATCAACTGTAGAAATAAGATATATAATGTACATAAGTATTACATTTGTAAAGAAAATGTAAAAAATGTAACTAAAAAAAAAGACTTAGCTCAGTGTGCAGAATTGTTGAGTGCTCAATGATGAATTGTTTTGTCCCAGGCTAGACAATGAAGTTGACTATTAAAACATGCTAAAAAATGTATCCATGTAGAAAGAACACAGCTGCTTCTTCTGTTAATTTTAGGTGAATTTATTTATGATTGGGTTACTAATTAAAAATATTTTGCTTTATCATGTGTTTTTATATTGATGCAAGTATAATCCTTTTGCAACTAAACTCTTACTGAACTGAATATTGGTGAGAACATGTTTACCACCTTATTTCACAGACTTCTGGAAGGGAGGGGAAAATAATGCATAATCTGAAATGAGCTATTGATATAAAGTTCCTAAAACTCTTCCTATGTATTATCCTAAAGAAGGTATATCTGTTAACCTTGGTTTACATTTTGTAAACTACTGTAGTCTTGGTCCAGGTTTCTGTAACTTGTGTTGTCTGCCATTTAGAGTAAGCATGGGTAATCACTCACTCTCACTTGATGATTTGATTTCTGCTGTGGAAAAAAAAAAAGGATGAGGAGAGGTAAAAATTAATTACCTTGTATCAGTGAAAGTAAAGGCTTTAAAATGTCCAACTTCAAAATGTGATCACACTGTTGCATCTTTCTCAAACCTTGTCCTTGTTAGTGTTTTCGTAACTCAGTGGTTTGGGCTTTTTTGTAGACTTATCCCGGATTTTTAAATTTAGTTGTTAAGTTGGGATGGTTTTGGGTGGTTGGTTGTTTTTGGTTTTTTTTTTTTTAGAGGCATATTAGAAATAATCCATAGAGCACAACCACTCATACTTATTATTTTGAACTTTGGTTTAATGAAATGTGACTACAATGAAATAGTTAAGTACAAAAAAGTAAATGATGATTAGTATGATTACATTTTATTTTAAAGAAGCCTTGAAAATGCTAATGTTGCATTTTAACTGCCATAGCCCCTGAATCAAATAGTCAAGGAAAAAAGTACTAGTTATGGTTTGCAAATGCTTTAAAAGCTGCACTAATGAATTTCTGCAAGTGGTGTTATTCTGCATGTTAGCACAAACTCATTGTTTGGAGAAGACACCTTATAAGTTAAATTTGTGTGTTGTCCTTAACTAAATGTGTTCAAGTTACCCAAAGATTACTTAAGAGAAACTTTCCATCTAGTAAATCGATTTATCATGTAATAAATGTCTGAGGCGATGCTGAATGTTGTCCCTAAATCAGACCTCCAGGATTTCAGTACTTGTTTGTAGATTAATTTGCATTGGGTGAAAGCGAAGTGAAGACGCTGAACAGTGGTGCATCTTAAAAATAATTTGTAATTGTAAAGACGAGAAAGGCATGTTACAATTTTTAAAATGCCCCATGACAGATGCTTCTGACTTGTGAGCTTGGTATTGAATATCTGGGAACATACTATGCCATGATTAATTGCAACGTATTCTGTATAAACCATTACTTAAAGCTTTATTCTTCTATGGGTTTTGTATATAAAAATTATGAAAAGTACATCTTGAGAGCTATTTGTTCAGTAAAATTATTACACAGCCCAGAGAATCTAGTTATTTTTTACTAATTACAGAGCACATCTCCATTCTGACTGATCATTAGTTTAAATCGTAAGACAACAATCTCATAGAAGTATCTTGAATTTGAAACATCTTAGGTTTTAGTGTTTTGAACTATAGAGTATCTGTAAGTATGGCAAAAGTATCTAAAAGACAGTTTTACTTATGACTGGATCACACCACTGTACCAGAAGATGCATGCCAAAAGATGAGCCCTTACCAAGGGATGCGCTGTGAAGCTCAACAAGCTTTTTGCCTGAGAAATATTTTGGAGGAGAGATAAGGGACTTATTTAAAGTGCTGAATTGTCCAAAGAGGATGCCTAGTCATTTTAGGGACTGAATTCTTCCCAAAATGCCTTCAACACTGCATAATATAAATCATGCCTATTTCATGAGAAATTCAAGATTTGCTGGGGAAAATATTTCCCAGTCCCAGCTAAGTAAGTCTTTGGGGAATCAGTTCAAATGCATTTTAAATACTGACAGTGGGCATCCCTTTCCACATCTTAGTTCTAAAAGCAACATCTTGTATCTCTTCTGCCAAGTAGTATGGAAGTTCCTGTTGGAAAAATTACAGTCCAGGAAGCTCTTACAATGGTAGGACACATGATGCAGCTCCCAGAGAATTCTCACTAAGCTTGATTCTGTATTATGTTCTTGAGCTCATTAAGAATAAGCCTATTCATTAATCTTGATGTAGAGCTTCATGGCAATGGAGGAAAGATGCCTGGGTGTGGGTGATTTTGTTTGATTTTCTGTACATTTTGTCAGATACTGAAAAGACGGTTTTGCCATTATTGTTGTTTTTAAAAAGCCACAATCAGTTGTTAGTGATCCTGAGAATCAAGGGCTCTCCAATAATTTTAAATGTGGAGTCTTAATTTTTTTCAGGCCAAATACATTTTAAGAATTTTATGCAAAATTTTCAAGGTATGGGCCAGAAGTGAGTTTATGAGGGAATGATTACAACCTTAGTTGCTGATTTCTGTAGTTAGTAGTATTAACTCATGGAGAAGAGTCCTGAAAGATCTCATTTTTATTTCAGTTTTAAAGTATATTTTGTTTCAGTGCTGTATTCTGATGGTGGGCAGGATGTAACCCCACAAAAGCTTAGCAGCCAGTTTCAGCAATAGCAAGTTTGGAGGTCTGAGGGTCTAACTGGTGATGAATTTATGGAATACCCCAAATACATGTCAGTTACTATGTCAAAAATTACTTTAGTGACTTTTTGTTTAAAAGCAGTTTGTCAGATTTTAATAATATTAAATCTGTTATGTAATTCTTTCTGGTAGTTTCCTCTGTTCTAAAAAAGGGTGGAGGGGTGTCTACATACACTGTTGCTTCTCAGTTTTTTCATAAATGATGTAGAATATAATTCTTTCAGAATCACAAAGGTGAAGTTCTAACTAGAAGACTGTAATAGGAATGCCTGTTGGACCCACGTAATTCTGAGACTTAGCGTAACAGGGGGTTTTGGTACAGTTGTGTTGGGAACTGTAAAGGTGAGCTGACTTACTGATGTATCTTTCTTTACCTGTCAGTTCCTAGAATTAAAAATTCTAGCAAATTAAATTAAAAATGCAGCCTTGCATGCCTTTACTTAAACTGACGTGACGTTATGTTCAGATGCAGGAATGTGCAAAGGGTGGTTACAACTATTGCGAATAACTGGGATTTGAAGTCTCTCTTGAGAACACTTTGGTTTGCCTTTTTGTGAAAAATCCAAAGGCATCCTGATGGTTTGAGCATAGCAAGAGAATTCTCACACGATTAGTGCCATGTAAAAGCGATTATTACGAGAGCAATGAAAAACCAAATAACCACACTATAGGTGCTTCGTCAATTTGTGCTTCAATCCTGAATTCTTACTGATTTCCACTTGCAGGGCCTTTGTCTTTTCCTTTACAATTTTGATAACTAGAAAATGTCGAATACTTCACAGAATTTCTTACTTTCCTCTGAAAGTCCTTAGCAAAAGTGATGAGGCTGCCTAATTCAGAATACCAATCATGCACACTTTTACAGAAGATAAATAGAGATGACAGAACTCCTGGAAATATTTCAGAACCTGTTTTAGAAAAAAAAAGGAGAATGAAGTTTTTAATCTTGTTTTTCTTACACCTGTCCACCTTTATGAATTGCTGGTTGGTATTTTCTTAAAGCCACCACACTAGAGGCATCAGCAAATACCGATCTCCAATTACACCCTTAATCATGTTACCATTAAAAGAAAAATGACAGTTTTAAAAAAGGTCAAGAGTGTTGGAAGGAAGTACTGTTTGGCTAGCAAGTAATATAATATTTCTTTCCTTCTGTTTATCAACACAAGTAGAAAGTCTCTGCTTGTGAGACACTGAGGCTTTGTGGGATTCTTGAGTGAAGCGTTTACTGGCATAAGAATCTTCAGCCATGAGGAAGAGTTGGTGATAATTAACCCTCTTGGTAATCTGATAGCCATAGGAAATGTTATTCTCATAAACTGTTTGGAAAAAGTGTTTAAAAAATTAACAGAAGATTTTATTTTAATGTTAGTAAATAATTAAGGAAAATACTGTCTTTTGTTAATAACTGCTGTAGATAGGATGCTTCAAACAAATTCTACAGGCTGTAAATCCCAGCTTTTCTGAATACAAAATGTTACTAAAAATTCCCTGATGCTTCCCTAATGATAAAGCCAAGAAAAGTAAAAAAACCCCAAAATGTGTAGCAATCATCTGTAGCTAAGGAATTTTTTCTGCTTTTCTTTGGTGGCTGAATACGCTGCCTTCGTTGTCTGGGGTGGAGCTTAGGGAAAGCCAGGAGTAAGAGTAGAACTGGAACCACTGGTGTGTGTGCTGGGTGTCTTCAGCCAGCTTGCTGAGAACGTGCCTAGCTTCTGAAAGACTGGTGCTTTGGCTGTCTATCCAGATGTTGGAGTTTAGCAATTTCTTGTGATGTGACTGTTTCTAAGTGCCTTCTATTTTTGTTCAAAGTAAAAGGCAATTTGAGTTTCCAAGCTCTCCCCTTTCCCCCATCCAATTTCCAGAAGTACTTTGTTTACACAAAAGCATAATTTATTCTTGGGAACCAAGCACGAAATCTTTCAGCCTTCCAAACACGTATTTGGAAAATTTAAGAGTGGCAAGTGCCTCTGCACCCGTGACTGTGGCACCTCTAGCAGTGCGGATGGGGTGCGTTGGTTCTGCAGGAGGATCGCAGCCGTTGAGAAAAGCAGCGCACGAGGGGTCTGTCAGCTGCTCCATCGCTGCCAAACCGCAGCTAGATCGTCGAGCGGCAGTGCCATCCACCTGCTCCCGCATCCTGCCTCCTTTGAGAGTGACTGCTGTCCGATGGTCTGGGGTGAAACGCGAGAAATCCCTAGCGCGCAGGTTGTCCTACCCTGACTTGCATCTCTGCCTGATGTATTTAGGGATCAACTTGACATGTGAAACCCTGTTGGTGTTTTTGCTAATCTGAATAACTGAGTATTGTTGACCTTAGAATGAATAATTTCTTCTAATGAAAAGCTTTGCAATCTAATCACCTGTGAAGAAAAGTATAACTTTTTTCTTATTTCTGAGAGTTGCTGAACATCGTTGCTTCCTGTGCTGGGGAGAAAAGGAAATACCAAACTGCTTTGTACCCTTCTTTCTTTGATACACTGTTACCATGTCCTCTCCTTAATTTGCTTTCTAAGGCTTTCAGTTTCTTGGTGTGTTTAAATTTTTAACAGTGTTCCATCTGTTCTCGCACCACCTGCCAGGACTATACTTGAGATAGAGTGCCTGGTACTATGCAAGGTATCGCAAATGGTGTTGCATGAACCGATTTACATAAAGGTGGGATATCACCACCCTTTTCTACTCTTTTTCATCCTAATTTCTTGTTACAGTGAACTTTGTTAACAGTAATACCTGGTTCTTTAAATAAGTGTGGTACAAAAATTAAGTTCTGTTACGGCTTCCTGGAGAAGTTTAAAAAGCAAAAAGGCAAAACAAACCTGTGAACTACCTTCCCTCCTCAATGGCAGTTTTGTAAGGTAGCAGGAAGACTCAGCTCCTTACTTCAGAGTTTAGGACTCGCCTTCTAAAATAACTAGAAGCAACCAAAGTCTTACAGAAACTGTGCACATTATGGAAAAGATCTAGGCAGGACTGCAGGGTTTACTGAAGCAAGAGTTAGGACCTCTAGAAATGTCCTTCAGCTTTAACTTGTGAATTTTACGTCAATCAAATGTAAAATGGCTTAGAAGCCAGCCTTTTCTCCAACAAATTGTCATGCCCCTCGCAGTCTTTCTTCCTTAACCTAAAACAATAACAGAGTGGACAACATATCACCTCAAAGGGAGGGAGAACTACTACCCAGACCAAGAATATTACCACAAACCAGTGGCAGTATATTTTCTTGGGAAATGAGTGGGGTTGGAATGGATGCTCAGGGCCCTAAATATTTCCATAAAATGGGATGTCAGAATTTTTAGAATGAAGAAGATTGTGACTCAGAGTTCGGGCTCAGCTCTGGTGTTCGTTTGTAATGACTGATGTGAAATGATGTAACAAAACCAAACAGAACCTGCGTATCTAGGCGTGCATGGCTTCCTGTGGCATAACGGGTGTTTATGCTTGTTTGAGGAGTCCTTTGTTATTGCTGTTGGCAGTTTTTGGACTGTAAGGTATTTCTTTATTTATTTCAGTTCCACTCTTTCACCTTGATTCCACGGTCTCTTCCGCATATTTGGGTGAATAGTGTGCCGAGGTGTGCGTAGCTGTTACTGACTCTCAGTTACCAGCACTGAGTACTTGGGCAGAGGTTTCGCTGAGGACCCCTGACCGCAAGGATTGCGCTGTGCTCTGCTCTGAGCACTCATTGCTTCCTGTCCCACAATGATGACATTCAATTTATATGTTCTCACGTTTTAAGCCATGAGTCACTCAAAGGTGTAGTGTAGGTCATAAATACTGCCTGAGTGAGGAAAACCATGTACATAAACACAGGGTTTCTAACCTCTCTGATGCTGCAGGTGCCGAGCTCAAGACTCGAGCTCTATCGCTGTGGCAAACTGGGGCAAAAGGAACCAGAGCCTGAAACCGGCCGAAGCTCTGCCCGATGCGGGTGGTGTATCAAGGCAAGAGGGAACAGCTGAACTTTTCCATCGTGCTACTGCTCTCTGATGACAGATTGTCCGGCCTTCAGCAGGAGCTGGGCCTGGAATGGCTCCAGAATGAGGAAACCCTAAACGGGAGATCTCCGCCCTTATTTTTCGGGTGCATTGGTTGTGTATTTCTCCCTGGAGCTGTGGCCGATTTCCCTGTGCAATGGTGCCAAAAGGGGAATCTCTTTCCTGTCCCCACGTGCTCCCGCCACCTCCTTTGTGTCAGTGGCAACAGTTGGGTGACTACTTGTCCTGAGACAGGGGCATTCACAACCGGGCAGCCAAGTAAGCTCTCAGCACAGATTCAAAGAATGCCTACGGCATTCATGCCACCCTATACAAGCCATTCCTATCGGTTTCAGCTGGCTGTTCCTGCAAGGTCTTGACTGCTCAGCACCTTGAGGGACAGGGAATATAAACTTAATTTTATCCACCAGAAAAGATGTTAGTGACAGGGACCTGGAAACGTGCAGGGCTCTTCTCTTTGGGGTTGTAAGGAAGGCTCATTGCTGAAGAGGTGCGCTGGTGTTGGGATCTGCTGCGCAACGGCCTAACGGGCTGCTAAAATTGTACTGGGAACATGAAATTAAAACCTGATATGCTCCTTCCACAACTAGAACAAACTTGACATTGAACCAGTGACTTTTAATATTAACGTACTCAAACAACAATTTGTGTTGTAGATGCTATTCTGGGCAAATTCCTAATGATCTGGCCTGTGTTATCACACTGGGATCAATTTAAATGTCAACTGCAGCCTTTCCCTCTTGGACAAGTTCTTTCTTAACCTGAACTTTTTTTGGGAGATGGGCTCTGGACCATATTCCATGTGCTGATTTCCTGCCTGGTGCAAGCCATCTTTGTGTGTGCAATCCTGACCTGAATAATAGCTTACTGCTTAGCTGTGATAGCTTTTTGAGATTTTTGTGCATATCAAGTGATCCTGTGTGTCAGTCCTGTGTTAAGTTCCTAAATGTGATAATTATTTTTGTAAAAATTTTTGCTTACTATGCATCTAAGATAAATTTACAAGCAAGAGAAAGCGTAGAGGAAAGTCGAAGCAAACAAGGAAACACAGTAAAAAGTCTCAGAAGAGGGAGGAAGAAAAGACAACTGTGGATGATGCAACCTCCCTATAATCACGAGTCAGGTCTCTGCTCTGCTGACTTCATGCTCCAGTGCAATTTAGACAGCCTGGCAACTCTGTAATAAGAGTGTAATTTACAATCCTCGCCTAGTCTAAGCACTTCATTCCTTGAGTAACAATTTATCTCTGTAATTGGAGTCCAGGTCTTTTCCCATGTGGCATTACACCTTCCAGCACTTTATTTAGAAAATCTTATGGGCATGATCCACAGCTCTATAGAAAATACAGAGCTTTTCTTTAGGTTCTGTGCGCTTCGGTGATAGGTCTGAACCGACTCTTCCTTTACAAAAGCAGAAGGATTGGTATATTAGTACTGGCAGAGCTAACATTTTGCAATGAGCTCTTCTTCTATATTTTGAAGAGAGTTTTTTGCTCTCTGTGCACTGGGAGGGATCATAGTTTTCCCTGCTGAAAAAGTTTGTCTTTACATTGAAGAGCCACAGTGCTGTTACTATTTCC
Source organism: Grus americana (assembly GCF_028858705.1). NCBI lineage: Eukaryota > Metazoa > Chordata > Aves > Gruiformes > Gruidae > Grus > Grus americana. The sequence continues at coordinate 57,781,785 of NC_072855.1, forward strand.
AGAAGGAGCGAGACAACTTTGTATGCTCCTCGCTTCACAAAAACATATGAGTTTGGGTTTCATCCTTGTGACTTCTGGGAAGATTCAGGCTGTTTGACTTGTAATGGCCTTACTTGGAATTCTGCAAGCAAGGCTTGAGATCTTAGCTTGTATTTGCTGCTGAAGAGGAGAGATTTTGCAGCAGCTTCTCATTAATAAATCTCTCAGTAGACACATTGATTTTGGAACACGTATCACGTAATTTTATTCCATTCCATTATATTTTCTGGTTTGAGCTGTAGTATGCAATAGTTAAACCTCTACCTGTTGGTTTTCAAGTAAGATACATTGGGAAGTTTTGTTCCAGGGGGATGCTGGAAGTGGGAGGAGGAAATCCTCCTTACTGCAGGAGGACAGCATAGAACTGCCTTGAGGGGAGAGCTTCAAGCTATCTGCCATGGGTTTGGTATGGTACAGATGGGGACTGTGAGTTTTGTCGTCAGGTTTTTCCTACTCTCTCTCTCTCTCTTACCCCCCAACTCTGGAAAGGTACCTGTGAACAAACAAGGAAGCATTAAAAGAACTGTGATGAAGCAAGCAAGACAGAGGATGAGGAAAAGGGCTCTGGTTTCCATGTAATCATAACTGCAGTAAGCATATTTGTTCCCTTGAGTGATGGCAACATCATCCTATAATTGGGATCCTGATTCATTTTGTCACCGGACTCCTATAGCTGGCTAATGAAGATGATTACCCTGTAGTTAGGCTGTGTGCCTTCCCCTTCTGAACGTATTTGGAATATGATGCACGGCACCTTTGGTTGCGTTCCTCCCTGTGGTGAGAGATCTCTGCTTTTGCAGTTTTGTGCCTCTGACAATTGAGTTGGTGGGACATGTCTGGAGTTGGGGTGCTCTCCTGGGGCTTGATATTTTGCCCAGGGAAAAAGTTCTTAATTCAGAAGATCATCTTTGTCCTTCTGTCCTACCTTAAAGTTTGTTTGGTTTTTTTACCTCAACAAAAATTTGAAACCAATGCCGTGAGATTTATGAGACAGACCCTTTGCCACTTGGGAGCAATGTGGCCAGGGTCCCTCTTATTCCCCCTTAGCTTTGCGCTTCCCTAGAACTCCATCTGGTTTTATTTTAGTAAATAGTTTCCTCTTTAAAAAATGTCCCTGAGAATATGACTTGAAACATTAAATCTTAATCCATTTTCTTACTGGAACTGAGGCCAGTCATGTATGTATAATACGACGACAAGACCCCTGATGCTGTGCATGCACAAATCACTCCCCTTGAAGTGCCATTTCCTATTGGCAGAGCACACAGATACCAGGAGAGATTAATTTGCATCTCAGAGAAGCAAGCTCATTCCAAGCTCGTTTCAAGTTAACGTAATCTAACTCCTTGTTACCAACTACATTATAAGCACAAGGCGGGGAAAAAAGGCAAAAGTTTGGAAACTAGCAAGTCATCCTAAAAGCTGTCCCCTTGAACAGCCTTCAGGTCCAGACCTTATTTTAGTGGTTGCACTCAAGAAATGTTGCTGTTCACTCTGTTTTATAGCTATTTTAATGGTGTCTGTGACCGTAGTGATGTTTCACAGGATGGTTTTATATTTACTGTATTCGATGGGTATGAACAGATAAACACAATGATAGTTTTATGTAGACTTTTCTGTCAAGTGTTAATTATGTATAATGTTAGTTTAGAAGTGAAGTACATTATAGGTACATTTTGAGGTACGACTTGGAAAAAACCCGAAGTTACAGTGAACAGTGAGTACTTACAGTGGAAATTGTAAGACACAAAACATGTTGCTTAATGAACAAAGCAGGAGTTGCCTCATAAGGCAATTTGAAAGGTGTGAAAGGTAAATGTAGGGTAGGTTTTTCAAACACTCAAAGAACTTTTAAAGCAGAGTACAGAAAGTGTAGCACTGTACAATGACCAAAACTAATCAAGACTTTACAACTACCAGAAAGGAGGTTGTAGCCAGGTGGGTGTTGGTCTCTTCTCCCAAGTAACAAGTGATAGGACAAGAGGAAATGGCCTCATGTTGTGCCAGGGGAGGTTTAGATTGGATATTAGGAAAAAATTCTGCTCCAAAAGGGTTGTCAATCATTGGAACAGGCTGCCCAGGGAAGTGGTTGAGTCACCATCCCTGGAGGTATTTAAAAGCTGCGTAGATGGGGTGCTTAGGGATGTGGTTTAGTGGTGGGGTTGACAGTGGTAGGTTAACAGCTGGACTTGATGATCTTAAGGGTCTTTTCCAAGCTAAACTTCTATGATTCTAAATGATCTCTTTTCTAGTCCTGATACTGATTTTTTCCTCCCTAAAGAAGATAATTTTGATAAAAACATTACTATGTGGTAGGAGTAAAAAAAAAAAAAAAAAGCTGGTTACCATGACCTGGTTACCTCTGCTTGATGACAACATAAATATTCCATCTTGAATTAATATACTTAACCCTTTAATCCTTTATTTCACCTTCAGCAACTTCATGGATATTAATATAATTTGCTTAATAATGTTACATGAGTCCAGAAATTAACTCTTACTTTAGCTAAAGGAAAATTACTTCAATAAAACTTGGGAATTTTTTCTATGATAAATATTAATTGGGATTGTATCACACCTTAATGCCTTTGGGAGTCAGTGCCTGTTAACAGTGCAACTTCTCTTCTTCTGCTGTCACCTGAATAGATTGCAGTGACCCTGCGATGGGAATGAGTGGCTCCATGAGCTCAGCTGCATAAGCTTTCCCTTCCAGCGCTCGGAGGATGGACACAAGTGGGGTCTTATTTAGTCCTCCAGAGCCATCAAGTCTGCAATCAGTTGTGGAGGTTTTCTGTGACGGTCTTTCAGATCTGGAACAGCCCAGTTTCTAAGATCCTTTTGTCATCATCAGGTGAAGTTGGTTTTGGTTAGTGCAGCGTTGCTTTGGAGGAACACCATAAAGGGCAGCGAAAGCTGAGGAATACGCCACTTTCCTCCGTTTCCCTGATGTATTGCCATGGGTCTGGTGTGCTTCAGTGGTTTGTACCGAACACAAAAACCTACATTTGTGAGCAAGGAGATGCTGTAGGATAAAGTGATACCAAACAAATGACCAACTAGAAAAGGGTGAAGCCTTGCTGATCGCTCTACTGCTGTAAGCTGAACTTTCTTGTAGAATAACAAACTCCGAGTGCTTTCCTTCTGTGCTTTGCCGTTCATTTCTGTGCTACCAGGATGTGTTTATTCCACTGAAACATGGCGGGTGGCAATAGTCCTGTTCCTCAAAAGCAGGCCCGTTGGAAAGTAACTATCCAATACCCAGCTACATAAAAGGCAGGTGTTCAGGTAAGACAGAAATTTATGCTTCCCTTAATCTCATTTATAAATACACTTACTGAAATCCGTTTTCAATTGCACGAAGAAGAAAGGTGCAGAAGACGGGGGACAGCACCTGTACGTGAAGGGCGGTGGGTTGCGCCCAGCCGAGGCACCGAGTGGACGGACACCCCCGCCCACCCACCCACCCGCGCATCCGCTGCTGCCCCCGCCCGCCCTGGGGATCGCCCCGCCAAGCGGGACGGAGGGAGCTGCCCGGCCCGGTCCGGCCCCTCCTCGGCGGCTGGCGGGAAGGACAAGAGGAATATCCACCCGGCCGCCGGAGGAGACGCCCTCCGCTCGGGCTCGCCCACGCCCGGCGTGGCAGCCAGCGCCGCCCGCCCCGAGCCGAGCGCGCCCGGAGGCGGCCCGGTCTCCGCTGCCGCCGGAGGAGATCCAGGACGATGCTAGCAGGGCTGGGGCGGGCGGTGCGGAGCGGCTGGGCGCCGGGCAAGCGGCAGCCCCCGGCGCTGCTGGGCGGCCGGGCAGCGCGGGGCAGTCGGGATGACTGCCTGCCGCCCTCGGCGCCTCAGGTAAGCCGGGCAGCGGGCGAGGTTCACCGCGGGACGGCGTCGGGGAGAGGCGGAACTCCCCCTCGCGGCTGCTGGCGCCTCGCCTGCCTTCCCCCCGGCGGCGAAGCTCCCCGGCCGCCCCCGGGGCCGCCCTGAGGCGCGGAGGGACAAAACTTGGGGGAAGTTCAGCGTCGGCGCGGCGTTGCCCCGGCTGGGCTGGAGCCGGAGGGGCTCCAGGGGCTCGCTGCGGGGCCCTCCCGGCCCGCTGCTGCCTCGCTTCCCTGCGGCCCGGGGAGGGAGGAGGTTGCGGGAGGGGCCCCCGGGGCGAGAGGCGCGGTGAGTCACGGCCGGGTGAGCCGCTGTAACGGCGGCGGTGTGGGCACAGCCGGGGTGGGCGGCGGGGGGGCCGGGGCCTCGCCAGGCCTCCGTCCTCGCGGCTTCGGGAGTTTTCAGGTGTTGCGTTGCTTTTCCCGCTCTGAGTTGGTTGGAGAGTAATAGGTGAATCACGGGCTGCTGTTGTAAAGTGCGAGAAATAAAATGGGAGCGCAAAAAAAGAAGTTTTCCTTATGTGCTCTCGTGGAACTGCCTCGTACGTATAAAAGTAACGAAGTCCATCTGCCTCTGAGCTCTTGGCTTTAAGAAGTCTCAGAGATCCTGTGAGTAGGAAGGATGATGGAAAACAAGAAGGCACAGTGACTTTAAAAAGTAAATATCTGCTGGGACGTAGGACAACGCGTTTGTAGAGTCCTGGACGACAGCCTGCTGGGAGAGGAGACAGTGTAATCCGTGATTATTGTTTTTTAAGAATAGAGATGATATATGTGCCTGCTGAGATGGAACACAGCAAAACCCGGTCCCTGCGTCCGGAGCCCGTCCACAGCAAGGGCGTCTCTGGGGCGGGTGGTGCCATCCAGAGAAGGAAGCGCAGGGCGCTCTGGGGCGCGTTACTGAGCGGCTTCCACAACTGGGGTCTCAAACCCCACCGTGGCAGTTGGAGCGGAGAAGTTGTGCAGAATGGACTCTGTACTTCTTGCTAAGAATTTTTTGTGCAAGCTATTCAACGACCTGGTATTAATTTGCCCCACTTCTGTTAATGTGAATGGCCCTTCATTGCTTTGTCACGTGCATATATGAGGACAATTAAGAAGGGAATTTAAGATAAATATTGACTTAGCCTCCTTAATCTTCTAAGGTTCAAACAGTGTGCTTAAAAACATCTTGCACCTCACTGAGAGCATTTACACTGTCATTCAGCACACAGTGATATTACATATTCAGTTTGTCACCTCTAACTTCTCCAGGGTACTGCTTTGCAGACAAGCTTCATGCTTTTCTAAGGCTCTAAAATGAGACCAAAGGCTGATAAAGCTTCAGGAAGAGACACCAAAAAGGAGAGGAGGAGGAGGAGGAGGAAAAGCTCTTGCTTTGCCAGCGCTGCCGTTTATAAGAAAGAGTAGGAAAAATGATCAGCCCTGTTACTTCGTGGGATGGAACACGACGGTGACGTGACTCAGGAATTAAAATCTTGCATCAAATAGGTGAAGGAAAATTCTAATTGGGAAAAGTGTTTAATGCAAAATTTTGTTTATTTCTTGAGTGGAAATTTTTGGAATAAATTAATATAAAATGCTTTTTATATATGCATTCCATAGTTCCAGTTTTTCTACAGAGTTTCTAGCATGCCAGATAACGGAACACGTTTACTGATTTCCCCCGTCTGTTTCCATCTTTGGATACCTTTCAATTTTTTGACTATGTGTCTGCAGAACAGTTCAGGCAGTTGAAATATTTGTTCTCGTAAATATTAAATGAATAGTCTGCAGCTGTAATTTCAAGCTAGTGAAAATAAAAAATGTCCCAATTGTTATTGCAGTTGCTTAGCTCTTGAGATTTCGATGTAATGCAGAACGTCAGACTGTGCACATCTTGTCCAGTGCAAACTGTTGTGGTTATTTGATTTTTTTTCAGCAGTATTTTTCAGTTTAGATTTTTATTTTTTTTTTCAATCGTTGCTGTTGTGTGTTGCTAGCTCTGCTGCTTGCCATTTGGGTGACCAAATATTTGCTCTGGAAGGAAAGGTTGGAGTGCTTGCGCGGGGCTGAGGAAAACAGGGCTTGGTAGCTTGTTGCCTTTGTGCTTGGGGTGGTCGGGTGCCATCGCAGGCCGTGTTGTCCGGCTTCTTTCGTGCTGTGTTTGGCGATGGGAGTTGGTTTGCCCAAATACGTTTTGGGGCATTGACTGTAGGTTTCCATTTGGAAAACCAGAGGTGATGCTTCAGTGGCCACGCAGGGTTGTAGTACGTGTTCTTAATCACGTACTGTGAGATACTCAAGTATTGACAAGCAGATGTGTAAGTAAGTATTTGTGTGCTGTGTTTTAGACTAATAAATACACTGCCGTGGGAGCAGACAAACTATTTTGCAATGGTTAATTTACTGTAATTTCCTGTAAAAGCAGGGATTGCTGTCCTAAGAGTTTTATCCTTAATTGTTAGCTTCTTAGCTCCACTTTTAGACAAAATCACAACTCTTCTGATAGCTTTGATTAGCTGCTTTGCCTTTGTAGCAATGCTTACACAAATTCCTCTTAGTTTTGTAAAGTTCAGCTTTTTGTTATGTGAAGGTTTTTCTTTTTTTCTTTTTTAAGTGGCTGGTGCTTAGGCAGACACTTAGATTTTCAAACTAAGTGAAGCATGTTCTATTGTGTTCTTTGGACAGACTTGCTTATTACCCATCATTTTGTTCCCAAAAGGGTGCAGTTCATTTTGCTGGAGTCCTGGATTAGTAATGCTGCAGTTATTTTGCATGTGGTAAAACCTAAAGGTTGCCAGCGCTTTCGCTTCCTCTTCTCTTGCACATTTTAACTCCCGCAGCTCTTACTGAGAGAAACACTCTGCTTGCACTGCGCTCCGGGAGGAAAAGCTTCCCTCCCTGCATCGCAGTGGAGAACAGATGTGTTAACACAGAGTCAAAGCTTAAAATTGCTGGGTGGTTTTTTGGGGGGGTGTTTTGGTATATTCATAAACCTTCTAAGCCAGGAAACGTTGAAGGGGCTGGATTTAATTTCTTTTTTTAGATGATCTTAGTTTCTCTGTAGTGCTGAATCCGACTGATCTCCAACTGTGTTGCTTTTTATGGCCATTCATATATGTGAGATTCCCAGTTCAGTCCATACTATGGAGATCTGCACCAGCATGCCTGCATCACTGGGGATGAGCGGCAACTGTGGAAAATGAAGCCTGGGTTATGCAGTTTCTCTTAGCTTAAAACCAGGTTTCTTTGCAGTCGTGCAGCCCCGTTCTAGCTAAAACTGTTATCTGTCCTGTATGAAGATGCGGGAGTGGTGACATTGCAAGGTTTGCTTTGAAGAGGTATGAGTGAGGGAACTACAATGGAAAAACTTAAATAAATTCACATTTAAAAAAAAAATAAACATCATTAATTCAGAATGCATTCCATTTTTGTGTGCAAAGCTCTCTCAAAATTGTGCCTCTGGAATACATTGGTGAGGGGAAAGATTGTGTGTAAGCTGGCAAGATCAAATTGCAAAGGCTTCTGTGAAAAACATTACGGATTTGTTTCTTCCTTGATTAGGATATCACGTATGCTTGTTGCTGAGGGGAATTTTCTTCCTAGTTGCAAACTGCAGCCAGTAGAAGAGTCATAGGTTTTGTTTATCTGCAGAAAGCAGAGAGGGGTTTATTTTTGTTTTGGTTTTTTGGTGTTTTGTTTTGGGTTTTTTGTCAGTTCCCAGTGTCTTCCATATCTGTCAATGTTTCTTTTAATGCTTTCAGCTGATAAGTTGTTGACTACCGAGTTCCTCAGACTGGCTTTTTTCCTGTCCTTCCTGTTAGTTTTTATAGTTATTCTTCTTACTCCCAGCATTATACCTATCCACTTTGTCCTCCAGTTGTATCAGTGAAGATCTAAATGTTTCCAGATAGCCACAGAATAATTTGAAATGTGGGTTTGGTGGGGTTTTTTATTATGATTTGGATTTTTAATTTTGCCCTGTTCTCTTTCGCACATACTCTGCTGTTGGGATTTCTAAGTTACTCTGTCACAGCAGCAACCCCAGGATGTCCCAGGCAGCTACAGAGAAGTGAATTATCATTGAGTGTCTTGTGCAGCTGAATATTTCACATAAATGTGGTTAAATTTCCTGCTTTGTATTTTCAGCCTACTCAGGTCCTTTGGAAATTGAGATCTAACTGGGGTCAAGAACTGGGAGTAATTTGCGGCGGCCGGGCCTGTTTTCCTGTCTTTCCTTCCCGTTGAAAGCCTTGCACAACAAAAGTGAGCTTGTTGATCCAAGTCTTGTTTTCTAAACAGAAACCTTGCCTTTATACTGGTGTATATCAACAAAAACACACAACCCACTAAACTGTTTGTTTATGGAAGTCCTCTTCACTCTTACAAATACTAATTTATAAATGCCCTAAAAAGGCCATTTGGGAGATTTCCGGCACTTGCTGTAGGCAATGTGCCTGTCTCAGCAAGTTCGTTTATTTGCCTTTGATACTGGGTCTGTGCCAGAATAACAGGACGGCATTGGCAATGGCTGCTAGCCATTTGCTGTTGTCTCTTCTCATCTGGCAGCTGGGAGGTGGCTACATTTGCTCCGAGAAATACACTTCTAGGGAGAGATGTGATGTATAGCACAGAAATTCACAATCCTTTGTACTTCTACAGGTAGTCTCTTATACTGCTTTTCTGTGTCTTTTCTTTCCAGTACAGTTTCTGTACAATAACTCAGTGGGTTGTGTGATATTCTTGTATGTGCATATATAATTACCTGCAAAACACCATTTATTTTGGAGGTTTAGGAAATTTCTAATAACCAGCTTCACTCAGTGTTTGAAACTGGCATCAACAGTGTGACTTCCCAAAATTGTTGGTGGTTTTTTTCCAACAGGGCAAATGACAGAAAAGAGAAAAATTGGGATGTGTAGATCAAATCAGCTCTCTCTGCATAGAATATTAGAATGGTTTTTTGCATATTCTGATTAATAGATGCGTGTCTTTGGTGTTTGTGTGACTATGGCAATTCCTAAGAAAGGAAATGAAAACCGGCTCCTGCAAAGTTGGAAAGGGTGCAGTCGTGCTCTTCAGGATCACAGGCTTAAAGAAGTTGGAGCTTTCGTGTGCTAAGTAGAGGCTGCGTGGTACTGCAGAAAATGTAATGAAACCCTAAAACTGAAATGCTGGTCTAACATGACTTATCTATGTACTATTATACTATGTATAATATTTTAGCAAACTTCCTGAAGAGCTTTCTCCTATGTGATATGGGAGTAATAGGCTGTGCTTCCCAAAGGTCAGAAAATAAATGACTCCAAATATATGCAACAGGCTCATGATAATGGAAAATAAAAATTTACATAACTTCCTGTTGATAACCGTAGTGACATTGTTTATTCATTTCATAAATTTTTTTAATTTAGAATGGGGATAGGAATAGTCATACCATGAAGTGCTAACTGTATCGGGTGCTCTATGGGTCATAAAGTAGATGACAGAAAATGATGCTGTGATTTCATTTGAAGTGGATGCTGTGGTCATCCAAACATTGCTGTAAATGTGAGTAATTTTTTTTTGTTGCTCATGGGATGAGGAACATCTAAGTCTGGCACTGTTCCTTCTAGCACTCTGCGCAAGGCCCTTACTCTCAGTTTTTGTGTACCTGTAAAGAGGCTAATACTAAACCTCTAGAGGATGTCTGAGAAAATTGCTTTGCAAATGCCTTGGGTGCTCTGAAGATTTACCACAAATCACTGAAGTGCTGAGTACTTAATGCTGTTTACAAACCTAGTGCATGTTTTAAGAATATAAGTCTCTTCTGATTATGTGGTTTGGGTTTTTTTTTCTTTTTACATTTTTATGTTTTAAAATCATGTTTTAAAGCTTACAGGGCAAAAATGTAGACCCTATTCCAGAGCTTATAATATCCTAATTTCTGACGAAGTGGAAGAGGAAAGAGAGGAAAACACAGATTTTTTTTGTTTGATTGGTTTTTTGGTTTTTGGGGTTTTCCTTACCTTCTGAAATCCTTCTTACACAGAAAGATTTCTGACATCGGAGAGGCAGCAAACAGTATGCTTGTTCTCAACATCTAGTTAAAACATGAAAAATCTTGATTTTTTCCCCCTTCCCCTTGAGGGGAAATGAGCTGAAGGAAAAGGAATGGAATAGCTGGGCTTGCTTTCTCTAGGACCATCTTCACCCTGACGCACACTTGCAAGTCAGCAGCAAAGGTTAGTTTCTCTTTGGGTTGCTCATTGCCGGGGGTTTCCTACAGCCAGGTGAGAAGGCAATAAGCTCTTCTGAGCCTGGAGGTGTTTCACAGTCACTTCTGGGCCTTGTTAATAGTGATGTTAATTAGGTGTCTGCTAAGGGCATGTAACACAAGCTCTTGCTCTGGGTTGGTTTCTCTTTTGTGCTCTTTTCCAGAAAGATGAAAGGGAGAGACAGGTTCTCTGTGTTGCTGCCTTGTCCTCTGTCTTGGTGTCACGATATTGAGTAATAACTTGGTGATTAGGTTTACGTGGGGAAGAGGTGGCTTTTTATAAGGTCACTTCTGCGACTCGTGACTTCTCACTGCGTCGTCTCTGGTATCCCAAGCTCATCTGAGGAGCCCAATGAACAATGCAATTAAGCTATTTGTCCTGTGAGCTCACGTAGGGAGGCTAGGAGGACAGTTTTCAGGCCCGCAAGTTATTTGCTGTGACTTTTTCCATCCCCAGCTGACCCATGAGTCCTGGATCATCTTGAAATTGCATCCAGTGCAGGTATTCTTACGTGCTGTCCCCACTACACTTTGCGTTTGCCAGGCAGGCTGCTCTTTAATTCCTGCGATACGTGGAGAGTGGCTTGGTCTATCAAAGTGTTGCTGTACACTCCTTTGTAACTGACACAGCGTATGAGGAATCTGCGACGTGACCATGGTGAGGATAAAGGGCTTACGGGGAATGCTTGACCCAAAGTCCATGATCCCCAAGTGCTGGGAGAGCACGGATCTAGACTCTGAAGGTCAGGTCCGTCACTAGTAAAATAAATCCCTTGTGTTAGAACGACTATTTACTGTAACACAACAGCTGAAGAAGGGAATAGAAGTTAAAAATGAACATTGTTTGGCTGCCTGCCTACTAAAGATGGTAACTTTTGTGGCCCATGAACTAATTCTCCAAGGGGGGGCTGGCTGGGGTAAGTGACCTGCTACTCTGTGTGGAGGAGTCAGGTGTCAGCAGTCGTTGCATGGATGAACAAATAAAACAGGCTTTGTGTTTGATGGTGACTGGCAAGCACAACCTCCCCTTACTGGTGAGGAAACGTTCTGTACTCAGGCTGAAATGGAAAAAAGATGCTTACTGTAAAAATGGGAAATTTATACCTTTTAAAAGCTGCATTTATCATGATGAGCACAGGCAGTGCATCTTCAAAAGGAGAGAAAAACTGAATACATTATACACAGGCAAGATATAATTTACTCTTTTTTTTTTTTTACTTCAAATAAACAATTTTGAAGTAATTATCTTCACATTTACTGTCTGGTCATTTTAGATCAAAGTTACTTCAGTCTTTACAGTCTAGTCAGATGGAGAGAAAAAAATTGCCTTCTTTTAAGAAATGTTTTGTTTATCTGCCAAGTAGGCAGCAATTTCATCTTCCCAGTATTTCCCCGTTGCTACTTAAACATACAGAAAGAGACCACGAAGTTGATTTAGAGATCACAAAAGCATCTTTAAATGCTTTGTATGTTTGCCAGAGTGGAGGAAAAATTACATTGCTGCTCTTCCTGGCAAATCAAGCTTAATATATATCATGAGGACATCACTTTGGTCAGAGTGCCGCGATGGGGAAACGAGTGCTGTCCACGTACAGTGCAGTCGCCTGTTTTATCTGAAGCGCTTCTGCCGTACTGTTCACAGAACAATGTTCCTGCAGTTTCGTTTGAAGTTTCTTTTTTTGAGGGCCTGACCTGACCTCCTCTGTACCTTCTCGTGCAAACTATTCATTATTTGATATTCTGTACTTGCTTTTTGAACCAGCCTCTCTCTGCCTGTGACAGCCCACCTGTGACCATATTCCATGGTGCTATCTGTGGAAGAAAGACCTATTTTTTTTCATAAAACATATCCCTCATCTTTAAGTGTTTGTTCTAAATAGAAGTATGAAGGTGCCAGGCCCCTGAGATGCAGCAGCATCTATGCTCCTAGGGACCTCTGTGGCCCCGGCTGCTCCTTGTCCGGCCCCTCTAGGCTGGAGTCCCTCATGTGAAACGTGGTCACGGCAGGGTTCCTGGTCCAAGGAGCAAACCTAGCGCAAATGGGGGTTCCCAGTGACAGGGGCGGAGGGAGGGTTGGTGTAGCGGTGGGCTCGTGGCCAGGCTGAGCTAGGCAGAGGCTGGGTGCTGGAGGGATGGTTCAGCTGGGAGTGGAGCAGAGAGTTTGGCTAGCCCAGGATATGCGGTTGAATAAGTGTGTTGGCAAATAATCAAGTTTTAAGTTAATTGCAATAAATTAAGGTGGATTAAACTGTCTAAAAGTGTTAGAGAAGATGGCAAACCCACTGCATAACCATAAGGTAGTTTGGCTTCCTCTTCTGCAGATGCTATCTCTGCCTTGCCCTAGGGAAGGAAAGAAGCTGAAAAAAATGTTTGCAAACAGTGAAATGAAAATGATTACGAAAATATAAGCCCAGTGGAAGAAATAAATCTGTAATAAACTTCTCACATAGTCTTTATTTTAAGTTAATGGTCCTGCTGTCCTGAATGCTGTACCCAAGGCTAGCAATTCTGAATCAGCTGAGTGTTGGAAGTCAAGGATCTTAATCAGTGGCTCAGGTAAATACTTGATGCTGTTAACATATATAAAATAGTTGAAACTTACAGGCAGTCATCTTCCACAGCTATATCATAAGAGCTGTGTATCTGATTTGCATATCTTACATGTTTTAAGTAGAACAGATACCTGTGAAATGGCAAGGTTAGGAGTTTATCTTTGCTTCTCCGTGGATCAGCTTCAATTTACTGGCCCCTTCCTTCCCCCCTCCCCCTCCTTGCAGCTTTTGAGAATTTTAGAATTCCGGAGAAAGCTACCAGGAAGTTGTTAACAACTCAGCAGCTTCTTTAACTTCTTTAAAGTTTACACTGAGCTCATGAATTCAGAACCTAGGCAGATGAATTCCTCAGCTCTGTAAATAAAACTGGTTTTTAGAGCACTACTCATGCTAATATTTTTAACTAAAGGTAGGAAGTCTCTTAAATTTGGGGAGGGAGGGAATGGCGACACAGCAATTAGTGATCTTGAGCAATGTTTGCTGCTGCTGCCAGAGGCAAGAGGGTGAGTCTGTCTCTTCTGCCTTCCACTGGTTTGATTTGACTGCTGCATAGCCCCAAAATATGTTTAAACAGGAAAATGGAATCAAGTCCGTGGGGCTCTTTTGTGAGGAGCTTTTGTGCTCAGTAACCAAATGCCATGATTCAACTCTATCTGTGTTAGATGGGACTTTGCTTTTAGTTTACACGTTCCCTTTTAATCTTACGTGCTGCTGGTGGTATCCTGGATTCTTATTAGCGCCTTCCCAAAGGCTGCTTTTCAATGAGCCCTTAACTATTCAGGCACCGTGTTACTTGTGTTTGTGGCACATCTTGTGGCAGTTTGCTTGTTGGTTTTTGAAGCCATAGTGTGTTCCTTGTAGTATCCCAAAACGTGAGCCTTGCTAAAGGTGTAACACAAGGAGACTGTGAAGGTTTGGAATGGGGAGGTCCCTGGGAGATTTGCCCTCAGTTAGTTGGCTTGGGCGATGACCCGCTGCAGGATGAGTTGCAACACATTTAAACCAAGAAAAGTCTAATAAAAATCTTGAGACAAGATTCCTGCCAGACTGTATTCCCAGTCATCAGCACCACAGCAGTATCTTTTATCTTGCAGTCAGTTTTGACTGGTACAGTTTCTCAGCTAACTGCAATGGCTTTCAGTCAAAACCAGTTTCTTGTAAGGCACGTAACACTATCTTTTGCAGAGCTCGAGCTAGTCCCAATTCAATGTGCAGACACTGAAATTTCTGCACTAAGTTTTCTACCACTTTTTTCTCATTTTAATTTGTTGGTTGTTTATTGTACTAATTTTAAATAACATTATCTGAAGCCATAAAGTTTGATGTGCTGTAGGATACGAAACTGTAGTTCATATTTAGGTCTGTGTGCTTTAGTCAGAAACCAAAGGTGTGCATTCAGTGTTTGTAGCCTTTCTGGTGTAATCAGGCGTGCTCAGACGACTGCAGTTTGAAGGCTTGGTCTTGCAGTGCCCTGTAACTGTAAGCAAGCTGGAAATGTGACTGAGCTGGAGTAATTTAGAGAGACATAGAATCATAGAATCTTTAAGGTTGGAAAAGACCTTTGAGATCATCAAGTCCAACCATGAACCCAACACCACCATGTCTACTAGACCATGTCCCAAAGTGCCATGTCTACACGCTTTTTGAACACCTCCAGGGACAGTGACTCCACCACCTCTCTGGGGAGCCTGTTCCAATGTCTGACCACCCTTTCAGTGAAGAAATTTCTCCTAATATCCAATCTAAACCTCCCCTGGAGCAATTTGAGGCCGTTTCCTCTTGTCCTATCACTTGTTACTTGGGAGAAGAGACCAACACCCACCTGGCTACAACCTCCTTTCAGGGAGTTGTAGAGAGCAGTAAGGTCTCCCCTCAGCCTCCTCTTCTCCAGACTAAACAACCCCAGTTCCCTCAGCTGATCCTCATCAGACCTGTGCTCTAGACCCTTCACCAGCTTCATTGCCCTTCTCTGGACAGGCTCCAGCACCTCCATGTCCTTCCTGTAGTGCGGGGCCCAAAACTGAACACAGCACTCAAGGTGCGGCCTCACCAGAGCCGAGTACGGGGGGACAATCATATCCCTAGTCCTGCTGGCCACACCATTTCTGATACAAGCCAGGATGCTGTTGGCCTTCTTGGCCACCTGGGCACACTGCTCGCTCATATTCAGCCAGCTGTCGACCAGCACTCCTAGGTCCTTTTCCTCCAGGCAGCTTTCCAGCCACTCTGCCCCAAGCCTGTAGTGTTGCCTGGGGTTGTTGTGACCCAAGTGCAGGACCCAGCACTGAGCCTTGTTGAACCTCATAGAGTTGGCCTCGGCCCATTGATCCAGCCTGTCCACATCCCTTTGTAGAGCCTTCCTACCCTCCAGCAGATCAATACTCCCTCCCAACTTGGTGTCATCTGCAAACTTACTGAGGGTGCACTCCATCCTCTCATCCAGATCATTGATAAAGATATTAAACAAGACCTGCCCCAAGACTGAGCCCTGGGGAGCCCTGCTTGTTACCGGCTGCCAACTGGATTTAACTCTGTTCACCGCAACTCTCTGGGCTTGGCCTTCCAGCCAGTTTTTTACGCAGCAAAGAGTGCACCTGTCTAGGCCATGAGCTGCCAGCTTCTCTAGGAGAATGCTGTGGGAGACCGTGCTGAAGGCATCAAATAGCCCAGGCCCTAAAACTGAATTATAGCTGTTAAACCATGCGTGGTCCTTGGAGTACTGGCACCAAGCCGTTCATGGCAGTGGAAGTGTTAAGTGAGTATATTTTGCTATAGAGCAGATCCTGATATGACTTTAATCTGGGCAAACCATCATAGTGGTGCTGCTCTTCAGCATTTCATAATGCTGCACGTGCTGTTGCTTGTTTTCTTGAGAATTGGTTACTGTTCCTTCTGCAATGGCCGTGTTACCTTTCTCGAGAACAGGGCTGTAACTGTCTTGGGGGACTCCCCTGAGCCAGCAGATGAAAGCTCTACTCTCGTTGGCATTCAAATATAAATATAGTTTTGGGTTGTTGGGAAGTAAGACCTTATAACTGTGCACTTTACCACTAACGATTATAGCACATCTTGTCTTACTTGGCATTAACTATCGGTAGTTAATGGTTTTCTTGACATATTGTAAAAGCTTTTGTGCAAGTTATGAAGATTTATAACTAATGTAAGAAGTAACTGCATAAAGTTACATAATAAGGTCGATGCTATCAGAAGTTATTAACAGGCTTAAACAAAAATGCTGATGTTGATTATCCGTATGTTGCTAATAATTTTGAATGTCATATAACATTTAGAATTCAAACCCTTTGATACTACTGTTGGCCTTTGTGGCGTTCCTAATAGTTTTCCAGATTTTGGATGAGGCTCTGCAGCGGTGGATCAGCCTGTTGTGTAATTCAATGACTCAAGGATTTGAGCTTTAAGAAAAATACACAGCACCTCGTGGCAGCAGTCGGACCAGCGAGGTCCACCAGAAGCAGCCAGCAGCAATGCGCTGGTCCACAGGTCAGTGCATGCTCTTGTGGTACAGGCTGATCTTATCTGCAAGCGTGCAAGAGAGAAATAATGTATTTCCATGACACAAAATTTGAAATACGCCGTATGCACGAGCAATACAAAGTTCTGGAAGTGGCCATCATAAAAAAATAGTCAGCAGCAGCTATTCCTAGGTCTGGAGCTGACAGGGACCATCTTCTCTGCTGTTTTTTTTATTTCATTTGTAGCCAAACTCAAACCTGGGATGGCAGGTCACACATTACATTTAAATCAGGTGGTTGCTGGTGTCAGAAAGGCTCCCTTAGTGCTGTTAGAAATTCACTGGCGTGTGTCATTTAAAATGGAAAAAAAAAAAAAAAGGCAAACCAGTTTCTCTCTCGTAGTGTTGCTGACACCCCACGTAGCCCAGCGCAATCCAGTTGGCCCTCAGTCTGTGTGTATCTCCTGCTCCAGGTGCCTCTCTGCTCTTTCGCTTGGGAGCTCGCTGTACGGTGCAGCCCAGAGCCCTGCGGAGCAGTGAGGGTCGCGCAGCTGCAGTGCTGCTTTCTCAGCCGCGCTTGGGTCGTGGTTTTCCCTGTTCTCGGGGGATCCGCTTCAGCGGGAAGCTGTAGTTGGAGGAACTTGTTTTGTTTTGTTCCCGGCTTTCACGCTCTGTCCCTGTCTCTTTATACTCTGTGTATCCATAAAACAAGTGAGGAAAGAGGTTTTTCAGTATGTTTATTAATCCATACAAATCCTCGCTCTTGGAACTGGCGCACTGAAAAAGCATATTGCAGCAAAATATGGTGGTGTCAAAGAGATTGTGACTGTATTTTCCCTCGTACTTTCTTCCAGGATGATAGGTTGCAAGCGTGGTTATGAGTCTGTTGCTCACTTGTTGTTATTCAGGTATTTTTTCTAATTTGCTAGACTTTTAATAAGCTATCACTGAAAAAATTCAGACACTATTTTACACTCCAGGAAAACTCTTATTGAGTCCTAAAGGTGTTTGTTACAAGGTACTGCAGCTTCTCCAAACTGCAGCTTTCTCAAGAAGATGCGAGTTTTACAATGTGAGAAAGATGTACAAGAATCCTTTTGCTGTGTATTTGTGGGGAGCTCAGCTCAACTC